>NW_028251680.1:0-439765 GCF_964263255.1 Lissotriton vulgaris
ATAGGTTATGGGGCAGTTTTCACACAGTTTGTGGATGGTAGGGAAGGGTATTTTCATTTCCAGATCCTGGAGGAACAACCCCAATGCCCTCAACCGGGACCAACTCAAGGCAGCTCGCAAAACATACCTTAATCATATCAAGAACATAAAGTCGTCCTTCTTCTGCTCTGCTCTAGACAAGGCTAAAAACCGCCCCAAAGAACTCTTCAATATCATCAGGAACCAAACTTCCATACCTATGACAGACAACTTAACAGTGTCCAAATCCTAGTGCGATGACTTTGCTAACTTCTTCAACGAATAAATTGCCACAATTGACCGATCTTTCAGCGACATGCCCTCCGCCCTCACAGAGTTGCTCCCCACTGCTTCTTCCCACTCAAGACCAACAACAACAACCGCAACCACTCGCTGGTCTTCCTTCCAACCCATCCAAATTGAAGCGATAAGCGATCTCATTGCCACCGCTAATCCCTCAACACACTCCCTTGATCAGCTATCCTAGAGAGTGACCAAAGACCTGAAACTTACTCTAGCCCCGATCTGGGCCAAGATCATCAACAGCTCTTTGAACGATCGCTCCATTCCTGACTGCCTTAAACTAGGTCAAGTCACGCCACTCCTAAAAAAATCCGGCCTCGACCCTATGGTCATGAACAACTTCAGACCAGTTTCGAACCTTCCGCTCTTATCGAACATTTTGGAAAAATGTGCGCTGTCTCAGCTAACCCATCACCTAGAGATCTTGAATCTTCTTGACCCACACCAATCTTGGTTCAGAAAGGGCTGCAGCACAGAAACCGCAATCCTCAATGTGATGGATGACCTACACATGTCTCTTGACTCCAACCGATGTAGCCTCCTCATCCTCTTAGACCTTTCGGCAGCGTTTGACACAGTGGATCACAACCTACTACTCAATGTCCTTCAGAAGAGAGCAGGTTTGGAAAAGACATTTCTCAAATGGTTCGCTTCCTTTCTCAACAACCGCGCACAAATAATCAAAATTAAAAGCTTCAAATCGGACCCCCTCCCCATTACTAGAGGAGTCCCACAGGGGTCAGTACTCTCTCCACAACTCTTCAACATCTACATGGAGCCCCTCGCTACAATTCTAGGGAACTCCAACATCCCCTTTCACCTCTATGCGGACGACACACAACTCTACCTGGAAACCACTTTGATCGCAGACATACACAGACTAAATGGCACACTCTTAGAGGTCCAACACTGGCTCTCATCGAACCACCTCAAACCTAATGAAGAAAAGACAGAAGTGCTCCTCATCTCAAACAAAAGTGAAAATCCCCAAATACTTGAATGGCTCAAAGCCTTAAACGCCCTCCGCCAAATCACTGGGGATCACTCTTGACACAAAACTGGACATGAAAGTGCACATCTCTAAAACTGCCAAAAGTGCTCTCCTTAACTTGAAACTTCTCTACAAACTCAAACCCGTCCTCCCCTTGAAAGACCTGAAACAGGCCACTCAGGCACTGGTACTCTCCAGGATTGACTATGGCATTGCTACTCTGACTGGAACAGCCAAATCCCACCTAGGTCCTTTGACTGCCACCCTTAATGCAGCAGCAAGAATGGTCGCGGGAACTAAGAAATATGAGCACATCATCCCGGCTCTCAAGTATCTGACATGGCTTCCTATTAACCTACGAGCCAACTTCCGCACAGCTTGCCTCACACACAGGAAAACCGGAATATCTGGCCAACAAACTCAATAGAGCCGGTCAGTCTAGGAACCTCAGAAGCTCCAACACGCTACTACTCATTCCTCTGAAATCACAGAAACGTAAAACATCTAACAGGTCCTTTGCGGGTAATGCTCCAAAGATATGGAACTCCACCCCCCCCACATCAGGATGACCCCTTCCTTCCCGAAATTCAAGATACTACTCAAAGCCTTCTTTCTTGAGCACGCTGGATCGTAACGAGAATCCCTCGTCTGACTTTGATTGTTCACTATCTATATGGTCCTAGAGAGAACCAGATGACTCTCCCTTGAACTCCGCCATGTTGTGCCCTCATGCTGGTATTGTATAGACTTCTACTTCCCCTTACTCTCCCTACCCTGCTTCGACCTACCTGTCCTGTTGATGCTTATTTGTACTCGATGTGAAGCGCTCTGATACCTCCGGGTCTAGCTAGCGCTACAAAACTGAAATAAATTAAAAAAAAAAAAATTAGTATGAAGGGATGCTAACAAGAAGGCCCATTTCCCCAGTGTTCTCCAACAGGTAGCTCTATGTGCTGTCCAACCTACTGGATGAAAAGCTTTTGTTTGATTGAATTAGGCATGTTTCCAAAATTAAAAAGGATGTATTTACCAATAGAATGTGCTTTTTTTCAAAACTTATAAGCTGATGTTAGGAGCAAACAATATTTAAAGGTAATTGTCAAAAGGTAATTCTTGCTGCCCTGGGTAATTTTATAATTGATGTTCTTCCCTGGGAGCCAGGAGGCTTTATGGATATGTGTGCTATAGCGCATAAACGCACTCAACATTTGGAGTATGGGTTCGCACTGGTGTCTGGTGCCAAGGGCGGCCTTCAAGGGAGAAGTTCTTTCACTGTATGTAGCCTTACGGCTAGAGCGGTCGATCTCAAAGCTAGGGAACTGGGTTTGAACTCAACATCCTGTAATTCTGAGCAAATACTTTATCTCCCCGTGCCTAAGGAAAAACAAGCATTAGAAATATAATAGGTCTCGCCTTTCATTAAGTTAAAGCCATTTGCTCTGCTATACAATACCATTAGCAAATCAAATGGCTTTAACTTAATCAAAGGCGGGACCTATTGCATTTTCAATGCTTGTTAACTTTGACCTGGAGACTTTGGCTGCTGAAAACTGTTGAAATGTCTATGTGAAAGTCCAAGGAAAAATATGTAATTACCAGGGTAATTGAACCAAAATTATGATTCCAATAGTAATTCCTAATTTCTTAGGAAACACCCAGGGTCGAACTCATAGTGGGCTGAAGCAAAAGAGTTTGTACTAGTCATTCATTTAGTTAACTTAACAACATTAAAGAAACATGTCCCCATTTAGTAAGCATATATTTCTTTGATCTGTGAATGTTACATACAAGTTAGGAAAAGTAGTTCAATATATGTTATGAAATTATATTTTCTATTCTCTCTACTGCGGAGCCGATATGCTGTTTCCTGCACAAAAAGCAGCACACATAGAAGTAGAAAATCGCCATTATTGACTGTTTATGTGCAGAAAGGAACACCTTCCGGCACATAAACAATCACCCCTGCAACACAGACACCCTTGCAGTATGGCACAACGGAATCTGTGTTGGCGCTAAGTAGCTATTTTTAGCACCAGCGCTAGGTAAAACACAGAGGTACACTGTATTCTTGTAAATATGGCACATCCCTGTATTTTGAAATGGTGCAGCACAGTGCTGCAAAATGTGGCGCAGTTCCACGTCATTTCCTTGTAAGTACACCCCTCATTGTATTATTTAGCAGCTTAATGGTAAGTTCTCATTTGGGTTGCATAAAACAGACAATAAGACAAAAATAGTTTCTGTTGCTGGTGTGCATTTTCCTCCAATACAAATGCAAATGATAATGTGACTCAACAAAGGAGCAAACAACACAGTGCTTAAGTGTGTGCATAAATACTAAAATATATATACAAAAGACACCAATTCAGCTTCTAGGTTCTTAAGCCAAGTTGTTCAAATATATATGTGCGTCTAACATAGCACAATGAGTATTACAAATAATCAAGGAACCAAAGGAGATGTACGTCGACATTTCGACCCCGTGTAAGTGAAAGGGTCTCCTCAGGACGAAGGAGAAGTAGTCTGACTCATTATCTGCATATGTCGGGAGACAGAAACCAGACCAATCATCAGTCTGCATTAGAAGAACCTCTGTCTGTGTATTATCATTCCTTGATTATTTATAACTGCATTGTGCCATTTTGTATGCACATGTATGTTTGAAAAACTTGGCTTAAGAACCAAGGAGCATTTATGATGTATTTTTTATATATATTTTAATGTTTATGCACAAAGTTAAGCACTGCGTTGTCTTCGGGTTTTATGAGTCACATTGTCATTTGCAATTGTAGTGGAGAAAAATACACACATTAGCAACAGAGTTTGAAGAATACACACATTAGCAATCGAGTTTGGATTTCTTCCTCAAGGTGTTTTAATTCCCCTCTAATCACCCTCAGAACTCCCACCTGTTACCTATACACGCCCCACGAATTGACTTGAAAGCCTCCCTCAACGTAGAGGAGGAGTCCACTGTACCCACATTGTATTCGAAATATCCTAACATCGTTACACGGTAGCTTCCCGGAACACTCGGTCTCTAAAGTAACCGTCACGTGAATGCTCTACCCGGGCACTCAGGCACAGAGAGTACAATAGACACTGGTGAGTGGTCCAAAAAGGTTGGGCAGCCAGAGAGACAAAGGGGTTGAGAATAGAGAAAAGAGGGTGGAAAAGCATAAACAGCAATTCGAACACCCTCAAGAACCACCACCTGCACCGGATAAAGCCCCCCTGTTGGGTTGTATGCAACACCTCCACCCACGCAACAGCCAACAGTGGCTGACAGAGTTGAACAACAGGGGAATCATCCCAATGGAGGAATCACCAGGAACCCATTAATCCCAGCCTCATCGGCAGACGCCATTTAACGTATTTCGCAGCCGCTTTTGGGTGGGCAAAATAAACAGTCTTCCCAGCTTGGAAGAAGCAAAGTTTGGCTGAATAAAGAAACAAGTTATTTGCATTCGATTTTTGGAGTGAACGCTTTACTGGGAGAAAGTCGCTTTGCGCAGCCTGTGAAGTCTGGGTAAAAGGACACCACATAGTCCTAGATTCGGTTCATGGCAGTTGACTCCAGAAAACCCATAATAGTGATGTTGTTTCTCTTGGATCTGGCTTCTAAATCCTCGTTCTTGGCGCATATTAGATCAAGCACCTTTTCCATCCGTAGTAGTTTCTCATTGGCCACGTTGCCTACATCCTCCGCCATGGACATACGCTGCTTCTGTTGGTCAATCCTTTCATCATGGCTGGATACCTTTTCCCTTAGACAGTCAAATCTATCAGACAGTGAGTCAATTTTATTATCTATAGCCATAAGGGACTGTTTGAGGTCTTTAAACATGGCCCGAATGTCAGGTTCCTGGAAGGCTCCGCCCTCAGCTGGACAGTCAGATGGAATTTCCTCTGGGGGAGTGCCAGAGCCACGTGGCAGCCTGCGCTGCTTGAAGGGCAGGGATTGACATGTATCCGTTTTCCCCATCACAACGGAGTCCGTGGGGTGTTCTCCCTGCAAGAAGCCCTCCTGACACCAGTCCAATGCGAGGGCAGGATGTCTCAGCACTGTATTCCCGTACTGCAGCAAAGCAGCTTGAGTCCATGTGGGGATTTATGCAGGTGTGTTCACTAAGGCTGTGCATCTCCAGACTCCTCCATGTGACTTAATGCAGGTCCCCATAGGGATTAACACCCAGGCCGCGAGCAGCGACCTACCTCTTCTCTCCATTCAGCGCCTTCAACACCACCTCCATGTGTCCCACCAGGAGATAGGGTCCAGCACTCACACCCCACCAGGCCCGGCCTCAGCGACTCGGTAAGGCAGGAGCAGGCCACAGACCAGTTCACTTACTGCTCTCAGTAGGGTTCTTGAAAGTCACATCCCAGTGCAGTCACTATGCTTCACGCTGCGCTCTCTCTGTCACTGCCTCGACTCCAGTACTTATTTTGGCTGCCGCCCGCCTTCACAAATCTTCCGCATGGCTCAACTCTAGATGTCAGGGTCAGCTAACCCACCACAGCCCTCTGCGGCCCTCACAGCAGGCCGGGAGCTCTGCAGCGCCGATGGACCAATCTCCACCCTCCTGCAGAAGCAGCACATTGGTCTAAGTCACAGCACCACAGACCAGCCGCCAGCCATGCCAATGCACGCGGGCCTGCCGTACTCACTCCTCAGATTCCGCTGTCGCCCTTCCTTGCTTCTCTGGTCCTCACTGGCCAGGCCTCCAGCGCATCACCACTAGTCTCGCCAAGCCTCCTCAATCCTCCATCATGCCGCATCAACAGCCTGCACTGCCTGGGACCTAAAGCAGCAGATCTCGCCTCAGCTCTGACTTTGGCTCACTGCCAGTTCCATCTGCAATGATGAGCTCCCCTTAATTCCAGTCACTCAGGGAGTCAATGTCCCCGACCGGATGTCCCCGTAAGTCTATTAAATGTTTGATAAATGTGTCGGCCCGGGCTCACTAGTGCCCCCCCACGGAAAGTGATCTATACTGGCAAGTGACGAAGGTTGTGACAGTGGACACTCATGGAAGAAATATCAGCAACATCCTTGACCATAGAGAATGTAAATGGCCTGGCATGCTCAAGAGCACTACAATGGGACCAAACGATGTTTATGAACTGAGACGACTCTTAGGGCTAGATGTAGGTAAATCATTTTTACCGATTCTAAAATACCGAATCTTACCGATTCGGTATTTTAGAATCGGTAAATCTGATGTAGGTAATTATTCGGTATTTTTTACCGAATCAGTAAAGATTCGGTAAATACCGACTCGGTATTAACTGATTCGGTATTTGCCATAGATTCCTATGGGCCTGGAGGCCCATAGGAATGAATGTCAATTACCAAATCGGTAATTACAGATTCGGTAAATACCGAATAATTCAAGGGTGGCTGGGTGTCACTTTGACACTCTGTTGCACCCCTGATTAGTGATTGTGTGCCATGTGGCACACATACATGCCCTATGGCACAGGTGGCACCGATTCTAAAATACCGAATTTTACCGATTCAGTATTTTAGAATCAGTAAATCTGATGTAGGTAATTATTCTGTATTTTTTTACCGAATCGCTAAAGATTCGGTAAATACCGACTCTGTATTTACCGATTCGGTATTCACCATTGATTCCTATGAGCCTCTAGGCCCGTAGGAATCAATGGCAAATACCGAATCAGTAATTACCGATTCCGTAAATACCGAATAATTCAAGGGTGTCACTTTGACACTCTGTTGCACCCCTGATTAGTGCTTGTGTGCCATGTGGCACACATATCCATGTGGCACACATACATGCCCTAAGGGCATGTATGTGTGCAACATGGCACAGGTGTACATGCACAGATTTGCATATACACAGGTATTCATTATTTACCACCAACTAACAGTTGGTGGTAAATAACGAATCCTTAAAGCCCTGTGGCACTGTTTACAGTGCCACCTGCATATCAAAATACAGATTCAGTAATTTTACCGAATCAGTAATTTTACCGAATCGGTAAATTTACTGATTCGGTAAAATTACCGAATCTGTATTTTGAGATGCCCTACATCTGAGTATCCAAATACTGGTCAGTAAGGGCCGAAAATCTGTATTTTCGGCCGTTACCGACCGGTATTTGGATACCTACATTTGGCCCTTAGTCCTTCCTACTTGATATGGTTAGTTGTCGCACCTTGGTGGCCCGTAATTACAGTGGTGGAGCCCAAAACCACCCCTTCATGTCTTTTATATGGGCCCATTAGGTAGATTTTACGACCGTGGTGGGCTGATATGATTCAAGATGGACTTTTTCTAGGTATGTATAACATGCTACTATACTTGTGGATGAGTGCTCCTTATCTGGTAGACACATTTTTGCGCAGTCACAGATTGACACATGCTTGACACACAAGCACTAAGGAACACACCATTCCAATGTATGCCTTACACTACGGTTAGGTACATTGGTATTTGATACTATGGCGGTATAATACACAAATGAATGACATTACAACATAAACATTTACAACGCATGCCTTTATAACGCAGTTTTTACATCAAAACATCCATTACGACATGTGATTTTACATTGCATGCCATCATAACGCATTTTTAGAAACTACATTTAAAAAGCATTCCATTACAATGTACACCATTACAAAGCATACCATTACAAAGGATATTACTTTTAGGGCAACAGTAGGGTAAGTGTTGGATAGTATAGAGGTAAACATTACTATTGCCACTCCAATGAGTGCAACAGTACGGTAAGTGTTGGTTAGTGTAGTGGTAAAAATAACTATTCCCACTCCAGTGAGTGCAACAGTACGGTAAGTGTTGGATAGTGATGGGGTACAAAATACTATTCCCACTCCAGTGAGAGCAACAGTAGGGTAAGTGTTGGATAGTGTAGGGGTACAAAATACTATTCCCACTCCAGTGAGAGCAACAGTACGGTAAGTGTTGGATAGTGTAGGGGTACAAAATACTATTCCCACTCCAGTGAGAGCAACAGTAGGGTAAGTGTTGGATAGTGTAGGGGTAAACATTTCTATTCCCCATTATTTACCTTATATTGCGTTGTAATGGCATGCGTTGTAGTGACATGCGTTGTAATGACATGTGTTTTAGTGACATACGATGTAATGGCTGCGTTGGTTAGCATGCGATGTAAAGGATAATGCGTTCTAATGACTGCGTTGTAAAGGTAGTGCGATGTAATGACTGCGTTGTTTACCATCACACTCAGACCAGGTTCAAACACACCATGGCAACATTGACCTCTTATTGAGGTTCCTTGTTACCATCCTGATCGCTCAGGCACTTCTTAATTGACAAAGCTAGGCCTTGGTGGTGTCCTAATTATGTTACATGTCAGGAGGTCTAAACCTGATTGAGTAAATCGTGGACATGCTTATATGACTGGACTATGAAGGAAACTTACAACGCAAACTTAGTATTTTAATTGTTTAACATTACTATGGTTTGTTGTATAAGAATGAGGGGCTAGTTTCAAGTAACCCCAGGCGGCGTACTCCGCTCCGCCAGCGGAGTTTGCAGAGTTTTACCAACTCCGCGCTCCGCAGGGAATGCAAAGTTGAGGTAAAACGCCACCTCCGCGGCAGAGCGGACTACGCCACTCAGCCCCCTGCACTAAGGCCAAAAAAAGTTATTAAACAATGCACTTACCTTGTCTTTTATGTGGTCTGGGGGCCGCCCTCCATCTTGCCTTGGTGTTTCCTGGAAATCCTGTCTCTCCTCCTTTACGTCCTGCTCCTCCCCCTACGTGTTACGAGAGCCATGAGAGAGAAGACACCGCGACGAGGAGGAGGTTGGCCCGCAGACGAGATAGAAGACAAGGAAAGTGTGGAGCGTAGTTCCAGAGAGTTTTTTTTATTCCGTGGACCTACGCGGAGCACCACTCCGCATACTCCGCCCAGGCATAGTTTCAAGCAGGCCCGGTTCTAGAGGGTGGGCCGGGTGGGCCAGGCCCACCCAAACATGAGCCTGGCCCACCCAAACATGAGCCTTGGCCCAAAGCCTGATGTGAGCCGTTCCCCCTCCCCCCCATCGGTGTTTGGGCTGGCTCTCCTGATCCGAAGTCAAGAGGCTGCTGCAGCCTCTGCGCAGCCCAGCACAGATTACCGCGGCCCATTGTCACATATAGAATGACAATGGGCCAAAGCCAGCAGGCACAGCATGTGGTGGGAGCTCCGGCCCTGGCCTTAGGGCACAGGTCTTCAAACTGTGGTGCGTCTGCAAGGAAGGAATTGTAAATGAAGATAGCCTGGAAGGGTCGCCGTTTATCTGGTGAGTTCACAGGATGTCTTCATTTATATGCAGAAGTTAAACAGCATAAAAAGTTTGCACCTGTAATCCTGAGTGTTTCCTGGGGCACTGTCAGTGAGTAGGGAGACGGGGCTCAAGGGTAAACACAATATGCTAATAACTATATAATTTTTTCATCTTCATATAATTGCATATATAAAAAACGCGCGCACACAGTAAATGAAAAAACAAAGCAAATGAAATGAATTTTGGGAAAATATACTCTCTTACGTTATAAACCTCCGTTATCTAAAGCAATCACTGCAGATTTCTGTGTCTGACCAGAGAGCCGCCGATTTGAATCCTGGTTTTCACAGTGGGAAATAGTAACTAGTGTATTTATAGAGCTACACGTTCCATGCCTGTGGTAAAAAGCACTTTGCCATCACATAACGCATATATTAGCTCCTCTGCTGCATTTATGTGTGTTGCTTAACCAGTTGCATAGGGTCCAGTGTCATGAGAGGCCTATTAAAGCCAGGGTTACATCACTGGAATTATGTGGCAGGGGAGGACCAAATCATGTGGCAGGGTTGACTAAATTATGTGGCAAGTAAAGGTAAATGATGTGGGGTTATACAGAACATTTTGTCATGCATCTACTTTGTTACTTTTTCATTTTTACATTTGGAAAAAATATCTGGGCATTTATTTCACCTCATTAATGCTGGTTTAATACCCAAATATAGCAAAAAGCAAAAGAAAGGGGACCAGTCAAGCTTTGCGAAGTGCGTTTCACAGAGAGATGAGAGCACCTTTACTGCGAAAAGGTGGGGGCAGCACGTTGAAGCTCATGATTTCTAAAAGGGAGGAGTTGTGTCCTAATGGCAAGAGCTTCCAACTTTGGAACCTAGTTTAGGTCCTCCTGTCAGCTCAACTCAAATCACTTAATAGTCCAGTGCCTAAAATAAAAATATATATAATAAATTATTATGAAATTGTATTTGTGTAATGTAAATGGTGTTTATTTAAAGTTTCCCAATGCCCTTGGGCCGGGTCCTCCTTACGCAAAACTAAACAAGGGATGGATAACCTGTTTCAAGATTGGAGTGATAGCCATGTTCGGTAAGTTGTGAAAGAGGCAGAGGAGGTAGGGGGTTACTTAGGGCCTCAGCTATCATTAGGGAAGAAAATAAAATTCCATTCAGACCCAGGAGTGCGAGGGGCTCACAAGAACCAATTTATTGACAGAACAGGTTTTTTGTCAATTTCTTGTTATTGTTTGATGATTTTCCCTATCATATGTTTCACATTTACTGTGGATTATGAGCTACAAAAAAGTATCCATGATATGATCTCAAAAGCTCTGCCTTTGCGCTCAGCCCTGCCTCTCTTGTTTCCCGATCCTTGGAATAAAGTTTTGCAGGGGTCCCCTAATTCAAAACATTTTGCTTTGGGGGGCTCCATGCAAAAAACTTTGAAGACCACTGCCTTAGGGTATGACAGTGAGGCCTCACCACGGGAGATGCTGCTACAGAGGGCCAGAGATTTCACTCCCCTTGGAACAGGAAGTGATGAGGGCAATAAACAGGGTTTTGTTCCCTCCCTCCTCGCAGTGGATGGCTAGCCGGACTCCAACTCATTCTGGCCAGGCAAGGCATCCTCACTGCTCTACCAATCTCCCATCTCAAACTCAGAATTTAACCAGAAACCAACCCCCACCTTACCTATCTCTTTGAGATGTGGCATTTAATGTATAGGCTTTGTCAGCAGATGCCCTTGGCAGCGAGTTTCCTGGGCCCTAGGGCCACCGCAGTGTAACTTTTAAGTTACCTAAGTCAAAGAAGGGCCACCACAGAAACTGTTATGGTTTTTCTGAGAGACCAAATGTTTGATCATGTACTCCTTCCTTGGAAAAAAAAATAAAGCCCTTTCAATCAAAACCAGCAAAACTGAAAATGTTTACGCCATAGTTTATTTGTTCAGACAGCACAGTCATTAACTGCTGCCTGCTGGGGTGTATTGATATAACAAGGGCCACTGGAATTATGCACCATTGGGGAGGGAGCCTGGCTGCTTGCATCCTGGGCAGGAGCCGAGAAGACGTGGGACCCGGTACGCTACATTTAAAAAAATATATATTATTAAATTAAACCCCCAGTGTGACCCCCCTGCCCCCTCTCCCTCTCTCCGCGAGTCATGCCGGACGCAACTAACTCAGTGGCCCACCCAAATGCTCCATTGGCCCACCCAAATAAAAATTCCTGGAGCCGTGCCTGGTTTCAAGCCCAAGATGGTGGCCACTGTTAGTGATCTAGTGGTTAGTGACACCACAGCGGATAAGAAGTGGCTTCTGCCGCCCCTATTAGACTGCACAAGTGAATCGGCAGACTCCGGCGATGGATGCATGTCATTGCATACCTAACTAATGTATGTTCATCTGCCCGACGCTAGCAGCTATCTCCTCATGTTTACAGTTGGCAAGCACTATAATCATTATTATTTCATATTTAGAGGTTCTCGCAATAGATCGGACAGATGTTGCAAAAATTCGATCGTACTTGAAGTGACTTTTTGGCATTGAAAACTAAGTGTAGCACAATGTTGTAAGCTTGATGAGCACACAAGTAATGCATGGCATGTGGACGGGACACAAAGCATACTTTTATACCAAGAACTGTGATATGGATAGAATGGTTGAGACCTGTAGCATGCTTCCATGCACATACGTATGCATGATATCCGTGGTTGACTTTTACGGGACATGCGGAACGCATGCTTAATTCCCGCAGTCCCCACTCATTAGAGAACGATATGGTAGGAGCCTATGCCCTAGTGTTGGGACAGCTCTATAAAGGATGGTATTAAATACAGGATTACATTGGTGGATATATTTTTCAGTCAGCTACCGTCCAGAGTGGATTCGGTGGACTTGTGTTGCACGTGGCTTCTCTCAGAAAAGTGGGCTTTTTTCAGCTTTTGTGTCTTGTAGCTTAACAGGAGGCCAGCCAACTGACCCTTGGAGTCCTCTTCTTTGTCCTGGGTACAAGTGACCCCAGCCCCTGGGGTTCTCCTCACAAGCCTCAATAATAGGTGCAGTACTTCTTCTGTCTTCCACAGGTCCAGCAGTCTTCTGAAGAGGGTGCCCACAGGTGCCTCATGTATGCCTGGCACCAACTTATGGGTGGAGGGGGGGTTTGACTCCTGGCCCGTCCCTAACCAACAGGGAAAAGGTTTGCAGGGTAACCCTACCGACCTTTGGAGCAGTTCTGGCTTTAGACAGGTTAAAGGTAACTTTTAAAAGTACTTTTTACAAATCCAAATTGGATTTGTAAAACATTTTAAAAAGTCTAAGAATTAAATTTTTATCTGGTTCCTAGGCAGAGATAACTTTCCTAAATTTAACAATGCACCCCAATGCTTTCCTATGGAACAGCTAGCCCTGATACAGTGGAGATAGGGTTTAGGACATTGTCACTGTAAGGACATGTTTGACATAAAACCTTTATATGTCCTACTTTTGAATATCATGCACCATGCCTTATGGGCATTTAAGGCATTCTTAGCGGTGACTAGTTTGTATTTAAAAGGAGGGGTTAAGACTGTCAAAAGAAACAAACGACGATAAGCACTCACAGGCCCCACAGCCCACACAATCAAACTTTGGCACACTGCACAGAGGGCTCTGGGATGGGAGGGAGTGCTCGCACTGGCTACACCACTCTGGGAGACACGCCGCCTGGGCACCCTGGCAAACACTGAGGGGTTCAGGCAATGGGACCTCATAGGCATTACGAAAATCGGGGATCTATGGGTGAGGTGGAAATCATTACATTCGCAACACTGCAAGAAAAGTATGGGTTGAACTATACCGCTATATTTAAATCAGACACGCCCTCCAAAGTGCTATTCCTCTGGGCACCAAATTACCTGATTCCTCACCCCTTGAAGATAGAATCCTCACAGATCACATGGACAAAAAAGCCATATCACTGACATACCGTAAATTAGTCAATAATCTCCCCGACCCTTTGGTAGTCTTAAGAAGCAAGTGGCAAGTAGAATTAGGAGACATAGAGGAATCGGACTGGATGGATGCGCTGACGTCGGCCAGAGAGGCTGCGATCCCATCTCGACTAAAACTAGTGCAACTTAAAGTGTTGCATTGTATATATTATCCTCGTACCACACTACACAAACTCGGGCGCGCGTCAGACTCACTATGTCTTAGGGGATGCGGACAAATCGGAACGTACTTTCATATAATATGGGAATGTCCAAAGATACAAACCTACTGGGAGCAAGTGCTCAATGAGATCTCGGAGGTGGGTGGGGTGGAGGTACAGCGGGACCCTGGGTGTTGCCTGCTAAATATATGGCAGCCGACGGACCTTAACCTGGAATTACAGACCTGGGCTACACTCGGGATGGCGACGGCTAAGTGAAATATAGCCAGGAACTGGGGATCCGGGTTGGTGTCCACGCAGTCACAATGGATGAATGACATGGATACCGCTATGGTAGCTGAAAAAGCGGTTTATACCAACCGGGGATGTCCTAAAAAATGGTCCAGAATCTGGGGGAAATGGAATGAATCCCGGGGCAATCCTTGTGAGCCACCACGTGCGTCATCAACCCTTTAAGACAGCCCCTGATTTTAGGGGGAGCTTTATGCTATGTTTATGACACTTTCAAATGTGGGGGTGGAGAAAGGAGCGGTGTAATTGATGTTTTCTGCTAAGTAACTGGAAATGTATTAAGATAACATGTCCTGCACGCAGTGAAATGTATAATGTACTGATTCATCACAAATGGAGGCGGCTGATGTTTATTGCTGTATGTAAATTCCTGACGATTAAATGATAATAAAAATTAAAAAAAGACTATCAAAAGGGGTTAGTTTGACAGGTCGAAATTGTAGTTTAACCCTGCACAACCAAGTTACTGGTGGCAGGTCTGCAGTCCTGTTTTGCATTGTCAATTTTGTGGTTGCACAATATGTGCTGCAGTCCACTAGTGACATTTACCTTACAGGCCCAAGGTACACTTTGTAGACTATACTAGGGACTAGTATCCCAATTCAACATGTTTTAGGGGGTCAAAGCACATACACTGCACAAAGGATAACAGTGTGCAGTAAAAAAAGACAATCTCTCCAGACAAGTAAAGCTGTGCACACCTTTTCTTCAATACAGATTCCCCAGGAGGTCTAAGAGCGCAACTAGGGAGCTGCCACCAGCCTCGGCACGGTCTAGTTCCCTCGTGACAATTCCATCAAGAGCCTATTCACTGCGGCCAGAGGAAATCACATCCCCTGGGCAGCCACGTGGCCTGTCAATCCCCAAGGTGCTTGAAAAGTAAAACAAAGGATTTCCCTATGGGAGATATTATTTCCTGCTCCTAAATCAGGACTCAAACTGTCAAACACAATTCATACCATTCATATTTGTGGAACGGGAGAACACTCACCAGAAAGGAAAACCACCCAGTCTAATTGTACTATAAAAAGTATACACTTTATTCTAAAATATACAGAAATTTCAATGAATCATAAATTAAAAAACATAAAAAGCACAATGAAATACACAATTAAAAACCACCTAATGTGGACGTGGAGAAGTTAATCAAAAGAGACACTTATATCTGTCTTTGATCTGTCATTTCGGGCCCTCATTTGTCAACACTAAGAGGAATAATATTCCTTTGGGTCAGTTAGATTGTTGGCAATGCCGAATATGACTTTGAAGTTGGCGTCGACGCGTTTCGGAAGCTTAAAAAATGATAATGGCTTCCTTCCTCAGGACAGTTTGTTTATGTATTCTCCACAAGTTGATATCAAACCTAATGCATAAATAAAATATAATACAACTATTAGAACCTTTTTACATTTTCATGTTTTCCCTATTTTAAACAGCACTGTGTTAGCTACGATCCTAAGGTTTATGCTCTGTTTTACAAACCATGATAGAAGGTGGTACAAAGACAGTTTATAACCCCTGTAGGTTTGTCAATAATATTAAAGCCTTTATCCATATTCATTTTTTCTACTATGTTCATGATTCGAGCTTGAACACAAAACATTTCATATATATAGTTATGCACCAAGTTGCAGTCATGACGAAAACAATCACAGGAGAGCCTGTTGTACTAACAAGGGATCTATGTGCCTGAATCAGTCAGTATTTTTCAAATTATACAGTCGTTCCATAATCTATAAAATTAAACCAACCAGAGGGGTTCTTTTTGTAAAAAAACCAACATAAACAGAATAGCTTTTCATAGTAACACATTGGTATTCCGGGTTAAAAACCACATGTTTCACCCAAAGAGATCTAACCTTTATTTCCAAACCCTGACAAAATTCGAAAAAGCCTTCCTGTTTCCAGTTATTCTTAAAACATTTTAGCATTACGCTTCCTGGTTAGTGTTATCCCCATTCTCATGTCTCGTATACACCACATTCATACATCACTCATACACACTAGCAGCGATGGTTCACTGACCGTAATGGTTGCTATGTCCATAAAGAGGCTACCAAATATATAGTAATCCTCTGTTTCTCGTCTGTAACGGTCACCCGGGTTTTCACTCTCCTGTCTGTAATTAGGAGGATATCATATTTAATGTTTGCGGGTGCTTTTGCCATCATCACATAGTATAATGGGTTTTGTGATTAATTTACCTCGATGTGCGGATAGGTGCTTTTATCGAGACACTCGTCTGTTTAAAAATTCAGTCGGTATTGGGCTCTGCGCGGTCCTGTGTAAATTACAGAAATAAACCGGGTTATGGGCCCCCGTATGTTTGACAATTGTGCTTAGGATCTCCTAAAAGTTCAAAAACGGAGTTACCTTATAACTCGCACAAGGCGGCGTTTTTAAATTTCGGGTCTCACATCTATTCCGGGTACTGTTCTTTACTGCAGTAATAGGTAAAAAGAGCATTGCGTTCACTTAAAGTGAGACATAGTGTAACCTTATTCCCCAACCGTGTTTTGTATATGATATTACGTTTAATCTTACCCGAGGTATGTGGATCAACTTCCCTAAATGGGGTTCTTGTCCAGCAACCGGGTAGAGTAATACACGTGGCTGCATAAAAAACATATAAAAGCGTTTCACTAAGGTTGCTACTTAGTTACGAGGTTTTGGCATTTTAGAGTCTAAACACCCGTTCTATTTGGGAGCTCGTTTAGCATTAGTCGATTCTCACCTAATGTAGGCGCACGGCTGGCTTTCCCGGTGCTGTTTTTCGTGGCGTCTCTTGAATCACCGCTGCGATAATGATTTTGTCGCCCGCCGCGTTAGGCGTCGCTTTTTGACCTCGTATTGGGGTCACGTGATTTTGAGGGTAGACCTACGTTGCTGAGCTAACCCGCTTGGATCGTTTTTTTAAAAAAGTTATTTCAAATTGCTGGGATAAACTTTATTGTTCAATGTGAACAAAGACGTATCTTATAGATGGTTTACTGATGCCGGTAGTGTTAGTTTATTGTTATTTTAAATGTATACCAGCGAGAATAATCTTTTATTAACTATACACCGGTCATTCCTTGTATTATTTTGGTTTTATCAAATATTGTGCCTATTTACAATCCATCTCGGGTTTTTTTTGACGGAAAGTCTAGTTTAAGCAACAATCAAAATAAATACATTTGTTAACTATACACCGGTTATTCTTCATGTTATCTCAGTTTTATTCATATTGTACCTATTTACAATCCATCTCGGGGTTTTTTTTAAATATAAAGGGGAAGTCAAGTTTTGGCGAGGGGTCAAAACTCTCTTCACTATTTAAAAAGTGTTCTTTAGTTACGGGTAGTACTCAGAGTAATCAGTTAATATGCTACGCATAGTTGTTATGCTAATTACACAATGCGCTATCAGGGGGTGGTCTGTTGGCTCATAGAATCTGGGCATTCAAGAATTCTGGATGATCAGTGTTGCAGATTTGTAGGGCAGTTGTGTCCATAGTATCTCAAGGAATATTATGACACTATTTTCATCCAGTCTTCTTTTGTATTAAGGCCTCTGTTCACAGTATCTAGCGTGGAAATGTACCACTGTTCTCTGTTTTTGCGTTTGATCTCAAGGTTGCCTCCTCTTTTAGATGCCGTGATTTTTTCTATCACAAACCATCTAAACTCTGTGTGTTTATGCTGTAATTTGTTGAAGTGGTCAACCATGGGGGCGTTCTCTTTGTTTGTTTTGAGAGCGGACCTGTGTTCTAAAAGGCGCAATCTTATCTCTCTGCCCGTCTCTCCTACATAAGCTAGTTTGCAGGGGCAAAGGATTATATAAACAAGGTTGCTGCTTCTGCAATTGTTCAAAGTTTTCGAAGTTATGGTGTAGTCGTTGTAGGTCAGTGTTTTGCCGATAATGCAATTTTCGCATATCGAGCAGTTACTACACTTGTGGTTCCCAACTGCTTTGCTGCCGCCGATCGTCAGTTGGTTATTTTGGGTCTGTTCTCTGTATGTGTGGACCAAGTTCTGACGGATATTCTCATTCCGTCTAAACGCAAAGATGGGTTTCGCCAGTTTGGCCTCTTTGCCATCGTTTAGGATGTGCCAACTGGAATGAATCACGTTTTTCAGCTTGTTACTGATATTTGAAAATTGGCTTACGAAAACAAGTTTTGAGTCGCTTACAGATTGTTTTTTTGTCTCCTGGTCTGGGTGTATCATGCTATCACGATTATAAAATCACGCCCTTTTACATGAGTTCTTAATTAGTTTTTTGGGGTATCCCCTGTCTAGTAGTTTCTCACTTAATGTGTTAGCATGTTTTGAGTAGTCTTCCAGGGTGGAACAGTTCCTTCGAAGTCGAAGGAATTGTCCAAAAGGGACGTTATCCCTTTGGGAGCGGGGATGGTAACTACTATAGTGCAATAACGTGTTTTTGTCTGTGGGTTTAGAATACAATTCTACCTCCAGTTTGCCCTTGGTGTTTTTTATAGTAATATCCAAAAAGTTTACTGATTCTCTATCAAACACTGCTGAGAAACGGAGGTTCTCATCTCCCAGATTCAACCACTCCAAGAATTCCTCCAGGGTGTCACTCTCTCCTTCCCATATGAAGAAGATGTCATCAGTGAAGCGCCGCCATAATGAGATGTTTTCAAAAAATGGCGACGCTTCATTGAACACATGTTTCTCCTCGAACCTGGCAACGTATAAACATGCCAGGCTCGGCGCGCAAGTAGCCCCCATACTGGTGCCCTTGCGTTGGAGAAAAAGCTCATCTTTGAATAGGAATATGTTACTTTTCAAAACTAGGGTTATACATTGTATTATGAATTCCAAATTGGCGCCTCTAAGATCTGCGTTTCCTAATATCTCTGATACCACATTGATCGTATCGTTTTGGGGTATATTGGTGTACAACGCCTCTATATCGAGGGTCACCATGATCTGTTCTTTATCAAAGGCACTTTTCACTGTTTCCCAAACTTTTTTATTTAGAGCATCCAAAGTAGAAAATGGAACTCTTTGGTAATGTTCTTTGACCTCTAACAGGTCCAGCATTTTCCTATTGTAATCCTCGGTGTTGAAGACTACTACCCCGCCGCCCTTGTCGGCGGGTTTGATGGTTAGCTGCAAGTCGTTTTTTAACATTGTCATTGCTATTCTCTGTTCTTTAGACATATTGTTCTTGTCTGGGTATGTATGCTCCAGGATCTTTTTTATCTTAGATTCCACAACTTTTTCAAACACCTCCACATTTTTATTAACTTGTGAAATAGCTGGAGTGAAGGTTGATTTTTGTTTAAGACCTGATACATTATTAGGGGGGCTGTAGTCTCTTCCTTCAAAGAATTCTTTTAATCTAATTTTGCGGAAAAATGCTTTTAGGTCCTTCTCTAAATTAAACTTATTGACACTGGAAGTGGGAGCAAACGTGAAGCCTTTTTCCAATACTTCCAACTCAACTTTGGTTAAGGAGTGGTCAGAGAGATTAATTATTGGAAATTTGTTTGAGTTATTAGAAGTTATTGGCGATATCGCTGACTTCTTGTATTGGGATATTCCTGAGGGGCCTGGTTGTGTTGGTAATTCGTCCTGTAACCACCCCTCGGGGCCTGATATTGTTTTCTCTGATATTGTCCCCTGTACGGGTATGTTTTCCCGCCTCTCCTTTGGTGATTCTCTAAAAAACGGTTACCTCCATTTTGTTCACTGTTGTACCCACTGTTCCCCGTCGTGGATCCCTCATCTTCGCTACTTGATCCTGAGGTTTCAGAGAATGTGACACTTTTCTTCGCTTCTCTATTATATATTGGCCGGTTTTCAACGTTCCTTTCCTCTCTTGGTTGTTGGTAGTAATCTTTGTTAATGTAAGGGTAAACTAACTCTATGCTATATTTATTCACATCTTTTTTGAGTTTTATGTTTTTTTTATTTAGCAAGTAATCTTTATAGCCATCCATTTCTGCATTGATTTCTTCTAACCTTTTTTTGGCATCATCTACTGCTGACATTTCTTGAAGAGCCTGTTCTAGTTTCTCTATTTCTTTCCGTTCTAATATTACTCTATCTTGTGCGGTTTCAATAATAAGAAGGATCCAGTCCCGACTACACCTATTTGCAATGTGTGTCCAGGTTTCTAAAAACTTTATATTATCTGTAAAGAGCCCGGGTTCATTGTGGACTTGTAGTCCCATAGGTATAACCCCTGTTCTTGCGTATTGTATTAGGAACTCTGCATGGAGTTCGGTCCTCACTGCCTTTTTTTTAAGGTTCAGTATGTTACCCCATTTATCATTATTACCAGTGACAACCACAATCTTGTTAGTATTGTTGGTTGAGGAACCAACTATTTTGGTAAATTGGTCTTCTGTAAAAGCAAAGGTCTTGAAGGGGTCCATAATTAATCTTATTAGTCTGGATTTTATATTAGTCGCTAAAAAGCGATCAGAGATTTCTCTCCAGCACTAGGCTGTACCAGATAGGTAGAAAGGAAAGAGAGGGGCTCTTAATAACCCAAAGGGAAATAGAGCACCAATATACTTGAAAAGTAAAACAAAGGATTTCCCTATGGGAGATATTATTTCCTGCTCCTAAATCAGGACTCAAACTGTCAAACACAATTCATACCATTCATATTTGTGGAACGGGAGAACACTCACCAGAAAGGAAAACCACCCAGTCTAATTGTACTATAAAAAGTATACACTTTATTCTAAAATATACAGAAATTTCAATGAATCATAAATTAAAAAACATAAAAAGCACAATGAAATACACAATTAAAAACCACCTAATGTGGACGTGGAGAAGTTAATCAAAAGAGACACTTATATCTGTCTTTGATCTGTCATTTCGGGCCCTCATTTGTCAACACTAAGAGGAATAATATTCCTTTGGGTCAGTTAGATTGTTGGCAATGCCGAATATGACTTTGAAGTTGGCGTCGACGCGTTTTGGAAGCTTAAAAAATGATAATGGCTTCCTTCCTCAGGACAGTTTGTTTATGTATTCTCCACAAGTTGATATCAAACCTAATGCATAAATAAAATATAATACAACTATTAGAACCTTTTTACATTTTCATGTTTTCCCTATTTTAAACAGCACTGTGTTAGCTACAATCCTAAGGTTTATGCTCTGTTTTACAAACCATGATAGAAGGTGGTACAAAGACAGTTTATAACCCCTGTAGGTTTGTCAATAATATTAAAGCCTTTATCCATATTCATTTTTTCTACTATGTTCATGATTCGAGCTTGAACACAAAACATTTCATATATATAGTTATGCACCAAGTTGCAGTCATGACGAAAACAATCACAGGAGAGCCTGTTGTACTAACAAGGGATCTATGTGCCTGAATCAGTCAGTATTTTTCAAATTATACAGTCGTTCCATAATCTATAAAATTAAACCAACCAGAGGGGTTCTTTTTGTAAAAAAAACAACATAAACAGAATAGCTTTTCATAGTAACACATTGGTATTCCGGGTTAAAAACCACATGTTTCACCCAAAGAGATCTAACCTTTATTTCCAAACCCTGACAAAATTCGAAAAAGCCTTCCTGTTTCCAGTTATTCTTAAAACATTTTAGCATTACGCTTCCTGGTTAGTGTTATCCCCATTCTCATGTCTCGTATACACCACATTCATACATCACTCATACACACTAGCAGCGATGGTTCACTGACCGTAATGGTTGCTATTTCCATAAAGAGGCTACCAAATATATAGTAATCCTCTGTTTCTCGTCTGTAACGGTCACCCGGGTTTTCACTCTCCTGTCTGTAATTAGGAGGATATCATATTTAATGTTTGCGGGTGCTTTTGCCATCATCACATAGTATAATGGGTTTTGTGATTAATTTACCTCGATGTGCGGATAGGTGCTTTTATTGAGACACTCGTCTGTTTAAAAATTCAGTCGGTATTGGGCTCTGCGCGGTCCTGTGTAAATTACAGAAATAAACCGGGTTATGGGCCCCCGTATGTTTGACAATTGTGCTTAGGATCTCCTAAAAGTTCAAAAACGGAGTTACCTTATAACTCGCACAAGGCGGCGTTTTTAAATTTCGGGTCTCACATCTATTCCGGGTACTGTTCTTTACTGCAGTAATAGGTAAAAAGAGCATTGCGTTCACTTAAAGTGAGACATAGTGTAACCTTATTCCCCAACCGTGTTTTGTATATGATATTACGTTTAATCTTACCCGAGGTATGTGGATCAACTTCCCTAAATGGGGTCCTTGTCCAGCAACCGGGTAGAGTAATGCACGTGGCTGCATAAAAAACATATAAAAGCGTTTCACTAAGGTTGCTACTTAGTTACGAGGTTTTAGCATTTTAGAGTCTAAACACCCGTTCTATTTGGGAGCTCGTTTAGCATTAGTCGATTCTCACCTAATGTAGGCGCACGGCTGGCTTTCCCGGTGCTGTTTTTCGTGGCGTCTCTTGAATCACCGCTGCGATAATGATTTTGTCGCCCGCCGCGTTAGGCGTCGCTTTTTTACCTCGTATTGGGGTCACGTGATTTTGAGGGTAGACCTACGTTGCTGAGCTAACCCGCTTGGATCGTTTTTTAAAAAAAGTTAATTTCAAATTGCTGGGATAAACTTTATTGTTCAATGTGAACAAAGACGTATCTTATAGATGGTTTACTGATGCCGGTAGTGTTAGTTTATTGTTATTTTAAATGTATACCAGCGAGAATAATCTTTTATTAACTATACACCGGTCATTCCTTGTATTATTTTGGTTTTATTAAATATTGTGCCTATTTACAATCCATCTCGGGTTTTTTTTGACGGAAAGTCTAGTTTAAGCAACAATCAAAATAAATACATTTGTTAACTATACACTGGTTATTCTTCATGTTATCTCAGTTTTATTCATATTGTACCTATTTACAATCCATCTCGGGTTTTTTTTAAAATATAAAGGGGAAGTCAAGTTTTGGCGAGGGGTCAAAACTCTCTTCACTATTTAAAAAGTGTTCTTTAGTTACGGGTAGTACTCAGAGTAATCAGTTAATATGCTACGCATAGTTGTTATGCTAATTACACAATGCGCTATCAGGGGGTGGTCTGTTGGCTCATAGAATCTGGGCATTCAAGAATTCTGGATGATCAGTGTTGCAGATTTGTAGGGCAGTTGTGTCCATAGTATCTCAAGGAATATTATGACACTATTTTCATCCAGTCTTCTTTTGTATTAAGGCCTCTGTTCACAGTATCTAGCGTGGAAATGTACCACTGTTCTCTGTTTTTGCGTTTGATCTCAAGGTTGCCTCCTCTTTTAGATGCCGTGATTTTTTCTATCACAAACCATCTAAACTCTGTGTGTTTATGCTGTAATTTGTTGAAGTGGTCAACCATGGGGGCGTTCTCTTTGTTTGTTTTGAGAGCGGACCTGTGTTCTAAAAGGCGCAATCTTATCTCTCTGCCCGTCTCTCCTACATAAGCTAGTTTGCAGGGGCATAAGATTATATAAACAAGGTTGCTGCTTCTGCAATTGTTCAAAGTTTTCGAAGTTATGGTGTAGTCGTTGTAGGTCAGTGTTTTGCCGATAATGCAATTTTCGCATATCGAGCAGTTACTACACTTGTGGTTCCCCACTGCTTTGCTGCCGCCGATCGTCAGTTGGTTATTTTGGGTCTGTTCTCTGTATGTGTGGACCAAGTTCTGACGGATATTCTCATTCCGTCTAAACGCAAAGATGGGTTTTGCCAGTTTGGCCTCTTTGCCATCGTTTAGGATGTGCCAACTGGAATGAATCACGTTTTTCAGCTTGTTACTGATATTTGAAAATTGGCTTACGAAAACAAGTTTTGAGTCGCTTACAGATTGTTTTTTTGTCTCCTGGTCTGGGTGTATCATGCTATCACGATTATAAAATCGCGCCCTTTTACATGAGTTCTTAATTAGTTTTTTGGGGTATCCCCTGTCTAGTAGTTTCTCACTTAATGTGTTAGCATGTTTTGAGTAGTCTTCCAGGGTGGAACAGTTCCTTCGAAGTCGAAGGAATTGTCCAAAAGGGACGTTATCCCTTTGGGAGCGGGGATGGTAACTACTATAGTGCAATAACGTGTTTTTGTCTGTGGGTTTAGAATACAATTCTACCTCCAGTTTGCCCTTGGTGTTTTTTATAGTAATATCCAAAAAGTTTACTGATTCTCTATCAAACACTGCTGAGAAACGGAGGTTCTCATCTCCCAGATTCAACCACTCCAAGAATTCCTCCAGGGTGTCACTCTCTCCTTCCCATATGAAGAAGATGTCATCAATGAAGCGCCGCCATAATGAGATGTTTTCAAAAAATGGCGACGCTTCATTGAACACATGTTTCTCCTCGAACCTGGCAACGTATAAACATGCCAAGCTCGGCGTGCAAGTAGCCCCCATACTGGTGCCCTTGCGTTGGAGAAAAAGCTCATCTTTGAATAGGAATATGTTACTTTTCAAAACTAGGGTTATACATTGTATTATGAATTCCAAATTGGCGCCTCTAAGATCTGCACCAAAACATCTAGCACTGCCATACACTAAAAGAACCAACTAGAATGGTGCTCACAGCCCCTCGCACGGCTACTGCATCCACTATACACAGCCATTAATGTATAAGTGGAATGGGGGTGACAGGCCCAAACTGTTCTCCACCACTCCCCTGCAGAAAGAACATACCTCACTGTCAGGACCTTGACGTCAGTGGGGTTGAGAGTGGCATCACCTCAATCCCGCTGCCTGCCTGCTGCCTGTCGTAGGAAGAATGTACCATCTTCTCCTCAGGCTCATAGTTTCACTCATCATAAACAGGCCAGGACACAAGTAAAGCAACCTAGATCCGCTTCTAGCACTAGATATCACCCGCCACCAGGGCAGGACTTGGAAGCAAAAGCAGACCTGTCAACTTTTTGTTAGACCATCCCTCATACTGCACGTAGTGAGCACGCACAGGGAGAGAGCTTGACACCTGCAAGGGACGTTTGGAAGGATTCTTCCCCCAAGAGTTTGTTTAAACAGATTGTAATTTACAACATATTTTTAATTATAGAACCTTGTCCAATCATTGAATGGATTGATCGAGATTGGAGACATGGCAGCATAGCTCAATAAGTAAATGAACAGTTAGATGGGGTGGGTGGATCAATTAACTCACAAATGGATGACAATGATTAAAGACTTTTAGTATGAGGAGCAAATGTTCTCAATGCACTGACCAGGTTTGGGTGCTCTGGTTTGCATTTTAACTTCTGCAAAAAACTCCCCCTTCCTCAAGCACTACTACCATCAATACATAAGAAACATCCATAGCATGGATGGATTGAACACAGTGCACTGATTTCGCGCCTAACAGAATTAAGCAAAAGGCATTAAGGTTTGAACTAAAACAGGTGAGAAAATTAAATTATCATTTGTTGGCTGGGTGCACAAAAATATTGCATCAATTTCTAGTTCCACTTGACCACAATGTGATCCTATGCAGTTGCTTTTCACAGTCCCTCCTCTTCCTTGATCATCACATGAGAGCACATTGAAATACATCCGTTTGAAGAATGCACAAAGCACTATAAAATTACTCCTTTAACCCTAGGTCTAGTGTTTCTCAAATTATGGTTGGGTCACAAGCCAATTTTTGGTTGGTATAGGAACCCAAGCAATAAATAAAGATGGTATTAAATTATTAACTTGTCCCATTTCACACACTTTAAAGACAGAAGTCAAATGACAGGCTATGTCTTCTGACAAATTGCTGTTTGTTTATTTTTAACATGCAATCAGAGAAATAAAAGTAAAGTTCATTATGTGACAATCTTGCTGGTTTACACAGTTTGTGAACAGAATGGCTGTAGGAAGTCATTTTTTTAAACACACAACAAAATGTAAATACCTGTAAACGACTGTACACATTCAGCTTTTAAGAAAGCAAAAATGAAGCACATTCTTTGTAATTCTGAAGTGTGATGAAGCAAAGATTTTAATAGGATCAAAATAAATCAAAACACTGTCCTTGGTGATGCACAAATGATAAATTTGCACTGAAAACCTGCTTTCCTACACATTATCTTTTGTGTGCAATCTAGTTTTAGCAGTAAAAATGTATTTTTTTGCAAATGTGGTGGACATTTCAATAGAAAATGTGCTGTTAGTAAATGACACTGTGCTGCCACATGTTGCTTTAGTTACATTAAAAAATCGCCTGCCTCATGGCCATTAAAGATAGGTGGCTCGTGAAAGATTGTCGTTCTAAAAAGTAGGTTGTGGTTCTTTGAGTTTGGGAAGCACTGCCCTAGGCCATATATAGGAGATAAAAGTCAGATTTCCTCTTGGTTCACTAATAGCACTGTTGCCAGGGCAATGGGGGCGGGGCATGCATATTTCCACGCTATTGTTTAGAATCTGTCACTTCTAACAATTGCCACTCAATGCAATGGTGTAATATAACATACCAAACTGTGCACTGTTTTCAGTTTTGAAGAGTAAAACGTATATACTGATCTGTCTGAGCTAAGCAACTGCAGACTCATCATTCCTTCAGCCACCCCCATCACCACAAAGCCCTGAAGGTTAGTACTGCTTCGAGACCCTGCAGGAGACAGAAATCACCCAAATGCAAAAACAAATGGTTATGAAGCAAGCTTTAAATTCAATTGATGTTCATTTATTTATTTTTAAAACACCAAAGATTCTGGACCAACCCATCACCAGCAACAAAACCGGCCACCAGCCCTCACCAACAGTGAAACAGGCCCTCATCCTTCCAGATGCTTCCTCCCCCTCCATGGAAAGAGCCCTGAGCAAGGTATCACTAGTAAATTGAGTCAAGTTGGTGAGTTATTAATAGTTATAGAGAAAAAAATCCCTTCCCTTACAGAATTATTACAGTCAACCTTAAAAAATTCATGCACACTTCTCGCCATGACCTTTGTTCCACTTATGATTATGTACTTAATACACTACCTGATAAAGAATGGTGTTTACAGTCTGGTTGTGAAATAAAGCTCTTATTATTTTGGTGCCAGGTGGTTCGGTCAGAGATTTCAAATATTCCACTCATTAAACTACTATGCTTGTCAGGAGTCTGTCTCCATATATCTCAATGAAGCTTTCATGATAGCAAATAACCCACAATTCTTCCAGCCAGAGTGACAGAGTCTGGGACAAAGATATGCTTTATTTTGAGCCCTGCACAAAAGGGAGACAATTTGCTTTAGTGCCAGTGCTATTTGCATCTACTGAACTGGTTTTAGCTGATGGTAAAACCAAGCACAAGAGGTGCTAAAACTGTTTGTACACATTATTCCCCATTTTAATACAGATCATTAAAAGTGTTTTTTTGCCCCCACATTTATCAAGATCTTTAAATAAGACGAAGCATGTTGAGTGGCAGTAGGAATATTTGATTCAGTCCACGACAGAGGAATATTGAAAATCTCCTTCAGGAAATCTGAAAAAGCTCTTGATAAAATGTAGAGAACTTTGGACTGTAGCTCAGGTTCCCTACCCATCTCAGGACCACATTTTAAAATTAAATAATTCTGATCGGATGAGGAAGCTTTTTCTTGTGTTATGCATTTCAGGTATGTATATCCAAAGCTGGGGCTGCCGAGTTAAAACTCTTTGACTGTCCACAGCAGACACATTTTGTTCTGTTTGCCATTGCAGAGAGTAGGGCTCAGTCACCGCATCCTGAGAAAAACACACAGAAGGATCCATAAGGATCCTGGAAAAACCACAGAAGGATCCATAAAGGGTATCCATAAAGGATCCATACTTGGGTTGCCTGATTCAACTGGGATCAAAATATATTTTAAAAAATAGATGTTCCCGCTGAGTTTGTGTACCCTCATGCAGCAGGGTCTGTTAACTTAAGGCAAGCACTCTTGGATCCTTAGTAGGCCATCTGTCTGGTTTCCAAACTCTACTTAGCTGCTCGAAGGCCGTGTGTAACCGGGATTGGCTGCCCGTGGGGACTAGGATTAAAGGCATGGCTACATGGCAGGCCGTGCAGCCACCACATTCTTTTCATTTTTGTAAGTTTGTGGGGGTTCAGAAGTTCCCCAGGCACTGCCTCCAGGCTCCTGTATCCTTTTACAACGCATCACATCCCGTGCCCTCATCTGAAGTATTGCCCATCCCTGAATAGACTTTAAAAACCTTCAAAGATATCTGCCCACACATGCACCTGTATGGTCAGCCAACTTGAAAAAAAATGTAAGCCATTCAAAGATGGCTACCTATGCATGTGCATATATGTACCTGCATGCACAAGTTAACAGTTTTGAATGATATTTATCATAAAGTTTTACAAAAACCATTTCAAAACAAAAGACGTATTGGCAAAGTCAAAAGGTCCACAGTCAGCGTCATCCCTTATGGCTATACCAATGCTTGACTCTGCTGCAAGCAGTGGGGCCTGAGACAAGAAAAAGAACAGAAAACAGAAAGATACTTGCAGAGATTTATGCCCCTGACTGAGCATACTTATAATTAAAATGACATATAAATGATCCATAAAAGATGCTTAACAGCTATACGGCTCAATGCAATTCACTGTGTTGTTTTTAAAAAGGTGCTGGAAACCTGTGCAGATTACAGAGCATGTGATTGATGAGCCTGGATTGTGACATACTCCTCAGTTTACTGGTAGCGGAGTACGCGTAAACTGAATTATTGACATTGTGGAAGAGACCTTTGCCTCTTTAGAGACCATTACCAGATTCCAAAACAGGACTAAACGGGTCAAAACAAAGCATAAAGTAATGATCTGACATTATGAGATGATATGAGTGGGCCCAAGGAACAACCAACACCTCGTATTACATTTTGTTTAAAAACATACTCCTGCGTTGAAAACCTTGGAGACAGAGTCTCAGACACCAAAGTTCATTCACCAGTAGTGAATTGATTTACTGTTAATCATTTCATCTCGATCCAAATATTATCATAACTAGACAGGAACAGTATTTCTGATCTTGGTGAGTCTCAGAGATGTTTCTGTATGTTATCCCCATTCTAATGGCGCTTCAGGTTATGCCTTTTTGTTGTCGTTCTTTAACAGTGGTATAGATGTCTTGAACAACAGGGGTTATGACTCTGATCCCCACGCCACCCCAAGGGTGAATGGGTTCTTGGAAAGCTGATGCACAGCATCACATACAGTGGCATAGCACAGGCCCCAGCAGCCCCCGCACTGCGGGGGGGGGGGCGGGCAAGCTCCAGGGGGCCCCCTCAGCACAGTACTCTGGTTGGAGAGCTCCTGATTGAGTCAGGAGGAGGCCCCACCGTTTACCTTGCAGGGGGGCCCCACATGTTTTGTTATGCAAGTGATCCTATATAATCCGGTTACTCATGGCAACCCATCACCGCCTGTTGGTTTATTTCCTGCTGTATCAAGACTACCCACTGCAAGGATCTCCCATCAAAGAGAGGTCCTAAAGGCGCTAAAGTAGAGTTCCCTCCCTGATCACACCACTGTTCAGCATGTTAATGGTACTAATCTGACGCATAGCCATTGCAGGGCCACCAAATTCACCCGTCCAGGCAAAATTCACATTTTGGCCCCTCCTTTTTTCAACCTGATTTGCACATTTCAAAGACTGAATTGTTTTTTTTCTCAGAATGTTCCTTATTTGTAAGCAGATTGCTGTACACAACTTTACATGATGATCTTTTTTTCTGTCATTGTCCATTCTTTCCAATTCCACCACAGAACAGGAAGAGAGCACTCTTGGGGGAAAAGTAAGTTCAATTATATAAATAAGCTACATGGCTGGACCAGGCTTCAGAAAACAGTACCTTCTCTAATTTAATAATTGTACTGATCTAGTAGAAAAATCTGTCAAATGAAATTAGTAGAAACGTGCATGCAAAGTAGTCAACGGAGTCAAATGTACAGCTGCATGACCCTGGACTTCAGCATCCCTTCATTCTTCTCCGTGGTGCTAGTTTACATCCTTTGAAGGAACCTCTCCTTTCAAACTATACTATATCCCTTCTAAAAATCTCTAAATACCTCTTTCCATTTGTGTGCACTTTGTCTTTCTATGATTGCTTTTCAGTCTGCTAAATACCAAAAAAGGGGCCTGATGTTCAAAATCTCCATTCACAAAAAGTAGTTGAAAAGTGTGCGCCGACCTTTTGTGAGTGAAAAAATAATTTTTTTAACCGACCTATGTAATAATAGGTTGGATTACAAAATTCTCAATCATTGAGGGTCACATTCGGACTCACCTCATCTAAATTAATGAGGTAGGTCGTACATTAAAACTTTCTTCAATTGAATGCCATCACCGGATGATCTGCTCGGGCCAGCATTTCAGGATTGTCTGTAACCACATTTTCAATAAAGTAAATATTTTTTAATGCGGCAAGTACATGTTTTAAGTTTGAGAGTAGGTAGCCTATTCCCTATCAAATATTTTTTTTAACATTTACAAATGGAAGTGGGCCTCTTGCCTTTTTTGACTGTCTAACAACCCTAAATTTGGAGTCTACATCTTTTCAATATTTTATGCTCTTGTAGCGGCTGCTAAACCTTGATAAATTCCGGAACAAGTTGTTAATTGGAAGGAAGGTCCTAAATGCTACCTCCAAATAGCGATTAATTATGGAACACGTTGACAGTCAGTGGTAATATTGAAGAATTAGGATGGACTACTGGACTATGTTGGACAACTAAGGGTTAAAAAACGAATCACTCACTAGAAGATTTAAAAAAATCCCTCTGCCGTGCCAACCACCAGCTCGTTTTCCAAGGGCCAATCCAGTCATCTGCAAAGCACAACCTTGAGAAACTTAATGAGGATCAGCAGTCATTGTGAGACAAGGCTCTGGCTAATTAGTGGATTATTCAAATCACAATACATCCACTGTACCGTGTAGCCGCACTGCAAAGTGTGTGCCTGTTCTTCCAGAAGCTCGGGTGTGGTACATTCACTACCCTCCTTTAGTCTTAGAAGTTTGGCTTTTAAATTGTGACTGCACTTAATTTCCATTCTCTACAAATTAATTGTGCTCAGCCTTTTGCGTACAGTATTGTCATATCTACTGCTGCTGCATTCTACGTGTGCGACTGAACAAAACAATGTGATTGGCCCAGTCCTAAATAACGAAAGGCCTTAGGAATGCATGCACACATTTCACTGATCCTGGCGTGAAATTAGATCCACATATGATTATGTACTTAATATATTCATGTGCCAAGAATGTCGTGTTTTACCATTCGGAGCAAAAAGACCGAGATTCTCTGGTTGCAAGTGGTTCACTGAGGGTGATTTGAGGCGCAGTTCATGAAATGGCTGGTCTTGTCAGCAGTCGTCTCCTGGCGTTTCAATGAAGCGCGCTCGAGAGATAATAGCCTGCAGCCCTTCCAGCCCGCGCGACAGATTATGTGACATAGCGCTGCCATACCCTGAGTCCTGCGCAGCACTAAATGGTTTTAACTCTCTGACCCTGATTATGAGTCTTAGGTTGTGGGCCCCGGGCCCACATACTGCAGGAAGGACGGCACGGACACCTGTAACAAGATTCGCATCGAGTGTAAACGCCTGTTAGCGCACGGGTCGGAATTCCGAGATTGGCTGTATTTCACGCCTAATAATCGGATGCGTTAATTACCTCCGCTGTCTTTAACATTTCGGCAGGCTCAACCTGCCGCAATTTAACAGGGGATATTGTACGGTATTTAAGATAACATGCGGATTTTGGTGCGTTAAATACCACAATCTGCATGTAATTCTCCACATACTTGTGATAGGTGTTAAATAGGCGAGACAAACTGATGTTGTGCCTTCTCTATTTGTACCGATTCAGGTTTTGTGCCAGCTTTAGCTAGTGATTAAACCAAGCATAAAACATGCAGTAAAAAAGCCAATATAGGCCTGCAATATTTTTAAATGTGTTATTTATTTGCTTATATATTTCTTTGCATACATTCGCCATAGACATTAAAAGTGTACAAGCATTAGGTAGTAAAAACACTGCCGTCTAATGGTGGTTGTATGCTTGAAAAACAAAACGCAAATAAGCAAATATCGTTCAAGAATACATAGTACCATCATGGTGACCCTCCCCACCCCCCCAGCACATAGCATGCATGCAAATAAATACACACCACACAAATTTTGTTATGGGAAAAACTGCTGCAGGTTTATTACATACAACGTTATGTAATATGGTGGGTTATCTTACGGGCGATCCAAGGGCAGGCAGCATTCTCGCCACCTGCCCGCCTGATGAGCCAAACAGCACTGGGGCGAACCCCGTCTGTGCTGCCCCTTCTGATAATCTTCCTCCCAGATCATGTGACACTTCTTACTCACGCCCCTTTCAGGGCGGAGCATAGCAAGGCAAGCCCCAGGTTCTTCAGGCCCACAACTGCCCGAAGGACAAACGGGGTGCCGACACGGTTTCCAGGAACCTCCCATGAGGCTCCTGGGCTCTGGCTCTGGCACCCCTATGTGCCGTGTAGAGGTACTCTTCTGTACCCATTTGCTTCCAGATCGCCCTGTAACTCCGCCACAGTTCTGGCGGCGGCCAGCGTCTCCAACAGAGCCCCCCAACAAAACAGCTCCGTTATCCCTGCAACTTCTCATATACAGGCCCCCTGCCAACATGGGCAGGAGACGCCATCTATATCCCAGTGACCCTTGACGTTAGACCGCCAGAGTCTCATGATGAAGGCCTTTCTGGCAAGTGAACTTGTGCCAAGAACTAATTATCCCTTGGGAAAGTTCCATCGCTTTACATGACTCTGTCCCGTGCCACTCGGCAGATTCAGACACTGTGGTTCACATGGCCCCCTGAATTTACTGGTCGCACCAGGCTGCACAGAGTGTCTTGAACACCTGTGCCCCACATCTTAGGGGGCAGCAGCCCACTTGTTAGCTGACCGCTCCGACACCCGCCTGCCCACTTAGGCTGTTAGGGTGAAAAGGAATATACTTTATCATTTGCAGTCATTGTGCTTTCTAAATCATGCCGCACCTGGTTGTCCATAACTATTAGTATTTGACAAAGAGCAAGGGAAGCCAATTCAGCTCCTTCTGTGGTGGATCCCCTTGGGCCTACCGACTCACAGAATGTCTGAACTATGCCGTGCCCACTGCTGGTCAGATGGTGCCTACCTTTAAGGACTGAACTAAGTCCTGCGTACCCCTTCCCTAGCATGTTCAAGAATAGGGAGTCGGGAGGCTTCACCTGTACACACTGAGCAGCCCCGGGGTGGAATATAGCCTGCCCTGCTGAATTTAAATTCTTGTAGCACACTGGAGAAGCCACATGCTATATTACATAGTCTTGACACCTTGTTTCCCCATTTCTAGGGACGGCAGCACAGGGAGACCTTGGACAGTCCGCTTGGTGTGCCATGGTAAGCCACAGTGGTCATGAGGACCCTGAAAAGCACCTGATTCCCACCTGGGCGTACCTCAAACTTGAGGATGGCTTCCCACAGCTTTCAGGCCATAGAGCTACCTCTACCTATTTACTGGTTGCAGCATGGTGAAGCCCCAGGGCCCTGCCGCTGAATAGACGGTATATGTTACCCATCTACTGTATCGCCATACAACACCACCTGCCTTAATGTGCTATGTTGTAAGCCAGTGCTTCCCAAACTTTTGACTCCTGAGGACCCCCACTGAATCACTACTGGAAGCCGGGGACCCCCAAGCAATTTGTGCAATTTAAATTTCTTTTAAATAAAGCCTTTTGAAGCAGAGGCAATTTCAAGAGGGAGACAGCCTGAATTGGGTCTATTGGCATGGACATGTATGCATACAGCAGTGTATTATTTAGTGGTACCCAAGGGCTTGTGGAAAGTGAGCAATCAGACAGCAGCACGGAAATCCTAATGCTGATCCTGGCTGCATCTATTTTTACCTGCCTGCCAAGTAACGGTAACCTATACACAATTGCCTTTCAACGTTTTATTGATTTTATTGTATTGCCTGTATTTTCATTGTTGTGTCTGTGACTGCTGTTGTCATTCTTCACCCGCTGCCTGTACTTGGCCGTGCCCCTTTTTCTTCCCTCTGTTCCCCTCGCTGTCCCCGTGCTCTCTCTGCCCGGTCTTTCCTTCTGTACCCCTCGCTGCCCCGTGTCTCTGCCCGGTTTTCCCTTTTGTTCCCCTCGCTGCCCTCGTGCCACTCTGCCCGTTCTGCCTTCTGTTCTTAGCTGCCCCTATATTTCTGTATTCTGTATTTTGCCTCTGTGCCATTCGTTTTTTGTGCCACTCATTTTTCCCTCGTTTTTGTGCCCCTTTTGCTTTCTGTTCCACTCGTTTTCCCTCGTTTTTTGTGCCTTTCTGCCCTCTGTTCCACTAATTTTTTGTGCCTTTCTGCCCTCTGTTCCACTAGTTTTTTGTGCCTTTCTGCCCACTGTTCAACTTGTTTTCCCCTCGTTTTTGTGCCCTTCTGCCCTCTGTTCCAATCGTTTTTTGTGCCTTCCTGCCCTCTGTTCCACTCGTTTTTTGTGCCTTTCTGCCCTCTGTTCCACTCGTTTTCCCTTGTTTTTTGTGCCCTTCTGCCCTCTGTTCCACTCATTTTTTGTGCCTTTCTGCCCTCTGTTCCACTCGTTTTCCTCTAGTTTTTTGTGCCCGTCTGCCCTCTGTTCCACTTGTTTTTTTGTGCCCTTCTGCCGTCTGTTCCACTTGTTTTTTGTGCCTTTCTGCCCCCTGTTCCACTCGTTTTCCCCTTGATTTTTGTGCCCTTCTGCCCTCTATTCCACTCGTTTTTTTGTGCCCTTCTGCCGTCTGTTCCACTTGTTTTTTGTGCCTTTCTGCCCCCTGTTCCACTCGTTTTCCCCTTGATTTTTGTGCCCTTCTGCCCTCTATTCCACTCGTTTTTTTGTGCCCTTCTGCCTTCTGTGTCACAGCTCTTGTGTGCTGTGAGGACGCATGGGCGTTTAATTTTTCACTACGACAGGCACTCGAGTCCTGCGGACCCCCTGGGAATGTCTCACGGACTCCTGGGGGTCCGCGGACCACGGTTTGGGAAACAATTGGTACCTAACTTATCTCTTTCCTTTGAAAAGATATTAACCGCAAGGCCAAAGGCACCCATGGATCAACCCATTTACTGGTTCTTGCCCATGGCACCCTTCTGGATGGTGATGCGAAACTACCTAACCAGTCTTAGCATAGCCGACACCCCCACCTGTGTCCCCTGAATCACCCTCCTTTCTCCTGTGCCAAAGTCAGCTGCTAAGAGGGGCAATCACTTCCACATCCCTCCTCCTGCCGAGTATGGGTCTTGCCCAACACATGGAGGCATGCTTGCTTCCTTGGTGTAGGTGATGCAACAGGCATATACTACGCTAAGGGATCCTGTCTGTGGACCGGTGGCTGCTTACCCGGCCATCCTTTATGCCCAGGGATAACTCAGGCGACGCTTTAATTCCAAATTGGTGGGACTGTGCAGGAGCTGACTTGAATCTTCACCTGCACAAGGGACCCAACAGGCAGGTTGGCCCTGACTAACCTTGTGTTTGCCAGATTTGGGAAAGTGTTTACCCATATCTGTCAACTACTGTGCTGTTTGAATGCTAAATGTAAGGAGGGGACACTAACCTACCCAAACTCTGCGGCCACAATCGCCTGCGCAAGCTTGCAAAAACATTGAGAAGCTTGAAAACAATCAAGCCTCCCGCAAAACACAGGGGCCATGCCGCCAATCTTTTGGCCTGTAACTATGCACAGATAATGGAAAACTCCTACACCTACAGTAAATGTGATATATTTAGACCTGTCCCTTCACTCTAGGCCAAGCCCCCTGGGTGAGGTATGGGTGTGGTACACATTAGACTTTGCTAATGTGTACCAGGGAGCAGACAAGTCAGTGGGAACGAAGGAGAGGGAACAGTATGACCGCTGCCTGCCCATTCTAGGATACTGGGAAAGCCTGGAGTTCCTACTACAACGTTGCCCCTTGTGGTCGAAACCAGTGTTTTCCCCAACCAATTGAGTATGGCGCAATTTTTCCAGTGACCACTCCCACACTCGCCATGCTGCCAAGGCTAAAGGGTAGGTGCTTCTAGCTACTGAAATATATATATAGAAAACCTCTGAACTGACCTATCTGATTTTACAAAATGGCTTGTTTGGAGGAACGGATACAGCAGACATGGCCGGCGAGGACTAAACACTACTAAGAAAAGACACTTCGCAATTGTCATTACGGTCAACGGAAACAGAAAAGTCAAAGAACACAATAAGGACATCACATAGAACGTTAAGTCAATAATAAGGTGCTTTATTCTCACGTTAAAGAAGGACAAAAACGCGTCAGAGACGTGATACAGATACGAAAAAGAAAAGACCATATACAGCTCCATTCTACGACATGCCAAAAGGCATAAAGTACAAAAGAGCCCATACCTCTTGATATCCTAACATCTGATAAAGAGGTGTTTGACCAGTATATATTATTCTTTTAAGTCCTTGTGAAAGTATACCAGCAGATGTGAAGAACCCCCAGATTCACAGGAATACTAATATATATTTGTTGGCCCTAATGAAGGTGGCACAATTTTAGCTTACACCAAAACGTACGTAGGCCGTACACAGACACCTGAGAAACTAACAAAGAAGGACCCTTAAGAGAAGGATAACCGATAAAAAAATTGGGGATGGTGCCCAGTGCAAATATCTGAACAATATCTCACAATTGGGTCTTTGAATCTCAGTTTTTGTCTGTTGTTTCTATATTTTTTGTAGAATGTGAGAGTGTGTATGTGTGAGTAGACTGAATGGTGAGATTGTTTTGAATGAATGTATAAGGCTGATTTTACCGAGCTTTTTTATATTTGTCTTTTTGGGGGTTTGTCTTGAACATATGTATGAAAAAGTTTGTGATGTATTTTGTGATTAGTTTTTTCCTAATTGCTAATCATTGTTTTGTATAAAAAATCTAATAACAACCCAAAAAATTGCTTTTGAAATGTCATTAAAAAAAAAATTGCCATAAAAAGAAATGAAAGATAAATAAAATGTAATTCAAAAGAAAGTCATTGTTTCTTGGATATTTGAATATGTTTGTGCGTTATCTTTGAAAAAAACAGTTTTTGAGTTATACCATTTTGTAAAATCAGATAGGTCAGTTCAGAGGTTTTCTATATATTGCACAGTTTCGTTTCCCCCTCCTCTAGACCTAAAATAAATTTTTGGGGGTACCTTTAGCACTTTTACATAAGGTTCTAGCTACTGAAGCCACATGCCCAGGCTTAGCGGACTCGACCAGACATTTTGGAGCTAAACTACGGGGATCACTGACATAATATCGACTACAAAAATATAGGCATTTAAAATATCGACTACAAAAATATCAAAGTCCTATCTACAAACAGGTAAGTACAAAAATATCGAATCAAAAATATCGTTTAAAAATATGTACTTTGTAAAAATATCGAATTTATTAAAATTAATGTAAAATTAAAAAAATATTAAAAATAAATAACTAAAATATACTTAAAAATACTTAAATAACCTTAAAATTATTAAATCATTAATTTAAGTTATAGCAAGAGTGTTAAAATTACTATTCCCACTGCAATGAGTGCAACAGTAGGGAAAGCGTTGGATAGCGTAGCAGTAAAAATTACTATTCCGACTCCAAAGAGTTCAACAGTAGGGAAAGCGTTGGATAGCGTAGGGGTAAAAATTACTATTCCCACTCCAAAGAGTGCAACAGTAGGGAAAGCGTTGAATAGTGGAGGGGTAAACATTATTATTCCCACTCCAGTGAGTGCAACAGTAGGGAAAGCGTTGGATAGCGTTGGGGTAAAAATTACTATTCCCACTCCAGTGAGTGCAACAGTAGAGAAAGCGTTGGATAGCGTAGGGGTAAAAATTACTATTCCCACTCCAGTGAGTGTAACAGTAGGGAAAGCGTTGGATAGCATAGGGGTAAAAATTACAATTCCCCCTCCAGTGGGTGCAACAGTAGGGAAAGCGTTGGATGGCGTAGGGGTAAAAATTACTATTCCCACTCCAGTGAGTGCAACAGTAGGGAAAGCGTTGGATAGCGTAGAGGTAAAAATTACTATTCCCATTCCAGTGGGTGCAACAGTAGGGAAAGCGTTGGATAGCGTAGGGGTAAAAATTACTATTCCCACTCCAGAGAGTGCAACAGTAGGGAAAGCATTGGATAGCGTAGGGGTTAAAATTACTATTCCCACTCCAAAGAGTGCAACAGTAGTGAAAGCGTTGGATAACGTAGGGGTAAAAATTACTATTCCCACTCCAGAGAGTGCAACAGTAGGGAAAGTAAATACTTCATATATTATTTAAAAAAATATAAATTAATATCTATAAAAAATTAATTAAAAGTAATTACCAATTTAATATAATATAATAATTAATCAATTAAATTACAAATTAAAATTAATTATTACAATTAGTTACCTATTAATACAAATTAATTACAAATTAACAATTAATTAATTAATAATTAAAAATTAATTAACAACTAATTCAAAATAAATACAATTAAATAAATTAAATTATTTAATAATTATAAATAAATTACTTCCCACCCTATTCCCCTATAAACCCACAACCCGCTACAGAAAATAAATTAGTAAAATTAACATACTTAGCAATTAATCAATTAAATAAAATTAATTGGCAATTAAAATTTAATTAATTACCCATAAAAAATTAATTAACAAATAATTCTAAATAAATACCAATAAATATTTTACATATTTTATTAATTATAAATAAATTACTTCCCACCCAATTCCCCTATAAACCCACAACCCGCTACAGAAAATAAATTAAAAAAATTAACATAATTAGCAATTAATCAATTAATTAAAATTAATTGCCAATTAAAATTTAATTAATTACCAAATATAAATTAATTAACAATTAATTAAAAATGAATACCAATAAATACATTTACATATTTAATTAATTATAATTAAATTACTTCCCACCCTATTCCCCTATAAACCCACAACCCGCTACAGAATTAAATTACACAAAAATTAAAAAAACAAAATTCATTAATTAAAATAAATTATAACATAAATACACACTTTTCACACATATAATAACATAACAAACGCTATAAAAAATTAGATATTATTAAAAATTCGATAATTTTAATAACCTATATTATATACTTCGATATTTTAACTTTCTATATTCTTAACATTCGATATTACAATACTTACCTTAAAAACGATATTTTTGATGTCTATATTCTGTCCATTCGATATTTTGTCCATTCTATATTGTAAACTCGATATTATGTCCATTCGATATTTTTTACTCGATATTTTGACTGTTTACCAAACTACGGCAGCAGTTGAATGGTTTCAATCTGGTTCGCACATGTATGTATGTATCACCCTGAATCGCTTGCCATGGCTATTATTTTCCCTTTAGCATGTCCTCATTGTTTGTCTCGACCGAATATGTAGCTATGTAGCTGTTCTCTAATACTGTATCCTTTGTAACGATGTAACCTGCAACTATGGTCTGCTACTCATGTAAGGCGCTCTGATACATCAGGTTCTAGCCAGCGCTAAATAAAACCATTCAAGTATAAAACCTTTCACATATAAAACCTTTCCAATAAGTATGTCTACTGTGCATCCGACATAGGGGGCCTTGCTGTTTCGGCTGGGTATGACCTGTTGCCTGCCCACCCTACAGCCTATGGAAATTGTGCAAAACACTTGCTTCCTACACTGCTGAGTGATCCTACCGCATTTCACGGCATTCCTATAAAATTTCCATACCAGGCTGATTGTGGATATTTCACACAATGGTATATTGGCGCTGAACAACATGGTTATTGTTGCCCCAATTCAATGGTACAGTATCATTGACTTCTGAAGGATGCAGTGCTGAGTCCCTGTATTGTCCCAGGACCTCACAGATTTCACACGTTGCGTGCTTGAATGGGGAACCATGCCAAGCAGACATCAGTTAAATTCGCACCCCATATTGCTCCTGCCATGCTGCCAATCATACATCCCAACTACAAACCCTGACACTTGTGCAGCCATCTGACCGGGATCCCGACAGGCGGCCACTCTGTTTTAGAACACAGCCACTTAGTTCTACCCCACACTTTACCCCTGCTGCCAACCTCCTAACCCTCACAGTTGTACCAGTGTGACAATTCACGCTATTCCAGGTACGAATATCTAGTGCAGCAGCCAATGATAATGCTAATGTATTTGAAATTATTCAGTGCCTGTTGTAGTCATCTCTCACATAGACAGCACCAACCCGTGGCAGGCTGTCCCAAGCGCTGGGGGTACAAATAAGTAACTGTGCCATGGACCAGAAATCGCTAGGTCAAATTTAGCACAGGTAGACTTGAGTATGAAAATTATAACCACCTGGCAGCACAAGGGCTGATGCTTTGTAAACGGTGAATACATACACATGCCCAGCGGATGTCTTATCCTTGCGTACATAGAAACTGATGTTATGGGCCCCATGCCATCTCGTTTCTATATTGAAACTCTGTGCCATTTTCTTTTTGTGCATTGGTACTTTCTTGCTAGTGTGCTGTGATAATGCAGCTACACTTAGAGGCCTCCCAGATCATGCATGCCTCCATTTTCTTTGAGGCTGTGGTTACCCCACTTGGATTGCTGTAGGCTCCACCTGCCAGACTTCCAACACACCACCCACTGAATGTGAAACAAACAGTAGAACAGTGCCACCCGGTGGTTAAAACACCCTCAGAGGATATCTCGGTAGCGTATGCCTGTGTTTCTTACTGCCAGTATATTGCCAAGGCCGGAAGCAGAGCAAAGTGGGCCGGGTCGCACCAAGTCTTGAGCACAGACAGTTGTCTAAAGGGGGCTCCAGAACAGGTCTCTTTCAGGTTCTGCATGGTGCCTGCTCTCACTGCAGCCCGATATGTTCCAGATTGCAGTGCCAGGAGGCACACATGAGCCCTTGCTCACACTGTTCTCCTCCCACTGGTGGCGAAGTTAGAGCCAGGTGACCTTTGTTGGGGGGGAATCTATAGAGTCGTTTTCTTGCTGGGCCTCCCTTCCCTTTGCAAGACTCGGGAGCAGCAACACTATCCTGGTGTTATAAGGGCTCTAAGTGGAAGCTTATTCAATATTATGTACTAGCCATAGTTGCATGTACCTTGTGCGACTCGCAACCATTCAACAAGCCAATAGTCTTGACTTGTTGTATCCTGTATCAATGTTCAGTGACCTAAAATTAAAATCCACACTTGCTGCACACTATGCTAAGCACCAATTTATTAATGTGCGTCATAGGCCACGCCCTTAATCGTATTGGCCTTGCCCCCTTTGAGCGACCCTTCCAGTTTTTTCCTCCCAACCCGGGACGTGGGGCATTCGGCACCGCAACAGATACACAGATACACATGAGAGGTGGCTGAGGGCTGGGACGAGCCCGCGTTGACCCCGTGCCCCAGCCTCCACTTACAGCCCTGCAAACCACGAATCTGACCCACGGTATGGCTTAATCGTGGCAGCAAAATTCTGTGCATGTTATGTCAGTGGAGGCATTTCCTTCTCTGACACAGTGGAAGGTGAACCGGGTGTCGGAGCGCTTTTCATGGCACCAGTTACGTTACACAAGAACACACATTCATTACCGGATGTGGACACGGCCCCGGGATGTGAACCCTGGTCTCCAGTGCCAAAGTCGGCAGACCTCTCCCCTAAACTTGGTGCTAACGTAGTGTTCATTTTCTGATCATGTGCCAAAATTATAATGTACGCATGCGTGCAGGCAGTCACATTGTCGGTTTGAATAGACGCTTCACCAAGTTTAATACCTCTTGGGAACCGTGAGGGAAGCAGCCACTCAGATTTCAAAGGGAATTGCACTTGCTAACAATTGAGGTAAACACATGATAAGGCGCCTCCTATCCACTTCGCCACGTGGGGAAAACAACCTTTTTTACAGCCTGACGGCACATTAACCCAGTTTTTCCACCATAACCGTTTGGATTATGCACCCCCTTTTTGCCCTCTTTTTTCTCCTCACTACCGCTCTCCCAGCAACACCCCTCTCATCTCTCCCCCACCCTCCTTCGCCTCAGCTTCCCAACATGGCCACCTCTCGAGTTAAGACTGGAGCCAATTGCTACAAAATCATTTATCCTCCCGACCAGACTAAAGCTACAATAAAACGACTTAAGCATAACACTATTGAACGTTTCCCGGACTCCCTTTTTGTGGATCAATTTTACAATGGTCGTCTTGGGAGGCTCAAAAACGATTTCATCTTCTTCACTCGCGACATCCCCTCTTGGTCCAACAGTTTTTACAATTCCCTTAACGTCGTCTCCTCCTCCTCTATCCCTTATGGGAAACAACTAAAAATTTCCCCCTCTGGGTGCTTCAATGGCTACCTCACTATCTCACTCTATAACAACGGTACTGTCATGATCCAAGGCAAAGACTCTTGCCTCTCGCTCTTTGACCACCTCTTCCCCACCTTACTCCCCGTCTCTGCAACCGGGTTTCCCCTTGACTCTCCTTCCAGCTCCACCCATTACTCCCTTTCTCCTCCGCCGACCCCACCCCACTCCAATTGGCTGCACTCTCGAGAAGCGCAGGTCGGCCCTTTTCCCTTCCCCCCCCAACTTACCTCATCGCCTATTCCTCCCCCCCACAGTATGTCCCCTCCCGCATTACTTCAGCCTTACCACTAGCTAACACGCTCCTCGTCCCATCTGCACTATCACGATACTCCAATCTATTCTCCTCCCCCATACTTCTTCCCATCACCCCCTTCTTTAGTCCACCTCTCCTCCAACACTCTTCCCCAATTAACTGTCTCTATGCTCCCCTTAGCCCTCCTTCCGTCCCTCCTCTCCACCCCTTCATTCCCTCGTCATTCACCCCGTGTTTGCCACATTCCCACTGCATCTCGCTCCTCCCTCCTACTCCTCCAGTACTGCCGCACTACCCCCTTTCCCCTCCTAGGAACACTTTCCTTCTCCCTCCCTCGGGCCCAGCAGAACCACTTCCCCTCCTCAACTTCCCTTTCTCTCAACCCCCCTCACTCTGCCAGATGACCGTTCCCTCGCTGCTACCTCTCCTAACTGACAGGACCTCCGCAACCAATGCACCTCTTTTCCGCCCAAACCTCCTACACTCCCATGACGCCACACAGGCCTCCCCCCTCCTACTTCCCTGCCGACGTGTTCCGCACATTTCTCCCTCTAAATTTGTCCCTAATTCCTCTCCCTCTTGCAACACCAACAATGACAACTCTCCCTTAACCCCCAATTCATTTACTCCCGCTCCCAACCTCCACCTTTCCCCACCTGTGAACCCCACCCCCCAAACACCCCCTGTCCTCCCACCTCTCCCTGCCGTCCACCACCAATTCCACCCCCCCTTATTTCAATCGAGCCACCCAACCTTCCGTGCTCTGCCTCTTTCTCACTGGAAAATACGCTAGGCTCTCTGATCACCTCCATCTCTCAGCTGACAGCTGCCATTTCACTTTTATGCTCTAAGATCCCCACCCCTCCATGCACCTCTACCCCCTCGCAACTTCCCCAGAGATGCACCTCGCCCCATCACCCCAATGCAGCCAAGCTCAACCCTTCGTCTGCAAGAGTCGTTAACTCACACAAGCCCTTGAACGCCACCCTTCTTCAACAGGCATACCCTAGCAACCCCACTGTCTACACTATTCCGACAATCACCTCTGTCAGAACAAAGCGTCCACCTAAACCCTCCCGAGCACCTCCGCAAATGTACAATATCCCGATCACCCTTCAGAGCCCAAGTGCCCCCGTCACCAAAACAGTCTTGACAGAGCTGCGCTGTATGCTTCACAACTGCAGATCTGCAGTAAAACACAAACTTGAAATCTCCGACACCATCACCCTTCACAAACTTGACATGCTCTTCCTCACAGAGACCTGGTTCAAAGATACCTCTCACTCTATATTTGATCTCCTATTACCCACAGGTTATTCCATATTTAGGAATGACAGAACTGAAAACACGGGGGGAGGTGTTGCAGTCATCTTCAGAAACGCCCTCCAACTTAAGGCGTCTCCTAGCAGCTCCTCCCACACCTTTGAATGCCTTTCTCTTGAGCTTCAATTGCAACACCGTTCACCGCTCAGATTCCATATAATTTACCGCCCGCCTTGTAGCAGTAGCTCTTCGTTTATAGAAGATCTCAAAGACTTCATCAGCGACCAATACTCTCAAAGTGACAATCAGACCATCGTGGGTGACTTCAATCTCCACTGGGGCGCACCACAAGACTCCTCTGCGAACTCACTGGCCACCTTCCTCTCGGCAAATGATCTTATCCAACACTGCACTGAACCAACCCACTCTAAGGGCGCAATCCTGGACCTCGTTATTTCTAAAGCAGGCATGCTTTCTACTACTACCCCTATTCATGTAGATTGGTCTGACCACCACCTCATCCCATTCTCTCTTCAACTTTCACACTCTATAACTCTTGGCCAACCCAAGAGGGCCATCTCCTGGTTCCGTGATGCCAAAAACATTGATGTCGGTCCCCTCTGTGAATCAGCTTTGCTTTCACTTCCAAGGCTAGACACGAACATAGCTGTTGACGATCTCACCTCCCAATGCCTCACAGTTCTTGAAGCTGAAATTAATAACGTCGCTCCACTCAAAAGCAAAAGGATAAGGCCCACTCCCTCAGCACCTTGGTTCAACAAATCCCTTTATGAGGAAAGGAAGCAGCTAAGATTCCTGGAGAAGCAATGGAGGCAATTGCCTTCCACTGACAATTTAGCCTTGCTTCGCACAGCAAGATCCAAATACCACAAGCACATCTTCCTTGAGAAAGCGACGCACTTCAAAACCCTCCTTGATTCCGCCAAAAATAGACCCAAAAAACTATTCGATCTCATCAAGACTCCGAGCTGCTCTCCCCCAACCTCCAAGGTGGAGGATTCTACAAAGAGAGCAGCGGATTTCGCTACTTTCTTCGATGGAAAGGTGAAATCACTTGTGGATCAGGTTGCTCATCCTACACCTCCAGAGGAGCGCAAATCCTTAGCCATTTGGCAGAGCTTTGACCCCATATCTGAAGATGCCCTTCTCAAATGCATACGCGAAACAAAGCCCTCCAACCATTCGCTTGACCCTATCCCCAGTGCCATTGCCTTTGACTTCTATACCCATTCCCTCTCCTATTGGACCACTCTGATCAACCTCTCCCTCTGGCAAGGCTCCCTTCCTGTCCCCTTCAAAACTGGGCAGGTCACCCCTCTGCTGAAAAAGCCCACTGCTGATGTGAATGACCTCAATAACTACCGCCCCATCACTAACCTTCCCTTTCTTGCAAAGATAACGGAAAGATGTGTAGCCAAACAACTCTCTCGTCATATCAAGGACAATGATCTTCTTGACAATTGTCAGTCCGGCTTCATCCAAAACTGCAGCACTGAAACAGCCCTACTGCAAGTGGTTGATGATGCGCTGAGGATACTCGACTCAGGGGGGTCCTGTCTGCTAATTATCCTTGACCTCTCCGCAGCCTTCGACACTGTTAATCACAACACCCTCCTCAATATTCTTCAACAGAGAATGGGCATGGAGGGCACTGTGCTTAAATGGTTTGCATCCTTCCTCTCTGACAGATCTCAAATGATCAAAATAGCGAACAGTCTTTCGTCTCCTGTGGCGGTGGGTCAAGGTGTTCCCCAAGGCTCTATACTTGCACCCACACTGTTCAATCTCTACTTAGAACCACTGGGAAACCTCCTAAGCAAATCCGGGATTCACTATCATCTCTATGCAGATGACACTCAACTCTACCTCAAGGTTGCCTCCACTCATGATCTCTTCATCCTAAAATCTACTCTTGACTCCATTCAAAACTGGATGTCATCTCATCAATTAATTCTGAATCCCTCCAAAACCTAATTCCTCCTCTTCGCCTCCTCACTCTCTCCTCCCCCGGTTCAATCATGGATGGATCAGATGAATCTACTAAACAACAAACCCATCATTGTCGACAGCGCAAAATCTCTTGATGTCATTCTAGACAAAAAACTCAATCTAACTCCCCACATCAATTCTATTGCAAAATCTGCTCGCTACCAACTGCGCCTTCTTTGGGGAATCCGTCGCTTCTTCCCGGAGCAGGACCTTATAACCCTGGTGCAATCGCTGGTCCTCTCCAGACTAGACTACTGCAATTCTCTTCTTACTGGCCTCCCCAAATCTCACCTGTCCCCACTTAAGTCTGTCTTCCATTCAGCAGCTCGTTTCATCTATGGGGCCAAAAGAAGCGATCACATCACACCGTTGTTATCCACCCTCCGCTGGCTTCCCTTCGAGGCCAGAGCTATCTACAAGACCGCTTGTATCACCCACAAAGCCTTGCATTCCTCTTCTCCCCGCTACCTGGTGAATAAACTGAAACTCTCTGGAGGCTCTAGACCTTCACGCAATGCCGAGAATCTACTGCTTGAACCTCCCACTTTCAAGAAGGAAAGAACAATGGCCCAATCCTTTTCAGGCAACGCAGTGAGAATCTGGAACTCGTTTCCGCCTGAGCTCCGGACCACCGCCTCCTCCCAGGCCTTCAAAAGGGACCTCAAAGTTCTCCTCCTCCAGAGACACCTCCAAAAGCAATTCACGTCCTCTTGCTAATCAGAGGAAGACTTCCCACTACTGATATTTTCTACTTTCCATGACCATGGGAGTGCCTTCCCAGTGTTTTCCTGTGGTGGGAGTGTCTGCCTTTTTGCAGTATTCTCCATGTACTTGTGTTCGGTGCCCTTTTGTAACATGCACACAACACTTTGCCCTTGTAACACACGGTTGCTACCTCTCACATGTTTTTACCTTTGATACTTGCACAAGTGCCACCTTGCCTACGTAACGCCTGTTCTTGTGCCTAGCACTTATTGCAGTATTATACCTCAAATTATACTCTGTTTTCTCTTATAACTACCCACTTGTCACTTTTCCTCTTGTGCACTTTTGACTACCTCATGTATTTTTGGTTGTTCACAATTTTTACTACCTCAAGTATTTTGTTTGCTCACAATTGTCACTACTACCTTTGCTACCTCATGTATTTTTGGTTGCTCACAATTTTTACTACCTCATGTATTTTGTTTGCTCACAATTGTCATTATTACCTTTACTACCTCATGTATTTTTGGTTGCTCACAATTTTTACTACCTCAAGTATTTTGTTTGCTCACAATTGTCATTATTACCTTTATTACCTCATGTATTTTTGGTTGCTCACAATTTTTACTACCTCATGTTTTTTGTTTGCTCACAATTGTCACTATTACCTTATGTAAGTAACGTATGTTTTAGTAATCTGCTCTTCTGTAATGTTTCTCATTATGTTTCATTTCTGTTCCTAATGTGAAGCGCTCTGACGCCTTCGGGTAAAGTCCGCGCTATATAAAAATGCATAAATAAAATAAATAAAATAAAATAAAACCTTGCCCCACCACTAGGGCTTGAACTTTTGACTCAGAGAGGGCCGTGACCCCAAAGGCAGAAGCCCTAGCCTCTGAGCTACAGCTCCGTATTGCAGTGTGTTTAGAGGATGTTGCGGGCATCCAGCGCTGCGGGGAGGAGGCCGTAACATTCTTTGTGAGTGTCTTTGTTCTATGTGAGGTGCGATGCCCTGACGGGCCTCAAAGCACTGCAAGCAAGGCCTAGCCCCCAGAGGGGGCCGCCATATAGGCGCCGAGATACGGCCGCACAAGGAACAATAACGTCCCACGCTACCTAAAGATTAGCAAGCTACCCTTACGGGCCTCACAGCGTTGTAAAAGGGGGGGGGGGGGGTCAGATTGATACTCTTGAGCTTTACCTGGGCAGGGTCCCGGGGTAACGCTATGGTGGGAACCATGGTAGTAAAGACTATCCCGGGTCAACATCGATGGTATCGAGAAACCAGCCACAGGCCGTGGAAACTAACTCGGTGCCCGACTTTGTCAACACCATTAATCAACACACTGTTTGCTACCTCTTACATTTTGTTTGCTTTAGACACTTGCACAAGTTCCACCATTGCCTACGTAACGTTTGTACTTGTGTTTGAGTGTCTGCCATGTATAGCAGTATTTTAGCTCTACTTGTACTTTATACCCTTTTGTAACCTGCACACATGTCACTTTTTCCTCCTGTAATGCACCATTTACTACTTCTTGTATTTGTTTGCTCGCGTTTGTCACTTTTGCCTCATGTAACTTAGCGTTTGCTTTTGTAATTTGTTCACTTGTAATGTTCTCATGTATCAGTCTGATCCTATTGTGAAGCGCTCTGACACCTTCGGGTAACGTCTGTGCTATATAAAAACGCATAAAATAAATAAATAAATAAATTGACGAGTCCAGATAGCTGTCCCCCACAGGCGAGGGGGGGGGTTTGGGGGGGAAGGACTCTTTCCATCCCCGCTGCTGTCGCTGTTTCCCGGGCAGCATCCTCCCCATCCCACGTGTCCGAGCAATGCACTTAGAAGGGGCTCCTATTCGAACTTACCCCGTAATGCAGTGGATTCCTAAAAGAGAGGCTCACACAGCGAATGCCATGAGAATGAATCCTCCCGGTGCTCGGCTTGCTTAGTAACCCATAGGTCTGGCGTGATCCCGCTGGCCCCAACGAGTAGCAGGTACAGGTGGCAGGCCTTGCCGGCGGCTATGGAGCAACAGAGTCAGCGCCCAGGGAGGTACAGGCGTGTACAGTCTGCTCCCCCACCTGGAGTTTCAAAATCTTTTAAATGTACAGTGGTTGATACCGGGTTGGGTAAGACCTGTGGTGATGTGATGCATACTAGTGTGGACTCGGTGGTATTGGACTATGATGAGGAGAGTCCCGAGGAAGGTGAACTGCGGGATCTTGAGGGGGGGGTGCCCTCTCATTCTTCTCATAGTGTTTTACAGGCTCCAGTGGTCCAGAGGCAACTGCAGGGCAGAAGAGAGCGCGGCCCATCGGGTAGGGCACCTCGGAGACCGGATGCACTGTCCTCGGCGCCACGGGCGGAGCCATCGAGAGCTGTATCTCTTTTGCCAGGTGAGCAAACGGCCCCACAGGCCAAACCTGTTATGGTGTCTGTGGGTACCGGTGGTGAACTTGATGTGGTCATTACGGATGGCCGTCTGGTTAAAGGTCGTTATGTCAAAGACACTGCAGTGGGTACTGACGAACTGTTTATACCAAATAAAGGGGACAGTGGTATGGCTGGTGCTTCCAGCAAAGTTACACAACAAGGGGATAGTGGTGTTATAGCTGGTGCTTCCAGCAAAGTTACAGACAAAGTAGACAGTGGTGTTATGGCTGGTGCTTCCAGCAACGTTACAGAGACAGTGGACAGTGGTGTTATGGCTGGTGCTTCCAGCAAAGTTACAGACAAAATGGACAGTGGTGTTATAGCTGGTGCTTCCAGCAATGTTAAAGAGCCAGTGGCTAGTAAAGAGTTGAAAATCAAAAAACTGCCATACATGGGGGTGACGAAGCCTCTGGGTGCTCATTTGATGCTTAGTACTAAGGAAAGAATTTGGAACGGTGAGTATGTGGAGCTCCTTAAGCTTCTCCACCGAGAAGTCCGGTCTAAGGAGGGCTCTAAAGAGGAAGAATTCGAGTTGGCTAAACGCCCTAAAGTACCTTTAAATATTGAAAATTGGACAGCTGCGTTTTTGATTTATGCCAGTGTGTATTGTGAAAAGTTCCCTGAGCGCAGCGTTTCCCTGTTTAAGTACATGGATGTGATTCGTAAAGCTCAGATCACCGGGGGTGGTTTTGCCTGGTCTCAATACGACGAGGAATTTAGGGCCAGGATGGCGTGGGACCCTGAGGCGAAGTGGGGTGAGCTCGATAATGATTTATGGCAACACACAATGGGGTCATCAGCTGGGGGGAAGACTGTGTTTACGGCCAGTGGTTTACCACTAGTGTATCGGCCCTTTCAGGGGAAGCCCACCCGGGGAGGGGTGGGGTCCAACACTAACACTCAATCAGGATCTGGTTTCTGTTGGGAATTCAATAGGGGTTCCTGTATTAGAGAGTACTGTAAATTCAAGCATGAGTGTTCAGGTTGCGGGAGGAAACACCCGTTATCCAAATGTTGGGACAACGAGCCTTCGGGCAGCCAACAGGGGAAGCAGTCAGGATCAGGTAATTCCAACTCGTCAACACAGTTTTCAAGGGGTCGGGGATCCAGAGGTGCTAAGGGTTCTGGGGCCAAAGGCTCGTACACCGGTTAAATTGGACAGGTTACGGATTGCCTTGCAAGGTTATGACGATGAGTCTGCAAAAATAAAGTTATTAGACGGTTTTCAGTTTGGTTTCCGACTGGGTTACCTAGGATCCCGGGAACGGAGGTGGTCTGCCAATTTGAAATCGGCGTCGGAACACGCCGCAGTTGTCCAAGACAAACTTACTAAGGAGGTTCAGGAGGGTAGGATGGCTGGCCCGTTCAAAGATTGGCCGTTACTCAATTTGATTGTTTCTCCAGTCGGTGTTGTTCCTAAGAAAGAGGCAGGTCAGTTCAGACTCATTCAACATTTATCATGGCCTGAAGGATCCTCAGTTAATGATTTTATTGACCCGGAGGTTGTGTCGGTCTCCTACTCTTCGGTTGACGTAGCCATGTCACTAGTTGTGACCGCGGGCGCAGCCGCTGAGATGGCCAAGTGTGACATCAAATCTGCCTTCCGCCTGTTGCCTGTCCACCCGGATGATTGGTGCCTTCTTGGTATACAATTCGGAGGTAACTGGTATGTGGACAAAGCTCTACCTATGGGCTGCTCAATATCGTGTGCGCTGTTTGAATGTTTTAGCACTTTCTTACAGTGGTATTTTTCAAATCGGTCTGGTCATTCCCTGGTGACACATTACCTTGACGACTTTTCTTTGTTGGATCCCCGGGCTCCGCGGAGTGCCAGACAGCTCTGGACACATTCCATGGGCTCATGGAGGATCTCGGAGTTCCTTTAGCTCCGGAAAAGACAGTGGGCCCCAATACGGTCCTTTCCTTCTTGGGTATCGAAATTGATTCTGTACTTATGTCTGCTCGCTTGCCTGAGGATAAAAGGAGCAACATGGTGCAACTGCTAGAGACAATGTTGGCCAAAAAGAAAGTGTTGGTGAAGGAGATTCAAGTGCTTTTGGGTCATTTGAATTTTGCTTGTAGGGTGGTGAGAGCAGGTAGGACTTTTTGTAGGAGATTGGGTAGGGCTTTAGCAGGACATCACTTGCCTCATCATCGTGTGCGCTTGTCTGCTGGTGTGAAGGAGGATTTGAGAATGTGGAAGTTCTTTTTGACTTCTTTCAATGGTGTTCCCTTGGTCAGAGACGTTGATTTCCAGTGGGACGTACAGATGTTTTCTGACGCGGCTGGCAGTGATGGTTTTGGCCTTTTCTGGAATGGCAGATGGTGTGCGGAACGTTGGCCGGATGAATGGTTGAATGGTGGTCGCAGCATCACTTTCTTGGAATTGTTCCCTCTTTTGGTGGCCTTGACACTGTGGGGGGAGGAATTGGCCCACAAGAAGGTGTTGTTTCGTGTGGATAACATGGCTGTTGTGGAGATAGTGAACCGACAGTCTGCCAGAGACGAACAGGTGTTGAAACTGATGAGAGTTTTCGTTCTGGGTTGTTTGAAACACGACATTCATTTTCGTGCTTTACACATTCCTGGCGTGGACAATGACATTGCGGATGCTCTGTCTCGTTCACAGTGGGGGAGATTCCGTGGACTGGCGAGGGATGCAGACAGATCCCCGACTCCGATGCCGACTCATCTGTGGCGTGTAGGCGAGGTAGGGTCGTACAATTGGTGGTAGGTTCTTTATCTGTGTCCACACGTACTGCTTATTCCTTGGCCTGGAGGGAATTCTTGGACTCTGGTGCTGTCAGACGGGAGGATCTGTCGCAGCGGTCGGAGGATGTCGTTAATTTTATACTGGACCTCATGGATAAGGGCCTCACTAAAGTGACTATAGCGGGGAAACTAGCGGGTATTGCTTTTATGGGACAGTTGTTCTGGGGTTACACCCCGTCAGCAGGAGAAATAGGCAGGAGGATGCTTGAGGGATGGGCCAGGGAACAGGGGCATGTTGTTCGATCCAGGGCTCCATTATCCTGGCAAATACTGGCTAGGTTAATCACAGTCTTACCTTTGGTATGTTCAGATGATTTTGAGGCATGTGTCTTTTCCATGCTCATGGCGTTTATGTTTTTTGGTGCTTTTAGGGTCTCGGAGTTGTTGGGGACCAAGCATAAGGGTGGTTTACATTGGAGGGATGTTTTTTGTTATGATAAAGGTGTTCATGTCTGGTTATCCAGCTCCAAAACTGATCAAACGGGTAAAGGGAAAGGGGTTTGGTTACAAGCGCGCGACCCAAAGCTCACTTGCCCTTTATTGCTGGCGCGGCGCTGGCGTTCATTGTGTGGGGGCGGGGATGAAGCCCTCGTATTCCAACACATTAATGGTTCACCTGTCACATCTTATCAGTTACGGATGGTTTTACGTAAAGCTCTGCAACACATTGGGCTTGATAGCAGTTTATATGGTACTCATTCTTTCCGCATAGGTGCAGCCACGGAGGCCTTTCACAGAGGTTGGACTGAGAGGGATATTATGAGGTTGGGGCGCTGGTCTTCTAATTGTTTCCGGCGTTATGTGCGGAGCCCGGCAGAAGAAGCGCAGGCGTTCTCAGCCTAGTCATGTGTTCTAATTGTGTTTTCTTTTTCAGGATCCGTTGCTGGACCTCGCTCGCCAGTGGTAACGGTCTGGATAGTGGGGCATTCCTTCGTTAAATGGGCCAGAGTCCAGGCGGCACGGAGCTACTTTGGAGAACAACTTGGCTTTAATGATCGCATGTTTAACGTTGTATGGAAGGGTAAAGGTGGGATGCTCTGGAGAGAGTTAATCCCTTGTTTAAACAGTAACATGGTGGGCGGTTTATGCCCGGATATTTTGGTAATTCATTTGGGTGAAAATGATCTTTGTGCCACGAAAGGGGTTGTCTTACTGCGTGCTATGAAGCGGGATTTAGGCCTTATTAAGGAACTCTGGTCTGGGTGCCATGTGTTTTGGACAGAGTTGATACCGCGTAGGACATGGAGAGGGGCTGTGAACCCCAGGGCTGTGGATCGGGCGAGGAAGAAGGTGAATTCGGAGGTGTCTCGTTGCTGCAGGGGCCACGGTTTCAGCAGGATATCGCACAGGGACATTAAATTTGAGTCAGTTGAGTTTTTCCGGGATGACGGAGTACATTTGTCACGGGTGGGTATGGACCTTTATCTTTTAGAGCTTCGTGAGGTGTTAGCACGGGCTTTGGCCATGCAGCGTTGATTCCAATTATCTTTCCGTTCGCTACGCGGTTGGGGGGCAGAAAGGAAGGTGCCGTGTGTTCACCCCCCCACTTGCCTACCTTTCTGGGTGGCGGGGTCTTGGTGTATCAGTTCGGTTTCAGGCAGATTGTTGGTTGTATTTTCATTAGAATTTTCTTGGACTGGGGCCGGGGCAGGTTGGTCATGGTTTGACCGTTCAGTTTGGAAAAGGGGTATTCTGCAGGAGTGCGGGGTCAGGCAGGGTCGATGATTACGGAGGACATGACAAATGTTAATTCAGTTGTGGTTTGATGAATAAAGTTTATTGGTGACGTATGTTTTATATATATGACGTAATGTTGATTGATGATGTAATGTTTTATTATGACGTAATGTATAATGATGTTATAATGTGTATTGATGTATTGTGGGGAGGGCCCAAATATGTTAGGGGTGGGGGTTGGGGGCCCGTTTGGTTAGTTATTTATTTATTTAGCGAGGTTTAGTTTTGTAAGGCGTTTGCCAAGGTTTGTATTTTGTAATGTGCACCTGTTTCCTAATAAAGCGGCCTTTTACACACACACAAACAATTTTTGGTCTACTTTTCTCTCACCCCTTGCCCTCCCTCCCAAGGGGGGCTTGGGGGAGGGAGCCGACCGAAGGGAGGTCTCCTCCCCCGGGCGGTTTGGGAGGGCTGCGAGGGGTTATTTCCAGAAGTTGCCAGAATGTTCTAGTTTTTGGGCTGGTCTAGTAGGACCAGCCAGCCCAAGTATAAATTCCACCTTTCCCGCTAACCGCCACCATTTTAGGTTTGGTGACCTGGTGGCTAGGTGCTTTAGCTTTTTGTCCCACCCTCCCTCCCTGTTTTTCTGTAAATTTTTTCTTCCTCCTCGCTCCCTCGTTTTTGCCCCCTTTTTTGGGGTTTTTCTCCCCTTTTTTAATAATTTTCTTTTTCAAAAGGCTGTTTTTTATGGGTTACCGGTGTGCAGGGGTTGTTTCTTGTACTTGTATTTGTCGCTAGGAGCAGGTGCAGTGCGGGGTCTTGGTGTATCAGTTCGGTTTCAGGCAGATTGTTGGTTGTATTTTCATTAGAATTTTCTTGGACTGGGGCCGGGGCAGGTTGGTCATGGTTTGACCGTTCAGTTTGGAAAAGGGGTATTCTGCAGGAGTGCAGGGTCAGGCAGGGTCGATGATTACGGAGGACATGACAAATGTTAATTCAGTTGTGGTTTGATGAATAAAGTTTATTGGTGACGTATGTTTTATATATATGACGTAATGTTGATTGATGATGTAATGTTTTATTATGACGTAATGTATAATGATGTTATAATGTGTATTGATATATTGTGGGGAGGGCCCAAATATGTTAGGGGTGGGGGTTGGGGGCCCGTTTGGTTAGTTATTTATTTATTTAGCGAGGTTTAGTTTTGTAAGGCGTTTGCCAAGGTTTGTATTTTGTAATGTGCACCTGTTTCCTAATAAAGCGGCCTTTTACACACACACAAACAATTTTTGGTCTACTTTTCTCTCACCCCTCGCCCTCCCTCCCAAACGGCCCATCTAGATGGCGTGTCCCGCGAGGCAATGACAAAGAGGTCGTCAGCGTGGTGAGGGGGACATATATACCCCTCACCCCACCTCGCGCACCGGACATGACAAGGCCTGCCCGCGTCCAGGAGGGGACTCCCCGAGAGTCCCTGCCCCCTAGGAGGAAAGGGAGGGGGGGTGGAATGCCCGATGGCACTAGAGGGCCGCCCTCTTGAGTGGCCTCCTCCGGTGACCTCGGGCAGCCGCATTTTCTTTACATGAAATGAAAAGAAAAATTGGCTTACCAACCCGGGAACTGAAGTGAACTTTTTTTTAGGTGGATTTGCACGTGTCTAAGCGCAAAATCAGCATCGAACCACTGCTCCGCAGGAGGACACATAAAATGTTAATAACTCGCGTAATGTTTATTTTAAGTTTCCTGCTGCTGCAGCAGCCGTCGGGCGGGGCGGGGGAGGTCGGGGCTGCTCAGAGCACAAAGGAGCACTGGAAGAGTGGTTTGCTCACTCCTAAGTGCGCTGTGTCAAATTCTGCATGCGGTACCCAATTTCCAGTCGTTTACTGAGAGGAAGATACTGTCAACATATTTAATCCATATGATTCAACATATTTACCTAGTTCCCTAAGATAAGTAATTAGGTGGTGTGGAAATGGGGTTTGTCTGAAACGGGTGAGCTCTGATTGGCTGATGTACTTTTGTTGAGAGGACAAAGGAGCCAATATGGATAGTTGAACTCCAGTCAGGAGGGGAGAGAGCAGTTGGCAGCTCGAGGTTTCTCTGAGAGCTGATGATAAAAGTAATAATTCACAACGAGGTTTATTTAAAAGAGCACTACCCTGGGAAGCCGCCTCTAGGGTAACCAACTGGCATGGGTGAAAATTCAAGACGGTCAATGTAAAAATTCAGGACAAAGGGTCAAAATTTAGGACAAAAAATCAGGACAGGTCAAAATTCAGGACAAAAATTTGGGACAAAACATACGTTTTACAGACATATCAGAGGGGGTTGCACAATAGTATATAATTAAATAGACAACTAAAATAAGTGCAAGTCAAAATAAGTTTATATAAGGTTGAAACAATCATGCACTTCACAGTTTTTCAGTATGCGCGCAGCTTTGCAAAGCAAAATCAGGCCCTTTCTGCAATCAAGATTCGTGCAGGCGAAGGCACACCACATGCTGCCACTACAATAGGGCCCATTGTTATTCTATCTGTGATAATCGTCTGTAGTCTCAGAATGACAATGGGCCAGTCCAAAGTCTTTGCGAGGTCCGGGAGGGGCTGCTGCAGGGAGAATCAGTCTACAGTTTAAAAGATGAGTGCAAGAGGCCCGAGTGAAAACTTAGACTCATGGGCCTCTCGCAGGGGAACAGCATACCTTCTTGAAATTCCCCAATTTGATTTTAGTATGATCTCTGTAAGGCGTCCGTAATTTTGGGGACCCCAAATTACGGACACCTTACAGACATCTTAATAAAATAAGTTGGTCCGTGAAATTTAGGGACAGTTGGTCAACCTAGCCGCCTCTCGTGCTCAGGGGCGGGGCCCCTGGCGCCATACTAAGACCATTGACACTAATAAAGCAGACGACGTCTGAAGTGATTGAGAGGCTGCTTTGCATTTCAGATTGGCATATGGTGAAGGCCTAGACTGGACAACAGGAAAAGGTAACTCAGCAGTTGGTGTAGGAGAACTGCTAAAACAGTTCTTTGAAGTCGACCATTAAGACCCTCTCAGTGAAGCAACACACATCTAAACCGTAACTTGAATTTTTATTTGCACACATTCAGTTTAGGCACCTGTTTCTCCCAAAAAAGATGTCAGTAGTAAAAAAATGATAATTATTTAATATGCTGGTTGTAGTATACGCTACGTTCCCAAAACAGAGATGCTTTCACGTCTTATTTCTGGATGAACAATGTTTTTGTTTCGTGTAGTTTTAGCCATCCTTCATTTTGGCAATGTGTGAGGAGAGTTATTGAGAGCAAGTAAGGCATTCTTTGGTGCTGCTATGACTGTTGGTATTGTCCTACTGCAGCTTCTCACATGGCTGTCTTTCAGTTGTTGCAATGTACGGGAATGCTTTTACAGAAAAGTAGCCCTAAGAGCTCATAATGTGCATATGTACATTCAGTAAAATACAATTGTAATTCACATAAAGGAATGAAGCGAGCTCTTATGGGATGGAGTCTCCTACCCTATGATCAGATTAACTGAAAAGGATGGTATAACAACAACTAAAATGTAATCTGACATATGTCAAGTCAAGTCAAGTCAAAGGATTTATATAGCGCACTACATACCCGTAGGGTTTCAAGGCGCTTAGGAGGGGGAGGAGAATTACTTGTCAAAAATCCACGTTTTAAGTTGCTTTCTGAATGCTAGGTGGTTCTGGGTAAGGCGAAGGTAAGCGGGGAGAGAGTTCCAAGTTTTAGCAGCCAGGTATGAAAAGGATCTGCCTCCCATGGTGGTCTTGTTGATGCGAGGTACAGTGGCGAGGGCTTGGCAGGAGGAACGTAGTTGGCGGGAGGGGGTGTAGAAGGACAGTCGTGAGTTGAGGCATTCTGGGCCGATGTCGTAGAGTGATTTGTGTGCGTGGGTAAGCAGTCGGAAAGTGATTCTCTTATTGATGGGTAGCCAGTGGAGGTCTTTAAGGTGACCAGAGATGTGATCGTTGCGTGGGATGTCTAATATGAGTCTGGCTGAGGCGTTTTGGATTCGTTGGAGTTTCTTCTGGAGTTTTGCGGTAGTCCCTGCGTAGAGGGTGTTTCCGTAGTCCAGTCGGCTCGTGACCAGAGCGTGGGTGACTATTTTCCTTGTTTCGGAGGGGATCCAGCGAAATGTTTTTCTGAGCATGCGAAGAATGTTGAAGCAGGAAGAGGATACGGCGCTGACTTGTCTGTTCATTGAGAGTGAAGAGTCCAGGATGACGCCTAGGTTCCGTGCGTGGTCTGTCGGGATGGGTGCTTTTCCGAGGGCTTCCGGCCACCAGGAGTCGTCCCATGCAGAGGGGGATGTACCTAAGATGAGGACTTCTGTTTTGTCTGAGTTCAGTTTCAGACGGCTTTGTTTCATCCATTCGGCAACTTCTTTCATTCCTTCGTGTAGGTTGGTTTTGGCGGTGCTGGGGTCATTGGTGAGGGAAAGGATCAGTTGAGTGTCATCCGCGTACGAGATGATGTTGAGGTTGTGATGGCGTGCGATGGCCGCGAGGGGGCTCATGTATACGTTGAAGAGGGTGGGACTGAGTGAGGATCCTTGTGGTACACCGCAGATGACTTCAGAGGCCTTGGATTTGAATGGTGGAAGGCGGACTCTCTGGGTTCTTCCGGTGAGGAACGAGGTGATCCATTCAAGTGCTTTTCCTTGGATTCCGATGTTTCTGAGGCGCTGTAGAAAGGTGCTGTGGCAGACTGTGTCGAAGGCTGCGGAGAGGTCGAGGAGGATGAGGGCGACTGTGTCTCCATTGTCCAGTAGAGTTCGAATGTCGTCTGTTGCTGCGATGAGGGCGGTCTCGGTGCTGTGTTTTGCTCGGAAGCCAGATTGTGAGGGGTCGAGGGATTTGTTGGTTTCGAGGAAGGCGGCGAGCTGGTTGTTGACAGCTTTCTCGATGACTTTGGCCGGGAAAGGGAGAAGCGAGATGGGGCGGTAATTTTTGAGTTCGGTGGGGTCCGCTGTGGGTTTTTTCAGAAGGGCGGTGAGTTCAGCGTGTTTCCAGTCTTCCGGGAAGGTGGCGGAGTTGAAGGAGCAGTTGATGACGTCTCGGAGGTGCGGTGCTATGACGGAGTCTGCTTTGTTGAAGATGTGGTGAGGACATGGGTCTGTGGGGGATCCTGAGTGGATGGAATTCATCAGGCGGATGGTGTCCTCAGTGGAGATTGGGTTCCAGTCGTTAAGGGTGTTCACGGGGGGAAGATGATCAGCAAATGGTAGGGTGGGTTGGTTTCCGGGTTGGTTGTCAAAGCTGTTGTGGATGTCTGCAATCTTGTTGTGGAAAAATGAGGCTAGGGAGTCGCAGAGGGTTTGAGAGGGGGTGATGTCGTTGGAGTTGGCCGAGGGATTGGAAAATTCCTTGACGATGTTGAAAAGTTCCTTGCTGTTGTGGGCGTTGTTGTCAAGTCGATCCTTGAATGCTGTTTTCTTGGCTTTTCGGATTAGTTGGTGGTGAGTGCGGGTGGCGTTTTTGAAGGCGTCCTTGGTGCTGGTGGTTGGGTCTTTTTTCCAGGCCTTTTAAACTACCAACTGTGGCTACTAGTGATGTATGACTTGTAAGAATCAGCTACTTAGGAGAAGACATTGTTAAGGACTTATTCACTCTCCTAAGAATGAGCTACTGATTATTGAAGACGTGCTCACTCACGTGAAGGGATCAAAGATGTATTTCTGCACATGTGCAGCGTCCTCCCCCACCCAGGTACTCACTGATGACTACAACACACACAGAGTTTAGTATAGTATGTCTTTATTCTTCTGCATGTAACCACGAACTCAACATTCTAACCGCGCATTCACTTCACTATGCTTTAACAATTACTTCACAGTTCTACGGTGTTCATCAGGAGCCATAAAGGTTCCATCATTGCAAACTTATACAACGCTACATCTCTCCCTCTGTTAAATAGAAAAATGTATACACAATCATAGCTCTTCAATGAGTCCTCGTGGCGCTTTGATCATATGTCCCGACCTTGACTTGCATTGGTGATATAGGAACAACAGCAGTCAAGGGATCTTCACTTGTCTTTGCAGACCCAGTCTCTACATTGACCTCAGTGCCTGACGAGCGATGAGCCACAAGTCTGAAATGCGAGGATTCTCATGTAATGGACTTCCCAAGACGTTGAGCAGTCGACATGTGTCTTTTGCTCATCATCAAAGGGAGCGTCAGATTTTGGTTTTCTCTGCTGACAAACAAGCACTCAATCACCTCCAGTGAATGTAGATTCTCTTGCATGTCAATGTTTGTCTGCACAGGCCTTCATTATCCTTTTACTATCCAAGTCTTTCATGCAAATTTCTTCCTCAGTATTTGATCTTCTGTTGGTCCAATGACCTAACTTGGATGTCATGGCTCTCCCGAAAATAAAAGTTGCAGGACTTTCACCTGTTGTTGAGTGAGAGGTCGAATGGTAAGCTCGAAGTGCCAAATTTAAGACAGCTTTAAGGTTGAGTTTTTATAGTACATCACGCAGAACAGCTTCTTAAAAGTACTCCTGAAATGTTCAACAAGGCTCTTCTGCTGCTTCACATTAAAATGACTGAGAAAGACTCTGAATTCGAATGTTGATATGTGTGCCGTTGTCAGACTTTAAGAGCACAAGAACACCCAATGTCATGGAGTTGCTGTCTAATCTCTCGATAACTCTTTCCTGATTGATAGATGAGAGATCAATGGAAAACAGGAGTACTCATCAACGATCACCTTCAGGTGATGTCCGCTGTCAAGAGGACCAAAGAAGTCATCAGCAATTGCTTCCCATGCTTGTGTTGGTAACTCTGACATGTTTGTGTTATGTTAAGTGGTTTTTGACAAGCAGGTGTGTTAAAAGATAGGCCGAAAACTTCAACATTATCGGCGCCATCTTGCCTTTTCCCTCGATGCCACACTTTTTCGTGCACACCCGCCATCTTAGGTGCCTTGGCCAGAACCACACTCTGCGCGCCACTAACCCCTAGCACGGCGCTTCGCCCTCACAAACACATCCCCCGCACGCTGACAGCCCCCGCTCTCACATGCCTTGGGTCGTAAACCTCTCTTCCACGCAGCTCTGCCTCGGAACCCCATCCTGTTCCCAGCGCGACACTTCCCTCCATCCCTTTCATGGTCCCGGATCCCTTGATAACACCTCTCTTTCCTTTGTGCCCGTTTGTCTCACTCGTTCCCAAGCCGCCACCTGGCCCTGCGGATACTGTCATTGCCCCCTTCCTCCTGTACAGTAGGAAACACACCCCCCCCCATCAAAGGATCCCTGAGTTGATCAAAGCCCTCACCCCATGAGATCCTATCAACCTCACACATTCCGTGAATCGGCAGAATGTCCAGCTGCGCGATAATCATCACCTGTTGTGACCGGGGTGGGGACTTCAACTGTAAATGTGTGTGGGAACGGGCCTGAAGCGGGGATTCCGAGGATGTCTTTCCGTACATCAAAGAGTTGACAGAGATGTGTTTTATGCAATAAAGTAATAAACTCATGTATAAGAGGCCAGGCCTCAGAGATGCAGTTAGAGCACCTCGAGAAGATACCCTGTTGTCTGATTTGATGTGTTCTGCTCCGTCGGAATAAAACTTCTGTTTCCTGCCTTTCGGTCTCCAGCGCCTGCCTCTTTGTTTGGTAACTTGAATGGGTATAGAGGCGGTTAACGCCGGGCAACTGCGGAAAAGGGTCTTCTGCCTGCACCTTTTTTCAACAATTGGCGCCTAACGTGGGGCCCATCAGCGACTCGTGGATCCAGTGGGAGAGGTCCTGACGACAGAGTGAACGACTGCAACGATCGGGAGTGCACCTGTCCAATAGACCCTCGTCTGACAGCCGATCATCCGAACTTCACTGGTTCCGAACAGACCTCTCTCGAGTGATCTACGGTCCTGACTGGGAACCATCAGGAGTGCCGCGAGGATTACGAAGAATAGAGGACGATCGGGCGCTGGATTCGGAAGACAAGAAACTGTCCATGCGGTCCGGGTAAGGTCGTGTAGACACGACAAATTGCGAAATGATTGATTGTTTGAAAAATACTAGTATTACTCTTTGATTGATTCATTTGGAGATTCGCTGCCTGCAAACGGAGAAACAACAGGCTCTCTCTTTGCAAGCAGTGAAGGATAGGTAACGTAGACCTTTGTCCACATTGTCATCCATCGCGCCTATCCTTCTCCCCCACTGATTAATTGATTGAACCCGAACTACCGTTCGCGGATTATTTTCTGGAGATTCTCTGTCTACAAACAAGAAAGAACAGGTTTCCTCTTTGCAGATAGTGAAAGGGTAGGTAACGCAGACTTTTGCGGGCCTACTTATTCTCCCCACTGATTATTTGATTGAACATTGACTGCTCGATATTGGTTCATGAGGTATTCACTGCCTGCAAACAACGTAGAATAGAAATATTCTGTCTAGTCTTTACACACAGTGATAAGATAGGTAGTGCTGACTCTTGTCCCCATTTCCGTCATGCCTGTCTTCTCCCCACTGATTGGTAGCCTGTTTAGCCCGGACCGCTTATTAGAGATGAACCATCCGGCTCCACTGGAAGGCACCCCTAATAAGGACATGTTCATGAAGCATGGATTGATCGCTATAGCTTATAGCAAGCTGTGGCATAAATATACGAAAAAGGATCGAGAAAGTCAGTGGCCACTGATAGGATCCTTCGATGATGATAAAATGAGCGCGCTAGAAACAGCCCTTGGTAAAAACAAGACAACACCCACTATGCTTGATAGTTTCGGCATGTGGCGCAAAGAAACCGAACAGCGTAAGAAGAGAAATGAGAGTAGGTTGGGAAAAGAGCTGCGAAAGGCAGCCCACCTAGCTGCTAAGAAACTAGAGGAAGAGATCAAGGAAAGAGAGGAAGCCGATCAGAAACCAGAGATAGAAACATCGAACCAGTGTCCGGTTAGAACGCCCTCCACACTCTACCCTGAATTACCCTCGAAACAGCGAGCCAACGATGATCTGCTGCTAGGTCCTCCGATCATCTACATGCCCCCTCCATATGCCCCTTCCCAACCCTTAGCACAACACCCACCATCCCCGGGCACAAACGAAAGTAGCACCACAGCTTCGGCCCCCGTGGCCTCTGTGCCGGCCGAACTCCTTGTCTTAGATACTACACAAACGACAACGTTAGGTAACCCTGAGACCCGAAGGGCTGGTTCTACAAGAACAAACAGATTAAGCAAAGATGAGCGAGCAGGGATTGACAAAATAGCAAGGACGTTGGTAGAAAGAAAGGAAGATGAAGAGTATATCACGGATATGTTTAAATCGTATACAGGAAGTCACAGACGACACTTCACCGTTCGACTGTGTTACTATGTCTTGAATGCATACAAGGACCGATATCGAGACAAAGTTCCCCAGAGCCTAACGACTCTGTACCGGAAGGTCGATATCGGGGATGAGGGCGAGTGTGATGTGACGGACCTCCTTACGCGCACGCTTGAGGTTTTCCCCCACCTCACTGAACAAAAATCAGGAACTAAAACCACGACATCCGTAGTGACCGAACCACAAACTGAGCAATCTAACGCCATGATGCCGATACGAGAAGCTGCCCCTTACTGGGTTCCCCCACGAGGTGAAGGGACTCACGATGATGCAAACAACAAAGATGCAAAAGGAAGGGTAGTGTACAACTGGGTCTACCAGCCGTGGGACCCGCAAGAGATTCTGACGTTTCGGAAATCTCTGCCTGATCTACGTAAAAACCCCACTGCCTTCTATACTGAGTTAGCTACAGCCCTAGGTTCAACGATTATGACCTTGGCTGACATCGACTTGTTCTTCGGGTTATGTCTACCAGCTGATGTGTGGAAGCAAATCCGGAAAGTCGACCACCTTGAGCTGTTTGGACATACCTGGTCGCAACTCGATGGCATTGATAAACAACGAGAACCTGGACAAAAGCCCTTGAAATCTATTTTAGACCTCCCAGACAAAATCGTACAGAGATTAAAAACCCTGATTCCAGAAAAGAAAGTGGACTGGTCGATAGTAACGGCCTGTCGCCAGAAACCCCAAGAGGATGTATCGGATTACTTCTCCCGGTTTGAAACGGTGTTCTCCGATTACAGCGGCCAGGACATGACCTCTGCAACCGGACACCATCTGTTCGTCCAGAATTATGTTAAGGGTTTGTCACCAGATGTCTCCCAGAAACTGCAGGCCAGCGAGAGTAGTTGGGCAGCCTCCAAACCCACGGCTATCCTCCAGATGGCCCAATATTACGAACATCAGAAAAATGAAAACGAAAGGGCAACAGAGAAAAAGAAGAAAGACTTGAAAGAGAGGGTGATGATCGCACAACTGCAAGGGGTGACTATAGGACGTGACCAATACAGGGGAAACTATCAGATGAACGTCCCTAAGACTGCACCTCCCAAGGACCGTACTTCGACTCCCCACATTGGACGTACGGACATTAGAGAGGACCAGTGCGCCTTCTGTAAAGGAACTGGCCATTGGAAATCCCAATGCCCGATCCTTTTGGAAGTAATCAGAAACAAAGACCCCAAGGACATAGCAAACGGGCCGAGAAATAAGGGACAGCAGCGAGGGCCTTCAAATGACACGACTAATGACAGATCAGGCAGACCAAATACATTTGACCGACCCAGACAGAACCAATGCCAACAGTCTGACTATGACGACGCCCACGACTTTGCATAGGACTGCCAAGGGCATGGGAGGGATCCAGTCGAGCTCTATGTTGACCAGCAAGGCCCTTATGTCACTGCTAAGGTCTTGGGTACAAAGTCTCCATTTCTGGTAGACACTGGCGCAACACGTAGTGCGTTATCTAAACGACTGATTCCAAGCGCACCCTTGTCTGGCTCACTTATAACATCGACAGGTTTTGATGGAACGCCCTCCACTAACCCTTTGTCCGCTCCGATCCTCTTCGACTTAGAGAACAACACCACTGACACCACGTTTTTACTTTCCTCCAATAGCCCCGACGCCATTATGGGACTTGACCTATTGAAACACTTCCGAGCGACAATTAGATGCTCTCAAGACGGAGTTCGAGTTTTCCTTTACGACAATCCCGTTCTGCTTAGACATTGCCCTCCCCGACGCATGTTTTCCATCACTGACGCTGACGCATCCCTGCTTGACACCCTGCCTCCGTATCTGTGGGCCAAGACAGATTCAGACATAGGGCGCATGATGATTGACCCAATACACATTACTGTCCGACCAGACGCAACACTCCCAAAACTTCCACAATATCCGATATCGCCCGAAGGCGAGAAGGCATTGGTAAAGATTATTCAGTCACTGATAGACGCAGGAGTGGTAGAGGAAGTGGTTAGCAACGTTTGCAACAGCCCTATCTTGCCCATCATCAAGAAACAAGGAGAAGGAGATGAGAAAGCATACCGCTTTATCATTGACCTTCGAGAGATCAACAAAGTGGTGGTACCCCAGTACCCCGTGGTCTCAGACATCACCACCATCCTGACATTGATTCCTTCTACTGCTACTACCTTCACTGTCATTGACCTCAAAAACGCATTCTTTTCCATCCCCATTCACCCAGACAGCCGATATCTCTTCGGCTTCACCCTAAAGGCCCGCTCGTATAGGTTCTGTCGAGCACCCCAGGGCTATACAGAAAGCCCTAGCATTTACAGCCAGGCCCTCAAAAGACAACCGGATCAAGTCCAGTTACCCGATGGAGTGGTGTTGGTGCAATACGTCGATGATATCCTTTTGGCGGCCGACACCACTCCGCTAGCAGTCACAGTCACCATTCAACTCCTACACTTCCTTGCGGAAAATGGCCACAAGGTCTCCAGGAAGAAGTTGCAATTCTGCCAACCCCAAGTGACGTACTTAGGCCACCTCCTGTCCAAAGACGGAAGGAAGCTCACTCCCGACCGGATCCGAACCATTCTCAAAACTCCTGTCCCTAAGACTCAGAAACAGGTTCGCTCCCTACTAGGCCTCACCTCCTTCTGCCGACAGTGGTTGCCAAACTTTAGCCTCGTGGTGAAACCACTGCTTTCTCTGCTAGCTAAAGACGTCCCCTTCCCACTCCCTTGGACCCCTGAGTGCCAAACCTCCTTCACAGAACTACGAGACGCCCTCTGTTCGGCCCCTGTCCTAGGTACCCCTGATTACACAAAGCCCTTCTCCCTTTACACTCACGAAAGGGAGGGGTGCGCTTTATCTGTCCTGACCCAGTCCATTGGCCCAAGCAACGACCGTGCGCTTACTTCTCTGCCACTCTTGACCCTGTAGCCAGAGCCTTGCCTGCCTGCCTTCGAGCTGTAGCTGCCGCTGCTATCTCTATCCGACAGAGTGAGGGGATCGTACTCTTGAATCCCCTCACCGTACTGGTACCCCATGCAGTTGACACCCTCCTGAACCAAACCAAGACGCAACACCTGACGAGTGCACGACTGACTGGATACGAGCTGACCTTGCTAGCACCCCATATCACCCTAAAAAGATGCACCACACTGAACCCGGCAACTCGGTTACCCTTACCAGAGAACGATCCCAATGTGCTCCCTGTACATGACTGTGTGACTCTTACGGACGAACAGACTAGAAGTAGGGTTGACCTCAGAGACACGGCTTTTCCTGACCCTGACGGAGAGCTGTGGGTGGACGGTTCTTGTATCAAACTCCCCGATGGCACCACTTCAGCTGCCTATGCAGTCACCACGGCTCGAACTGTAGTCGAGACAGCCCGCATCACGCAACGATCTGCTCAGGCAGCGGAACTGATTGACCTGACACGAGCCTGCATTCTAGCAGCAGGAACCACTGCAAACATTTACACCGATAGCCAGTACGCCTTCGGGGTGGTTCACCATTTTGGGCTCCTTTGGAGGGAGAGGGGATTCTTGACCTCACACGGCACACCCATCTTGCATGGGGATCTAGTCTCTGCCTTGATCGAAGCCATCCTTCTCCCCAAAAAGCTTGCAGTCATCAAATGCCAGGCACACAAAAAGGTGACAGACATTATTGGACAAGGAAATGCACTAGCCGACATCACTGCTCGAACGACAGCTGAAAACAGGACGACAACACGTATGTACGTGACCAGGTCACAAGCAGAGAAATGGACTGACGCTAGGGACACTATTAGAGACATTCAAATGGCTAGCACACAACACGAACTGACTGAATGGACACGGGTGGGATTAAAAGACGACGAAGGCTGCTGGCGGACAAAGGACACAAACAAATGGTTGCTACCTGACTCCTATCTGATTCCCATACTGACTGACTATGGCACACTCCCCCGCCCACATAGGATCAGCCCCCATGATTGAACTTGTCTCCAGAGTTTGGCACAATGATAAAATCACAGACTCCGCCAAAAGGCTGGTCCAACAATGCTTGATATGCCTACAACACAACCCCGGGAAAGGAATTGTAGTACCCCGGGGAGGGTTTGGGGTCCCAAATCACCCGTTCGAAGTCCTGCAGATGGACTATATTCAACTAGATAGATGCCAAGGCCTGAACTACGTACTCGTTGTGGTGTGCGCATTTAGCAAGTGGGTAGAGGCATATCCAACCCGTGACAACACCGCCATGGCCACTGCAAAGGTACTATTAAAGGAATTCTTCCCTCGCTACGGCCTTTGTCGAATTTTATGGAGCGACAATGGCCCCCACTTCATAGCCGAAGTCATCCAGCTCATCATAAAGGGGCTGGGCATCAAGCAGAAGTTCCACGCAGTTTTTCACCCCCAGTCTGCTGGACTTGTCGAGCGACACAATGCCACACTGAAGCTTAAACTAGCCAAGATAGTAGCTACCACAGGACTGAAATGGCCAGACGCTCTCCCCCTGGCATTGCTATTGATGCGTTCTACCCCCACCAAGCACCACTTGACACCCTACGAGGTCGTTTTCGGCCGACCCATGAGCGTCTGGTCTGCACCAAAACCGACTTCCATTCATGATGTCCCAGACGTCCTAATGTCTGATTATCTGTATAAATTAACTGAAACTCTGTCTGTCATTCATCAGCAGGTGCAGCAGGCCATCCCCGATGCTTCCAGGGGTCCGGGTCACGCCATCCAACCTGGAGATTTCGTGCTGATCCGGAATTTTCAGCGAACGAAAAGTCTGGAACCCAGGTGGACGGGCCCCTGGCAAGTGCTGCTCACCACCCGGACGGCTCTTCGTGTGGAGGGGAAGCGGCACTGGCTGCACGCGCACCACTGCAAGAAGGTCTCCTCGACCTTGACCACAACAGAAAGCATCAACAACCAAGAAGAACTCCTGAACAAGGACCGACCGTCGCTAGCCTGCTATCCTGATTCCGAAGCCCTTGAACTTGCAAAATTCTCTGATCCTACTGTGCCATCCAGAGAAGGGTATTTCCTGCGACGAAAGGAGGGAGCTTCGGCTAAGTAGACCACGGGCTAAGTTAAAATCTCAGAACGGTGACCTAAAACACCACCAAGGGTCACCCGGAGAGACGCTAAACGAAGTCTCTGGTTCTGCCCGCTACCGAGCACCTTGAAGATGATGGAAGCGCCAAATAAGAAGATGATGGAAGCGCCAAATAAGAAGATGATGGAAGCAACAGGAAATACCCACTACAGAAACCCGAAAGCAGACAGACTCCACAGCTCAAAGACAATTGCACTCTTTATCACGATCCTTTTCTGCTTTCTCCTCATGACCATGCTCTGGATTGTGGAAGAAAATACACCTGCTCACGAAACATTCCTGACCACTGCTCAGCCTACCACCATGAAGGAACATTATCTGATTTCGCTCTCCCCACAACTCAGAGAGAGACGAAAGGAGTTTTGGAATAACTCCTTTGTACAGTTGCTGCACCAGCACAATCTTGCCACCAACTCCACCAACTGTTGGATCTATGGGTTGCTACCCCATGCCACTGGGCACTCGATACCTTTCATCCCTTCACCCTTTTCAGTTCACGGCTCCTGCCTTGCTTGGCTGATCCTCCTGCAAGAAAGCTATAAAGACAATGCCATTTCCGGCAAAACCATGACGCACTTCTATCATGGGGTCTGGCGAAACCGGACAAAAACACACTTCTGCCCGCAGACCTCCAACAACTCAATCCACATGGACATCCCTGCTAAAGAACGAATTGAAATGCAGGTGTTCAACAATCCAACCAGACCCACCTTCTCTTACCTGCGGAAATGAACGGCTGCCACTCTGACTGTGGCCCTGTCGGTCATCAACGTCACAGGCCACATGTGCATAGAAGGGCTTGGGACACAGCTGGTAGGCCGCAGCGCCTGCCGCTTCACCAGAACTTTGGACTCCACCGACCCACCTTCCTTTGTATCCTCTCCAAATATGTACTTCGTTTGCGGCACAAAGGCTTACACCTGGCTCCCCAAAGGCTGGGGGGGCACCTGTTTCATCTCCTTCATCCTTCCTCCGACTTATGTGGCTCCAGCGAATCACCACAGACAAAAACGAGCCAAGGACATTGAACAAGCCGACTCAACAGGAGCACAGTTCCTTGATGCTATGAAGGGACTCGTTCCACTCTGGGGCCCGATGGCAAACAGCCGTGCCATCCGACATCTGACTCAGGCAGTCGAGACAACAATGAACATCACAGCAGGTATCCTTGCTAACAACACTGCCGAGCTTCAAGCGGTCTGCTTGGTGGCACTCCAGAACCGCCTTGTGCTAGATGTGGTTCTTGCGGACCGTGGTGGAGCATGTCGCATTATTGGGTCCAGCTGCTGTACATACATACCGGACAATTCACCATCAGTATATAAAGCCATCAAGCATCTCCACAGACTGTCTTCAGAAGTCCACCAGGAGCAGGAAGAATGGTCACTTGGTGGATGGTTCTGGAGCACGGTTAAGAACTGGGGCTGGAGGCTATTTACCATTATCTTGATCCCTGTAGTGGCAATATGTGGTCTATGCTTAGGAATTCAATGCCTGCCACCTCTGTGTTCATTATGTACAAATTGTATTTGCCCCAAGACTGTGGACCTTGGAAACGAACGCATGGGAGCATTATATGATGCCGAGGTTAGGAATTTGATGAAGATTGACATTGAGTAGGCAAGTTGGCTAGATATGTTGAAAAGGGAGGACTGTTAAAAGATAGGCCGAAAACGTCAACATTATCGGCGCCATCTTGCCTTTTCCCTCGATGCCACACTTTTTCGTGCACACCAGCCATCTTAGGTGCCTTGGCCAGAACCACACTCTGCGCGCCACTAACCCCTAACACGGCGCTTCGCCCTCACAAACACATCCCCCGCACGCTGACAGCCCCCGCTCTCACATGCCTTGGGTCGTAAACCTCTCTTCCACGCAGCTCTGCCTCGGAACCCCATCCTGTTCCCAGCGCGACACTTCCCTCCATCCCTTTCATGGTCCCGGATCCCTTGATAACACCTCTCTTTCCTTTGTGCCCGTTTGTCTCACTCGTTCCCAAGCCGCCACCTGGCCCTGCGGATACTGTCATTGCCCCCTTCCTCCTGTACAGTAGGAAACACACCCCCCCCCCATCAAAGGATCCCTGAGTTGATCAAAGCCCTCACCCCATGAGATCCGATCAACCTCACACATTCCGTGAATCGGCGGAATGTCCAGCTGCGCGATAATCATCACCTGTTGTGAAAGGGGTGGGGACTTCAACTGTAAATGTGTGTGGGAACGGGCCTGAAGTGGGGATTCCGAGGATGTCTTTCCGTACATCAAAGAGTTGACAGAGATGTGTTTTATGCAATAAAGTAATAAACCCATGTATAAGAGGCCAGGCCTCAGAGATGCAGTTAGAGCACCTCGAGAAGATACCCTGTTGTCTGATTTGATGTGTTCTGCTCCGTCGGAATAAAACTTCTGTTTCCTGCCTTTCGGTCTCCAGCGCCTGCCTCTTTGTTTGGTAACTTGAATGGGTATAGAGGCGGTTAACGCCGGGCAACTGCGGAAAAGGGTCTTCTGCCTGTACCTTTTTTCAACAGGTGCACAGATGACAGGCCTTCAATTCTCTTTCAACTCATTCATCAAGATGGGAAACCTGAGCTTGGTCTTGGACAGCTTGTTTGGTGGCTACAATTCCACAATGTCTTCATGGACCACTTCAATTATCTGTTGTCACAGACTCTTCGGAATAACAATTCTCGAATCTCCTAGAATTATGCCTTCTTGTGTAATGGACAGTTCATCTTTGACATTTTTTTTTATTTATTTTTTTTTTTTAAAACCTTTATTAGTCTTGCAATCAATTACAGGTACGGGCCTACAACCTTCTCGGCCGGCCGCGAAGTAGAGTAAGAGTATAGCAATCAATGTGGAGAGTCAGAACAGTGCAAAAGCCTGGGCGATATGTAAACAGGAGACAACTCGTAGTTAAACGATCAGGTCCGAAGTCAGGATTACAAAGGTTCATTGTTAAATTTATAGGAACTGAAAAAGTGCCATACAATCATACGTGGTCCTGCAACACTGCACGCTATCAGGATATCAACAATTAGTATAAATACAAACGAAGTAGTGGGGTAAGGCACACAAATCAGGAGAAACTTAGGCACAAATCCAATGGATAGCAAACCCGAACCCCACCTCTCAAAACAATACACGTTACAGGAACCACAGATGAAGACGACACTATAGTAAAAGAAAAAAGACTAAAGGGCCATGGAAATAAAGAATAAGCAAACCCCGCCCCCCTACCCCCACCCTGCACACCCGCGGAAGGCCAAGGCCTACCCCCCCAGCCGCTTGCCTGTCGCCCTATTAGAACCCGAAATTTAGAAAGAAAAAGAGAAAAAAGACAAGAAACATAAGTGGAGGAGGGCCCTCAAAGTCGCCGCCCGGCCCCGCCCATCGCCCCTGCACGTGAGGAAGATTCAAAAGCATAATAGAGTATCGTGGAGAACATCAAGCACCAAGTACAACAGTAATACAATCCCATTGTAACACATCCAAAACACCATCTGTGAACGTAAGGGCCACGAGACCTAAATTGCATCATCCCTGGCCTCGTCTAGTGATAGAACCACCAAATGACCCCTTGACAATCGATATGCAATACTGTTTGAAGGATCTGGAGGATCCGAGCCAATCGGGCCCGAACAATACCAAGAAAAAAATCAGCAATTCGAGTCCATCAGGACGACTATAGCTGAAATCCAAGGGCGCCGGTATCAAGCCCGCGAGTGTCACAGAGTTCAAGCACAATAACACCATCCATGACAGGAAAAACTCACAGTTCGGCGAGTGCTGCAGTGTTGTCGGGACGGCCCGAGAAGAACAGCGTCGCGTCCCTAGATTCAGGCCGAGTACACATCCCAAAGAGTCACTCATACACACAGCCGCACTGTCCAGGGAGGATGGAGGGATCAGGGCCCTCGGCAGTTCCCGAAACCCGGGCGGGGCCAAGGCCCTACCCAAGGAGGTAGACACGGGCACGCCGGCACTCATTTGGAAGCGGACCACGTCCCCACCGGGTGATGAGACAGCGATGGCGGCCATTCTTCGATCCAGGTCACAGGCATTGCAAATCAGGGTCTCGCGTAGATCCGCTAGGGTGGCCAAGACAGCAAGCACCCCAGCAAGCACCCCAGCTCCACGCCTACGGCAGCCGTCCGACCGGGATTGGATCCGTGAGGGAGGGTGTCAGCTGCCATCTTTGTCAATTCGGCCCGTCCCTATGCACCTCACCGTAGGGACCGGCCTCGACACAGGGCGCCACCAAATATACGCCCGGAGCTCAAAGAGGTGAGGTGGGCGCCCCAGGGAGAGTCACCAAAAGGCTAAACAAAAGACCCCACCACTCCCTGGGGGCCGCCCACCTGTCTCGGGGGCGATCCTTGGTTATATCCGGGCACGGAGTCCAAGAGCCACACACCCCCCTCGACTCCAGTATGCCCCGCAGGCCCTCAAGGCTTCCAGAGAGGGGACCCGGTCGAGACCGCCGTCAGCGGCACTTCAAGACAACGGCACCCTCCGACCGACTCCCCACCACCAGAGGCGGCCGCTGTTGTTGTAGTCACGGCCGGCTGCCAGTTGCAATCGACATCCCGGCTTCGTCACCGCACGGGCCGCAGAGCGGTGAATGGGAAATTCTCTGGATTCACAGCACGCAGGGATCTCAGGAGCAGGCGGTAAGTGAACGCTCTCCTTCTTTTATCTAAATACACCTTCTTAGTTCAGAACGATTAGCAGGATAGGCGTGCAGGGCGGAAGGGCTCACGGAGCCGAGCGGCTATGCGACCATTTTGGATGCTGTCTTGGCTCCTCCCCCCCCATCTTTGACATTTTTAAACTTCTGGTATTCATTGCCACTGGTCGAGGGTGCTGGTACCAAGGCTGATGTGCAGTAATGTCTTTCAGTTCTAACATGTCACTATCTTGACTCGAGGCAGTGACACTTTGTTATTCTCCTTGTTATGCCTCCCCTGGGAAGGCATAACATTTTGACCCAGTCCGAAGTGCACCAGTCTTGGTAAATCTGGGTCTGCACCAAAATCGATGGGTGGATGCGTGGGAACATCTATGCTCCACCCGTGGAACACCTCCCTGGGTCAGAGTAATGCAAGGCAGCGACTTGAGCTGTCTTGCGTTACTCTAGATTTATCAAGCCACAAAGGGCCACGCGAGGTAAATATCATTTTAGGCTTTGAGTCACCCTTCTGCTACCTTGCATGGCGCAAGGGCGACGCAAACCTTTTGAAATATATGCCCCTTACTTTGCATGTTTAAGTCACGCCCTTAATTATGTAGGCCATGCCCCTTCAGAGACCCTCCACCGTTTTCATCCCACTTAAAGCCCTCAGCGTAAAGTACACACCGCATCCCAAATATGGATGACTTTAACTGTTATAAGGTGGGGCAGGAGCTTGTTTTCATTGTTTCCATGAAGGCCCACAGTGCTCTTACTACTCACTTAAGGGGGCAATTGCATAATTTGATATTTTATCACACTAATATTCTATTTGCTATAAAGTATGCAAGCTTTACGCATCTTTGATGAGAGGTGTTGATATCACAGAGCTCAAAGCAGAGGGTGAAGTACTGCGTCAACACAAGACACAGTCTGCCATTTCATTACTCTAAAAATACTCTTAAGCGACACACATATTGTTCGGATAATTACCAGCATCTATCGTTGGGATAGCTGTAGCGGAAAAGATCATGGTGGCTATGTTTTTACCCTGTATTATTGTTGACTGAAATTCCTATTGAAGATCATATGACTGTGCTTTTGATAACGAGTTTATTAATATTGATTGCTCATTGAAAATGCTTGAATGTGGAGTATTTTGTTGGACTTATTGAGACCACCCCAGCGGCTCTTAGTCCACAGGGGATTCAAGTCCCTGTTGGAGAAAGCATGCTTTCTGCTGCTTTCATCAGGTTTCTCTTGCTGTCTTTCCATTTCATGGCGACTTACAAGTATTTCATCAGGGCAAAGAAGAGGTGGGCTATTCCTATAAAAAGGGACTTGTGCCTCTTAAAGAACATGGGCTGGGTTTGCCATATCTGAGGGCGGAATTTAAGTTCCACCAATTCTGCCCAACCGTAGTGACCTGTGAGAAGTACTAACCTGTTAGAAAAACTGTTTCTACCTACAGAGTCTACTCAATGCTGGTTCAGATGTGACCAGAGTAAGCTATAACCAGAGCCACTGGAATTATGTGACTTTTCCGGCTTCTGCATTTTCTGCATAATTATGAATTTGCCCCATTTGCCACATAATAGATAATTTGCTCCATAATCTGCAAATTTCAGCAAAAAAGTTTTTTTAGCTCAAGCGATTCAAAGTTACCAAAACGCAACAACACGTGTTGTAGCGCAACACGTGTTGTTGCGCAGTGGAAGGTCCTTCGCAAAGGTTGACTGCTAACCTTTCCGTTGCTTATTTCTGTATTTCTGTATCAACGAGGTGAAACCTTTTCCCATAGTAAAGTAACAAGTAAAATGCTAAAGTAATGAGGTTATACCAACATAAAATGTGCACATTACACCACATAATTTGCCTTTTCTTGCTGCATAATGTAGTAAACCCTGTTGCATAAATTGGTCCTCCCCTGCTACATGATTCCAACGGCCCTGACTACAACCCATTATGAGCATGAAAGCATCTTCAACCTTACTGTTCTTCCGGCTTAAACCAAATGGAGGCCTGAAAGAGTTTGCATATATGCCACTGACTACTGACTTAGTGAATTTGGAAGGGTGACTGCACTCTATTTACTAAGCGTGTTGGAGCGGTATGTGTGCTGTGCTGGTATGTAGCCTGCAAACTATGAAGTCAGAAGTAAATTAGGCCTGGTTCTCAACCAGGCCTAATTTACTACTGACTACTGACTTTCAAAGCCATGTTCCCACATGTGTTTTAGACCATGTAGGGCTATATTATACAAGTGCCCCTGGGGCGCAATGGTTCTTTATGCCTGCTTTGCACCCCCAGGGCCCTTTGGTATTACTGAAGGGGCTGCAGACGCTTGTGCGTCCCCTTCTGTAATACCAATGGCGCTAGTGCACATAAAGTGCCAGCGGTGGCTTCAGAGGAAATTCCCTCATTTGCATATGGGTGTGCCCCATGCACATTAGTGAATCCCTTTGAATCTGCGCCCTTGCCGTATTACATCAGATGGCATAAAGTTAAAGAAGCTCTCATGAGGTGCACTAACAGTATGCCACCTTTTAGGTGGCGCACTATCAGTGTGCCCGTGATGGTAGTCCTCTGGAGGAGATAATGGGCATCCAATGGACCCCCATATGTCTCCACTAAGGGGATCTCTAAACCCCTTTAAAAGTGCAGGCAGATTGTTGCCTGCATTGTCAAAACATGGAGCGGCTTTAAAGCAGCCGCTCCATTTTTCACACGAAAACGCTGCCTGTGGGGCAGCGCAGTTTCGTTGTTGCCCTGGAGTGCTCTCTCCCTCAGATTCTTGCATTCTCTCTAAAGGCAGCAATAGCGAGTATTCGGAGAGAAGCATAGACAATGGCTGAGCACTGCTGTCTTGAGTTATTTAGGTCAACTGACGTCCTTAGATTGAGGTCTTAACAGTGGGGCTGGTTGAAAACTCATGATCAGAACTGCTATTGGGCCATTGGAGCAGCATGGGGAACATAGTACACTTAGAAGCAATAAAGTGGGATAGCCAATGAATTCAATGGGAGAACCGAGCCAAAGCGACACCAGCTATCCTACTTAGCCCTTCGAGCCAAAACACAAGGCATCAAAAGAATTGTCATGTAAGTAGCACTCATATGAAGGCTGGCAATTGGCCAATTTTTTGCTTTTTGTCCTGTGGAGAGGAGTGGTGAAAACCTTAAAACACAGCACATGCTGGGTAGTTAGGTGGTTAGGCATCACATCAGAAAATAGTTCTGATATTCTGCTGTACCTTGACCAGAACTGCAATGCTGCAGCAGCCAGCACATTTTCTAAAAACAGAAGAAAACAAGAAAGCAACATAAGGTATGAATGTGTTTTCTCTCCTTTAGTCAGGCCTCTGCGAGGACCTCTGAAGGTTTACAGGTTTAGTGCTAGCATGAGGAAGGGGTGTTGACTCTTGGATCACCTACTTCCTCCTGTCTGTTTGTTATGGGATTCTAGTGTTGGGACTTTTTTTCCACTTGTTGCCCATGATCCATATTTAATATTCATCTTCTAACAGCTGACCGGCCGAAGATATTCAGTCTGTGTTGACTGGCCTGCTCACCACTGGGAGGCATGTGGATGCTGTTCTTGACACCCATTTGTCTCTACCATGCAGAATTTATGGAAACACATCCCAAAGCCAATTTTTGCATTTCCCTGTAACATTAGGCCTGCTTTCAGCCTCTGTGGATGTACAGTTGCATCATTAGGGCCTTAGATCATCAAAATACTTCTATACTATCCTTTCTTAGGGAGCCTTTTCTGCACATTCGTCTGCCAAATATTTACTGCTTGGCAGGTACCTGGATGATTGCATGCAGAGTGCTTCTGTATGGTGCCAAATACTCCTGAAAATTTGCCAAGTTCCGCTTGACTTCCTAACCCTTTGAAGGCTTCGCCTGGTGTCTGCATGACCTGTTCCCATTGCCCATGAATTGCACGTTTAGATAGTGTTGTGTAGGGGCCTTTTACTCCAAGCTACCAGTGGATGTCTGGAAATATTTACAAACAAACTGAGGATCATCATATGCGACACAAGGTCTTGTCTAACTAGGCACTAGAAAGATTTGTCATTGTGCTTGTTCCTGTCCTTGGTGAAAAGAATTAACCTCGCCTCTGTTATTTATTTTACATTTTACCATGTATTTTACTGTTTTCAACTGCAGTTTAGGCCAAAGATTTTAGTAAAAGCAAATTTAACCGACTTTTCCTGCATATGGGATCGCCTTGTCATTCACCTATTCTTTAAAACGTAGCAAATTGTATTTCACTATTGTTAAAATTAGTTAAACATAATTCCACGCAGCATGTTTCCCATCCAACAGTGTTTGACAAGGCTGCAAAAAAAAAAAAATTATTCTGAACATTTTAAGACTTCTATATTTATAAAAAATATTTTATATTTCTTTTTATTTAAAAATCCCAAATTAAACATGCAACCCTAGGGCTGCAGGTAGCAAAGCAGCACCTGAGAATCAGGCACTCATTGGGGTTGAATGTACAAGCGTTTTTCAGTGAGAGTCAAGCCATGGAAAATAAGGCAAAATAAAGGGTACTTAGTCTGCTCTCTTTGCATTTGGGACACATATCGGGAGTTGTGTTTTATTGAACAGTCCCTTAAGTAAGTAAGTAGCATTTTATAAAGTGCACATGTGCTGTGGCATCTTAGCTCTCAGCGTTCCTGAAGTGAAAATACGTATATAAAAGGAGTGAATACAGAAGAGCCAGGTTTTTAACAATTTTCTGAAGGATACTTTGTGGATTGGGATCTCAGGACAAGAGGAAAAGAATTCCACAGTCTACAAGACAAAAAAGAAAAACATCTCCCTCCCCAACTCTCTTTTTTATTTTGGGAACTGCCACTAATTTTGCAGGGCCAGATCTTAAATTACGTTTAGGCACATGCCAGAAAATATTCGGTCCCTCCATTTTACAAGACCTTGTGAACAATACAGAGGGCCTTAAATTTGACCCGTTCAGTCACCGGCAACCAATGAAGGTCACAAATGCCCTTGGAAATGGGAACAATCATGGGATAATCAGCAGCAAATGGGCAGCCACATTCTGAAGTGACTGAACCTTCAGCTCCAATCTTTTCTGGATGCCCTGATATAATGCATTGCAGTAGTCTCTCCTAGCCAGAATGAATGCAACAGTGACCAACTTCTGCATATCCACAGGAATGAAAGGAAACATCTTCCTCAACACACTGAGGAGATGAAAACAAGGGGATGTAACCTTATTTATGTGGTCTGAAAAACAAAGCTGTTTATCAAACAACACGCAGAGATGTATCACTTTCTCAACGGACAAGGAAGGGTACCTAAACTGGAAGGCCACCAAGACGTGTTCCAGAAAGAGTTGTTAGAACCAAAGAGGATAACCTCAGTCTCGGAATTCAAATTAAGGCAATTGTTTTGCATCCAGGTGACAATATTAAACAGGTAATTTTTCAATTTACTAGCAACAGCCTCCATGTCCGAGAAGATGTACACCACAATATGCCCTGGAGAATTCCAATAGAAACCCATGTTCCCACCAGACCATGGGCTTCTATTGAAATTCTCAAGGGCATATTATCAAGCCCATTATCGCCGCTTTAGCAGCAGTTTTCTGCTCCTAAAACGGCGATAATTTGTAACGCCGTTCTAGATAATATGCCCCTAATTTCCTGCCACATATGTTACACATGCTTGCGTTAGGGGAGATGCAACACAAAGGCGGCAACAGCCACACATAAAGACGGCTGAGTTAAAAGTATGGGTATACAACACTCTTAATGTGGCGTGAAAAAACTATGGAAACTATGTTAAACAAGCGCCTCTCGGTGCGGTGGCTACAGTGGGCGGAGTGCCCCCGGGGCAGGTGGGTCCAGGAGTGAAGCAGCCGCATGAGCAATGAGCACTTTTTAATCAAGCGCCTCCAGTCCGGGTGCCGGTGCAACATTTGGAAAAAGCAAAAACAAGTTGAATTTAAAAAAACATGAGAAACGTAAATAGGACTGCATCCCCGACATGGATTACATAACGTTAAGGGTTTTATAGTAATTGTTAAGAAATTGGCAATTGTTTTGTCTATGCAGTGTTGGATAGTTCTATAGGGCCCCGTAGGGACCCGTTTCACAAATAGTTTAATTACTGGCAAGCCTGAATGCTAATAGGACCTGCACTCTTAAAGCCGTGGGTGTACTTAAATGGGTACACATATGCCTACAGGAGGCTTCACACACTCATTCACTCCCTGGCATGCGCGTGCATCTGCCCACGCACACACACACTTGTAAATGTACAAATACACAGCTGTCTGCCACAAAGTGGCTGACGATTGCCAATAAATCAGGCTTGTGTGCCTCTGAGGCTGATTGATTATTGACCAATTTACAGCTTCTGTGGCCGCTCCTGGTCATATTTACCAGTTACCACACTCTTTGGCTAGGTCTGACGTCACAGGCACAGTGTGGTTGAAAGGGAATGGCATAAGCGTGTGCGAGGTCCACTAGAGTGGCACTTGTCAGAAATGGTCCTCTGAGTGTGGTGCTTTTAAAAAACATTTACATTCATCTTATTTTTAGTCCTAAAGGTGTCGCACTCAATCTATGTTTTCAAACACAGACTACTGTCTGTTGGAAAGCTCTGGCTGACTTTGGCAAATGCTATGCTCCCCTGCGCGGGAGGGGGCGGGGGTTGCTTACCTTTGGTTGCCTAATCATGAAGCATTTTATACCATGTGATGGGTGCGACAGCACATTGTATATTCTGCCTTTTTGTTTACATTTTGGAAAGCATTGCTTTGGATTTTCTTTGTTACCACACCCATGAGTGCGTTAGCTGAATATTAAAGTGTGCCATGCCCATTAACACTGCAAGTAAGAACCAATACCTTTGTGCCGTGATGGAGGTGTAGAGTAGTAGACGAAGCAAGGGAGGCACCCAGCCACGTTTAAACCGACGTGTTTGAGTGTGTAGATGGCTTTCGGTGTGCGAGGGAAATGCTTCAGGGTGCGTCTCTGTAAATATTCAGTCACTTTTAGCATTTCTAAACTGCAAAACGCGTGAACCACCGATAGCTGCTGCACAGTTTCACGTGTCCATGAAGTGGCCGTGAAGTTTCCTTGATTTCAAACACTTCCATGCCAGTGCATCCATTTCCATGTCCATCTTTTGCATTTTGCTTCTTGTGGTTTTACATGCAGGTCTATAGTAGGTATTTTCTGCAGTGATCGCTTCTTGCTTGGCCTTGAGGTGGGTGACTGCCTGACTACAGTACACCAACCATGAATCAATCAACAGAGCAGCACAACTCGACTGTGCTGGGTGTGCACACTGCTTCATTAGCATGCAAACATCAAATCTTGGAAGGACACTGATAAATTCTCGTTTTCCGGAGGTGTTTTTTTTCTTGTCAATAATTATTTTCTTTTTCTATATAGACATATGAAAACAGAATATTGAAATGATCTATGTATTTCAAACTGTAAAAATATATACAATGTCCCCGCCAACGGTAGCCCATCTGCTAGGTGTCAAAAGTTAATTTATACCTGATAAATGTTTTTACAATATTAGGAGGGCAACCTAATTTCCTTGTTCACATTGAACTTTCCAGTTTGAATTGCATAATCTGTAATCACTCTTTTGTTTTTACTTTCCATATTTAGTTTTTCAATTAATTTCCAGACGTTGGTGTTTTTTCCATAAAGTTCTTTTTATTTGGTATTCAATTCCATCACACTTAAAACAGACCCAGCCAATGCGTTTCATCCCTTATAAGGACTTCATCAGGGCCTCAACAATAAAAAATAAAAAAAATACATGTAATCAATATTTTTCATTTATTAAAATGAACAACTCTGGTTCTTATTTTTACATTACATTTTCAAAATGTTGCGATATACAGACTATTATAGAGAATATATGCGACAGGTGTGGGTTGGCACGGGCTCTCGTTAGGAGATAGTGCTGCGGCTGGTCCCCAGGTCGCAGAAGGGTTCATGCTAGGTCCTTTTACAGCTTGTGGGCAGGCACTGACTAGGATATGTGGGCCCGCGCTTTGTGTGGTTCCCTGACTGGGCCCGTTGATATTCCCACATGATCCTAGACACAGCTTTGCTCTGAGAGCTGCTTTCACTACTGATGGCTCGTGCCGCCCCACGGAGCCACATTTGAGGGGTCCGGTGGTAGGTCTGATACCCCTGCATTCGCCAAGAGAAACACCTCCATCTCACCTGGGAGAGGAGGGCCTCACCATGATGAAGCATAAATTACCCAATGCCGCAGCCAAGCAGAGCACTCTGGCAAATTCACCTGTGTAGGTGCTGCGTCGGTGGACATGGAATGAGCATGCAGGATCTGGTCCGGATAATGCGGCACTGTTGGCAGCTAATACACAATTAAGGGACATGCTGGATGCAAAAGTAGGCGCAGTTGGATCCAATGTCATTCTTCTATGCCAGGATCTCCGAAAAGCAGTAAACCCGAGTGTCAACCACAGAGGATTCAATAGCTTCTCTCCAATTGAAAGTTAACCCAATTGCAATGGTAACCAAAAACTAGCAGCACATGGAGGGGTGGACTCGCTGAAACAGTCTACTGTTTGTGGGATTTCCTGAAGTGTGCGAGGGTGCCTCCATGGACAAGTTCCTGGCTCAGTGGCCCCCAATAGATAGTGCCTGTGGAGTCCCTCTCACCGTGTTTTGTAATAGAAAGGTCCCACAGGGCATTAGAAGCCTCCCCAGGGTGCCATGCCATAACCGGTTATCACCAAAATCCTCAACGTCGTTGACAGAGATGCAATCCTTAGATATTACAGGAGCCAAGACAAGGTACTTTTTAAATCTGATTACATCATAATCTTCTCGGATTGTATGAGAATGGTCCATCAACAACCCAATCATTTACAGCTGCAAAGTGACATCTCCAAGACCTCAAAATACAATACATGCTGCTCTATACCGCTCGCCTCTAGGTGGTCTTCAATTCCTAAACCTCCTTTTTAGACACACTGGAAGTAGTATTCACTTAGACAGAAGAGACGGTGGCTGTGAAGCCCCACACTCCATCTCGCATGGACTCCAAATCATCTCTGAGTGATAGACGCACCCACCCTGCCAAGTCAGCGCTGAAGCATTGGAACCGGTCCTGCTCATCCTGGAGAAATACACAACGCGATGATGAACACTAACAGATGTCCGCCGATATCATACGCCAGGCCCATATGCCATCATGCGGCTAATGGGCTGATTCTAAATTATGTGCCTGAAAAGCTGTAGTATAATGCATGTGTGGGAAGTCGGCACGATAGATTGGACTACACTCCACGAGGCAAGTTTCTTTAGTACAAATTCATGATTGGATACAGTGACATGGGGATCAATTGGCGAGGTCCTCTTTCCACTTCCATTAGGGTCGATGGCAGGCCTCTTCCACGACAGATACTTCTGCATCGCTGAACTATAGGGGAAGCAGGGGGGGAGGGGAAGTTTGCTTAAAAGTTTTATCAGTTGTTGTGCTGCAGAGACCACTTAACCATAGATGGGGCTATCATAGCCCCTACCCATTTATAACTAAAAGGCCAATGACAGACTGCATTGATTCCACTGGGCAGCTTCGTGCCCTCACTTGGTACATCCAGAAAAGTCCTAGACAAGATAAAGAGGGGTGCTGTGCTCAAACAAGCCAAATGCTTGCTAGCAGATATCCTTCTACTACAAGAGAGGTCTGGGGTCTATAGTCTGGTGCCTGGTCCGACTCATCTATACACAAAAATGTAATTCCGCCTTCACGGGGCACAAGTATTCTTATACATTGGACAATGCCCTTCAAGGCCATTAGAGTGTGGGCGGATGATCATGGCAAATATGTGTTTGTGGCAGTGATACTTTATGGGGAGCCTATCACACTTGGTAGTGTCTATGCCCGCCATCAATGGGGCAGACCTTTGTGGACCGTATTGTCGGTTTATGGGAAGAACTGCCTGGTGGTCTATGGGTTGTCAGTGGGGAATGGAATGATGTTATGCAGCCAGAGATAGACCGGTGGCGCACCAGAGGCGAGACACGGGGATACATGGGTCCAAGTTGAGGTCATTGGTTTCTGCATTGGGATAGGCGGACACCTGGAGGGCATATCACCCCGCAGACAATGGATACATGTATGGCCTAACAGTCCATGGGTTGTTCTCCAGGTTGGATTACATACTAGTACCAGCAGATTTTGTACACAGGGCATATGGGGTGGACATCTTACCCAGGGGACACCGCGACCATTTCCCGAAGGCCCTTCAGCTCCATGTGGCCCCAAAATGCTCTCCCTTTCGATAGCTACTGTTGCCTTGGCACTTGAGAATCCTGACATATAAGTAGGGCTCCCGGTTTTACGGTGTTTATTTTTTTTAACATTTCCGTCTGTATTTATCCATATTTATTTTTTAGTCATTTTACCTGTATTTATCCATATTTCTATTGTGTTTTGTGTATGAATGAAGTTGTAAAAGTGTACATTTCCATATTTATTTAATTGATAGACACAATCTCATACTGTGATGTCGGTCGTGTTTTAGCTAATTAAGTTGCCAAATATTACATAAAAATACATCCTGTGGTAAATGCTAGCATTATACAACAAACGTATATTGACATATGCAGTTATTTAAAGAAATGTCATCCTGTTTTTTTTAAATTTCCGATGCTGTTTATCTGCCCAGCTGTTAGGCTATAATTTATGAAAGACAGCACGGAGAGTCATTTAAAAGCAGTCTAATTTTCTGTATTTATCCACTTTTAAAAATAAATGCAGCCAGAAAACACATCGTTTTCTGTCTGCATTTATGAATAAAAATCAGTAAAAACGGAAAACAGGGGGCCTTACATATAAGACGCTTCTTTATCAGTCTGTAACAGAATATTTCTCGTTCACCATTGGGGCGGTGTCCTCCAAGGCAACGCTATGGGTGGCACTAAAGCAGATGCTAGGAGGGGTAGATATCAGCTTTTACACGAGTGAGCGCCGGCGTACGTCCCATGCCTTAATAGAACTAGAGTGGCAAATGCATACATTGGAGGAACGCAGCCTTGAGTGGGGTGGTGAGGCTTCGCAGCGACAATTGGGTCACACCCAGCAGCGGTATCAGCATCTGTTGATGGATGAAGCCATACAGGCTCGTCATGCTTCACAGAGCCAATAATACCAATGGGGTGACAAATTCAGCAAAATGCTGCACAAGCTGTGCCAGGCCGTCTGGGTTGCCTCCTCAATGCCAGTGCTCAAAGACATGCTGGAGGGCTAATATTGGGCCCCAGAGATGTAGCTCGAAACTTCGCGGAGTATTATAGCAAGATATATGCAAAAAGGGAGACAACAGCGGCAAACCATATCCTAGGCTTCATCGAGGAACTACCTCTTAAATCTCTGACAGATCTTTCCCAGACACAGTTGGATGATCCTATTACAGAGGAGGAGCTATCCATGGTCATTGCAGAGCTGCAGCTGGAAAGGGCCCCACGCCCAGTGGTTTCTTTAAACTGTTTAAGCAGCATCTGGGGACGCATCTGCTGGGGGTCATCAACTCTATGCTGGAGGAGACACAGCTTGCATAGGATTGGAGACATGCTGAAATTGTTGTGTTTCCCAAGTAGAGCTATACACCCGAGGTTCACTCTTGCTGCCGTCCGATTTCTCTTCTCAATAAAGAGGTTAAATTGCTTGCCAAAACATTAGCTAAAAGATTAATGAAATATATGCCGGAGCTGGTACATCCTGACCAGGCTGGCTTTATACCACACTAGGCTACTCATCATAATATCAGACGTGCATATAATGCGTTGGCATTGGCAGACCATTTGAAGCGGGCGGCAGGATTAATACTGGCCGATATAGATAAAGCATCCGACTCTCCTTCGGCGTCTTAATCTAGGGCTGCGGTTCTATGCATACATTAGAATACTGTACCCTGATCTGACAGCATTGGTTCGGTTGGCCGAAAAGGTTTCTGCCCCATTCTCGATTGGCCAAGGTACCAGGCAGGTGTGTCCGTTGTCTCCCCTGCTGTTCGTTCTGGCAATGGAACACTTGGCCACCAGGGTGAAGGTAGATGCTCAAGTGACAGGTTTTGAATGGTCTGCGGGGCTATCAGACAGGGTCGCCACATATGCCAATGATGTGCTTTTCTTTATTACAGACCCTGCGATGTCGGGACATCGGATTCTGCAAAGTATGCAAATCTTTGGCGAGACATCTGGGCTATATATGAATATGGAAAAATCTGTGATATTCCCGATAGGTGGGCCCGAGGGGACATGGACAGGGCATTGGGGCTGTCACTAGTGATTAGGGAATTTAAGTACCTTGGGGTGTTTGTATCCCCAGACCCAGAGCTTTCCTGGATGCAGAACAGGGCCCCTCTGCTCCTGCGAGTTAGAGAGGAGGTGAAAGCCTGGTCCCCACTGCCACTGTCTATGCTTGGAAGATCAGCTATTTTTAAAATAGTCTTGCTGCCCCACCCACTTGATCAATCCCAAAATTATCCATGCACTATTCCTCTATCATGGTTCCAACAGGTTAAAGCAGTCCTAGGTCATATCTTATGGAGGGTTGGTTCATCCCGCATTGCCCTCTGAACATGCTGTCAGTCCACATATTGTGGGGGCATTGCCCCTGCTGATGCCCAGTCTTAGCACCTACAGGCTATTAATGGCTAGTAGTATGGGGCACACGATGACCCAGCATACACCACTGAGAGATGGGTGATACTTCGGTCCTAGATTTTTTTTACAGTGGGAAGAAGCTCCGCCCTCTTCCCCCAGCGGCAAGGGTGGTATTACAAGTATGGAGAAGATCACTTCATGAAGTGGGGTTTTGGGGACAACTGACCCGGGAGACGCTACTCTGGCAGGGTATTTTCCTTTGATAAGTTACCCAGCTGCAAGGCTATTGCAGGTGGCATACCATAGGCATCTCTGCACTAGGTGATATAATGCACAGCACAGTGTTTAAATCCTTTCAAGAGATGCAAACAACCTACCAGCTGCATTGTGGCCAGTTTTACAAATACTTATTTATTTATTTATTTATTTTCGAGATTTTTATTGCGCATACAAATACCCGAAGGTGTCTCGGCGCATGTGGAGGCTAAAACGATCAGACAGCAACTTACTGGTTAAACAACCATGTTTTTAAGAGCCTACGAAAGCTCATCAGATTGGGGGCAGTTTTAATCGCCAATGGCAATAGATTCCAAAGTTTGGGTGTAGCCACCAGAAAGCGCCTGTCTCCCCAGGTAGCAGTTCTTGTGCGAGGCACTGGAAGGAGGCAGGTGTTGGCGGATCTAAGCTGCCTCTTGGGGGTGTACAGCTGAAACGCTTCTGTCAGAAACTTAGGTCCGACGCCATGCACTGCCTTATAGGCAATACAGAGGGCCTTAAATTTAATTCGGCTCTCTACTTTTAGCCAATGCAGATGACGAATGGCGGGAGTAGTGGACTGGCGACGGGGGATGTTAAGAAGAATCCTTGCAGCCGCATTCTGTATGGACTGCAGCTTCGATAGGACAAGTTTCTGAGTATTTAGAAAGAGGGCGTTCCCGTAGTCAATTTTTGAAAATACTAGGGTGGAAACCAGGGTCTTCCCAGCTGAAGTAGGGAGGTAAGGCAGTGCAACTGCGCCACGCTTTATCCCCTTATTTACGAGACCTCAAGTTCTGCTGGAATTCATCCCACTAGAAGACAAATTGCTGATGGGAGATCTCGATACCAACAAGCTCTCCAAGATTTATCAATACCTGATCACACATAGTTCCACTATGTTACCCACCCTTTGTGTGACATGGGGCGAAGACATTGACAACATTGATGAGGTTGACTGGATGGAGGTCCTCGAATCTCCAGTGGGGCAGCTATATCCTCCCTGTTTCGGGTGATCCAATCAAAATATTTGGATAGGGCATATTACACAAGAAGCCGCCTAAGGTCTCATTGGATCTTCAATGTGTCTTCGTTGCTAGGCGAGGGAGGTAACTTTCTCCCATACAGTGTGGAGCTGTACAGTACTAGCACGTTTCTGGTGGGGGATGACATCCTGCTTGGGCAGGTGCTTGCCTGGGTTGTCCCCGGAGATTCAAAATTGCTTCTGCTTCATAGTAGAAAGGGGAGCGGAGAGAACAGCTATAAGCAACATTTGCTGTTCTTGGGGTTTACACTGGCAAAAAGAGACATTGCTAGGCACTGAAAAGCAACTACACCACCATCGATAGGGGCATGGAAGAGAGGACTAGATCACTGCAAGGGGCCGTAAGTGGTGGTACTCCAAGCCAGGGTCTTCCCACAAAAACATCAAAAGATATGGCAGAGATGGGCAGACAATAGGGGCATCATACTGAAGCCTGTCCTCACTGTGGGGTCTCAGTTAGATGCAGAAATGCAACAAAGCATCTCTGACACAAGCGAACAGGGATGGGGTCTAGGACTACATTGGAATAAGGTCCTTGTTGGAGATCTGAGATGGGGGGGGGGTGGCTGGGGATGTACAGTGCATGTTCCTGTGTTTTGGTTGTGTTTGGGAGGGTTTTATTTTGAAAAATCCTGTATATGTACGCAGGCCAAATTGGCTCTACTATATGGCTACAACCCAATAAAAATGTGTTGTGAAAAAAAGGATACATCACCTACATCTGTTTTTAGGTCTTGCCTGAGACAGCGCATCCGCTACTGCTTGCAAGACAATTTGTTTGTTTACAGTGGGCTTAGAGCTCGCCGGTTGCTTTCCATTGGTTTACTTCATTGTCACTCTCATTTGCTTTCTTCTGGTTTGTTAACCCATGGACGCTTCATGTCCTCTTCTTATGTTTGACTTTTAGCCTTGAGCATGGCAAAGTACTTGTGTCCTTCCACTGTTTGCATCGTAGGAACGACTTTTCTCTTTTTGCTGAAGCTCCCTATGCAAGCGCAAGTGTTGATGTTCGGCTGCTTGCTCCCAGACCGTTCCGAGCACCCTCTCTATGTCAAGGTTGACGCACGCCCCCTCTATCCATGTTGCCTATCATATCCCCCTCTCTCTTGTATTGCCTCCTGCCCTGTAATGCAAAAAAAGACCTATGATGCTGCCAAAACTGGCTGGGTCATAGCATTTCTATTACTATTTGTCCATTTACGCCTCCACTCCCCACATCTGCATCCTCCATCTTGCCTCATACCCTACCCTCCCTTACCACCAGCCATTAAAACAAAAAAGCGATATGACGTGGCCAGCGCTGGACGCGTAATAGCACTTACCTTAAATTTCAGTCATGCTGCATAGTAGATGCAATGCTTTACAACATGGCTTAAAAAACATTCACAAAAAAATAGCTCTTGTAGGGAAGAGTCATTGGCTTTGCTAATGCTTGGAGAACTGTGTCTATAGTCCAAACTGAGTATAATAGAGAAAAACACAGGAGGCCCCCTTAGGTAGCAAATAAGGGACCAGGGGAAATAATGCTGTAAAATCTATGCTTACAAGATTAAAGTAGTGAATAACTCTATTCTTTAGGGTAACCAACCAACCACTAATATCGTAAACTTGCTCATATGCAGGGGAAATAACAATACAATATCTAACTTACTGATGTTGACAAATTATCAACACCATTCACAGAACACAAGGTATGCAGGTAAACAACAAGTCTTCAAAACAATAAATTTTAAAAACGAATATAAAAAATAATATTTAAAAAGGTTTATGTTTATACTGCTTCATGCAAGTATATTCGTACACAGTTAAAAATACATACATATATCAATGTCAGTACATCACTATAGTTATACAAGATATTTAAAAAGATTTACACATCCATGTTTTTAAAATTGTTCGAGAAAACAAGTGTCGACGCAGCTTTTCGGTGATGATAATAAACACCTTCTTCAGGAGTGTTTCTCTGTTTAAAGAGACACATAATTACTATACAAAACATATGACAATTAGAGATATTTACAGTGCATACCTAAACTTTAGAAATTTTATCTAGCTAATAGTACATAGTGAAAATCATTTCATTATCCTGTATTTAGCATAGCATGTAGGTCAACTTTTTTCATTTCTCAGCACATTTCTCATTTTTCATTTATACCCCTATAGTTTCAGTTCACGCAGTGGTTAGTTATGGTTCCCTAGTATGCAATTTCCCCGAATCTTCAATTCTATAGCATACAGAGACAAAGTAACAAAAAAAAAATTCTGTTACGTCTCTTACCTTAAGCTTTAAGGATCTGGGTTTACTCAGACTCATTATGCAGTGTTGCGTCCTCATGTGGCGTTAGCGTACTGCTCCAATACCGGCATCAATATTTCTCCCTGGTATTGTTTGTTCAGTTTCTAAATTGGTGATGTTAAAAGTAAACATTAGTACTACTACTGACCCTATGTCTCAATTACAGAGTACTCTTCCCTGATAAAGAAAATAACATCAATACCTGTATTCAGTTGCTTGAATTGTATACCCTGTCTGGGAGGAGCCACCGATCTTAATTCCGGTGTTGGAAATCTATGGAAAACATACACATATGGCTCAGTGCTAGTTGTCCTCTCACTTAAGAATTGTTATGTCTAATAATGTTGGTCACTCACCACCTAATTTTTTGATAATTCTGAAATCACTGTAGCCGGGCCTGTGTTGCTGTAATCCTCGGCACTATTAAACACAGGGTTGACCTCAGGTTTAAATGGGATCTAGGAAATGAAAGGTATTTTTGTTCAAAATTAACTTTGTAGTCTAATTGCATAAAGTACAAAAAACATCCTTTACAGATATCTACTCTTGATGTTAAATAAATGGGTGACTGTGATTTGTTAATTTCAAGCTCATATATGATGCTGCCAATAATACAGTTCACAAGATGCTCTAAAGATCCATCTTGTAATTTTTATTTGATTCTGTTGCAATGGCAATATTGAATCTATACGCATTACTGTATATACGTTACTGGAGCATGATAGCTGTTTGCACCATATTATTTCAATTTGGGCAATTCAAATGATTAACACTTTCTGTTAGTTTCACGTACGCCGCTGTTATTACTTATTTACATAAGCGCTACGTCAATGTTTTCTATGTTGGTACACACAAAGTACGCACGTTCATGTATTTATTTATTTACGTGCCTCGTGAGCCAGAGTGTGCACCCAGCAAATATAAATGGTGCATACTCTCGTGTTGCCCTGGCATCTTAGTCATTCCTACTGATCGCTAACGAGAAAAGACTAGTCTTTATATTGTTTATTTTAAATATACTCTCGCCCGGTGACTTCTATACTTAAAACGTAAGCTCTATCCCTACTTAAGGCACCTGCAGTGTTAAAACATGAATACTCATATTAATATGTTAATTCGTTTGCCTGCGGCCTCTTCTAAATTTGGAAAGCGCGTCTTATGGGCGAGAGTGTACACCCAAACAACAGAGAATTTTACATTCTCTTGTTTCACCTTCCTTGCGGTAATAAAACGTACATACAGGTCGCTAAGTAGCCAAACTCTTGTCTATTCTCAATAATATCGTTAGCCAGTGTGCCGACCTTAAAGTACACAGAGCTCCCTTGCAAGCGCTCTCACCTTGTTTAAAAATGTCGGTCTCCCTGCTCCTCCTCAGTCAGCGTTTTCTGGGTTTCTGTTTTTCGTCGGGAATGTAGCATGAACCTGCTACAGACTGTGCTTAAATAGAAAGACACACCTGATTTGACGTATGAAAGCATCCCACTAATTGGTTGCTTTTTGGTCATGTGTTGCAAGGTTTTTACCGTTTTTATAGAAATTGCGAGCCAAGTCTACTTTTCAATAAACTTTACTCAAAATTTCATTTTATTCAAGTGGTGTTTAAATCGAGAGTTATATATACACAGTCACTGCCAAATTCTAAAAGAGTTAAGAATGTTGTCAATTAGTTGCTTTGCTCCACTAGTATTTATAAGGTGCAGAAATGACGATTTTGGTTCTTTTTTGTATCTTTTTTGTATGTCAATTCGTTGACATAAAGGAGCCTATTTAATGACCCTGTATTCATAGAGGAAGATACTATTTCATCCCTATGCAGTATGAACTTTACATTGATCTGGCAGTATAAACAGAGGAAATAGATAAAAATCGATTGTGTCAAAACATGCTTAACGTTCTCCACATGGTAGATGGTAATACAATATGGGACACAACAGTAATTCTAGTATGCTGTCGCTAAACATCTAAGAGGCAGGTAATTCAGTGTTACAGATAGGATGAGATCACTTAAAGTATAATTTATAATGATGTGCATGTCTTTATCCAGTAACCTGTGGTTCTTGTTCCTATTAAAATAAAACTAATAGTGTCAATATCAGTTCATGGTCCTATCTTCTGCCCCGATGTACACTAAAGCCCTAATTGATTCCTAATAGGAAAACAGTTTTCAATCTATTATTCGTTCCCAATCCACTCTATTATTAAGACCATGTCTAACACTGTTACATCTAGACATATAGTATTGCTCGCGCTTCTTCCTTTTCTGATTAATGTCTCCTCCGCGGGCACCGATCATCACTGTCTCTAAACAGCACCATTTGAAATCATTAATTGCATGGTTGGCAACCTTCCAATGGTCTGTCAATGGAGCTCCTTTTTTACCATTTCTAATTGCCGATCTATGTTCATTCATACGTATGCGTACTTCACAAGATGTCTCACCTATGTAAATAAGGTCGCACGGGCACTTAATCAAATAGATGACATTCTTGGTGCGACAGTTCATGAAACTATTGATTTTAATATCTCCTGTCTGATTTTTAATTGTACTTCCTCCGATAATATACTTGCAGTTGGTACAGCCTGAACATGGAAAGGTGCCGGTTGGCAAGGGTAATCTATCTATGCATGGCTGGCTGGAGGTTCTGGTGTCTCTATGTGTATGGACAAGGCTGTTACGAATAGTGCGATTCCTTCTAAATGAGAACATTGGCTTTGGTAAATTGTTCTGTTGTTTGCCCGTCACCAGGTGCCAATTTCTATTAATGATGTTTTTTAATCTATTACTAACCTGGTTGTAATTAGTGACAAAAAGAATTGGTAGAGAAGTTTTTTGTTTAGTAGCGAGCAAGCTGTCTCGGTTGTAGTATTTGGCGCGCCTATATGCATGTCTTACCATTCTCCTTGGGTATCCCCTCTCTATAAATTTTTGTTTGAGTGCTGTGGCATGTTTGTCAAAATCCTGGATGGTTGTGCAATTGCGTTTTAACCTCAGGAATTGCCCAAAAGAAATATTATTTTTTTGACAGGAGGGTGGTTGCTTTCAAAGTGGAGCATGGTGTTCCTGTCGGTTGGTTTAGTGTAAAGATCTACATTAAGACATCCATCAGTGTGTTTAATTATAATGTCAAGAAACTCACAGCTCTCTCTATCAGTATGCGAGGTGAAATTTAAATTTATGTCACCTTTGTTCAACCAGTCAATAAATTCGGCCAATATATCTTCTGGTCCGGTCCAAATAAAAAATACATTGTCAATGTAACGGGACCATTCGGATATATTTTCATAGAAAGATGCCATTTGGTTGAAGATATGTTTTTCTTCAAACTGGGAGACATATAAACAGGCCAGACTGGGGGCACATGTGGCCCCCATTCTGGTCCCCTTGACTTGTTTGTAGAGGTCTTTATCAAACAGGAACAGGTTATTTCTTAAAATCAAAGAGACACAATCCACGACAAACACTTCATGGGCTGTCAAGTCTCTCCCATCTACACTGAATAGAGGTTCGACCATACTTATAGTGGCTTCTTGAGGAATATTGGTATATAAAGCCTCTATATCTAATGTGACTAAGATCTGATTCTCTGGATTAAATTTGAGGCACTCTACTTTCTGGATGATAGCTGTGGTGTCCTTTATATATGCTTTTTGAGCTATCACCAGCGGCTGAAGGAATACATCAGCATATTTGCTTAATGGTTCGATTAAAGAACCGATACTCAATACAATAGGCCTCATTGGTGGGTGGCCTATATCTTTATGGACTTTAGGGAGTCCATAAAGAGCTGCAGTCATAGGGTTATCATTTCTAAGGAAAGCAAATTCTTCATCACAGATGACCTCATCCTCTCTTGCTTCATGAAGTAACCTTTTAATGGTCTCTTTTAGTGTTACCAGTTCATTTTTATCAGATGGGATATAATGTTCCCTGTTGTTTAAAAGAGAGTGTATCCTATTGTTGTAGTCAGGAGTGTCCATCACGACGATGCACTGCCTTTGTCGGCTGGTTTTATTGTTAACGCAACATTATTCTCTAGGTTTCGTAATGCTGCGGACTCATCTTTGGTCAAATTGTGGTTGATCCAATGTTTCTGTTTAAGCAGATCATCCACACTTTTATCTACGCTCCTTTCAAAGGCCTCAATGTCTTTGGACACCATGTTGATACTTGGGGTCCAAGAGGATTTATTTCTAAGCCCTGATTTATTTGTTTTGGTCTGTCTCTCCTTACCTTAAAAAAAGATAGCTAACCTAATCTTGCGAAAAAAACTTTGCAGATCCCTCTCTAGCGAGTATCTATCTACAATGGAGGTAATAGCAAATCCTAACCCTTTTTCCAGAAGACTAATCTTTCTGGCAGATAATCTGTAGGTGGAAAGGTTTATTATAGGGGCCTTTTTAGTACTGACTAATCACAAATCTTCTGGCTCCTTGTACGAGGACGTTGCTGGAACTGAGGTACTTGGTTGTAATTCCCCCTTTCCCTCCCTCTCCCTCTTGGTTGACCAAAATTCTGATGGCGTTGCTCCAAAAAAGAGAGCCCTTCTTTAGATGGACCAGATATTGTCTCTCTTTCTTTAGTATTTCTACTCTCGTTGAGTGTTTCTCCATCAGAATCTGAACTAGTATAGGATGTATCGAAGAATCTAACCTTTTTTTGGGGGTAATTGCGGGGCTGATTTTGCCATTGTCTGCGTGGCTGACAATTCTCTCTAGATCTTTTATGGAAATCTTTTTGCAAGTAAGGGTAAGCGACCTCATGGTTGTAGTTTGCAATATCTTTCCTTCGTTTATTTGTTTTTTTATTAATAAGGTAGTCACTATAGCCGGTGATGTCGTTTTGGATCTCATCAAGCTTTTGTTTTGCATCTAATAGCGCCGTGTTGTCATTAAATTTGGCCTCTAAATCTTCAATATCTTTGCGCTCTATAATTAAAACTTCATAGGCCGTTTCGATGATTAAAAGCATCCAGTCACGACTACAGCAATTCGCCACTAAGGTCCAATTCTCTATAAACTTCCTATTATTGATAAAATACCTGGTTCATTGATAACCTGGAGGCCCTTAGGAATTATACCCTTCTTACAGTACTCCACAAGGAAGTCTGCATGCAGTTCTGCCCTGATGACCTTTTTTTAAGAGTCCACAGTGTCCGCCACTGTTCCTCATCAGCTTTGTCTAACCTTACTGTTGATACATTCTTGGATGTAGACCCATTCATTTTTTTGTTAAACTGGTCTTCAGAGTAACTAAGTGTTTTAATTCCTTCCATATTACTGTGGAATATGATAATCCACCAATTTACGGCACTCTATATTGCCACAAACTGCCGCCTCCTCAGCTAACAAGCCGAGTATAATAGAGAAAAACACAGGAGGCCCCCTTAGGTAGCAAAAAAAGGACCAGAGGAAATAATGCTGTAAAATCTAGATTGTCCCTACCACATATATCTAATGGACAGCTACTCTAATCAAGGAGAATCTATGCTTACAAGATTAAAGTAGTGAATAACTCTATTCTTTAGGGTAACCAACCAACCACTAATATAGTGAACTTGCTCATCTGCAGGGGAAATAACAATACAATATCTAACTTACTGATGTTGACAAATTCTCAACACCATTCACAGAACTCAAGGTATGCAGGTAAACAGATATAGGCAACCCACCAATGAGGCCTATTGTATTGAGTATCGGTTCTTTAAAGGAACCATTAAGCAAATATGCTGATGTATTCCTTCAGCCGCTGGTGATAGCTCAAAAAGCATATATAAAGGACACCACAGCTATCATCCAGAAAGTAGAGTGCCTCAAATTTAATCCCGAGAATCAGATCTTAGTCACATTAGATATAGAGGCTTTATATACCAATATTCCTCAAGAAGCCACTATAAGTATGGTCGAAACTCTATTCAGTGTAGATGGGAGAGACTTGACAGCCCATGAAGTGTTTGTCGTGGATTGTGTCTCTTTGGTTTTAAGAAATAACCTGTTCCTGTTTCATAAAGACCTCTACAAACAAGTCAAGGGGACCAGAATGGGGGCCACATGTGCCCCCAGTCTGGCCTGTTTATATGTCTCCCAGTTTGAAGAAAAACATATCTTCAACCAAATGGCACCTTTCTATGAAAATATATCCGAATGGTCCCGTTACATTGACAATGTATTTTTTATTTGGACCGGACCAGAAGATATATTGGCCGAATTTATTGACTGGTTGAACAAAGGTGACATAAATTTAAATTTCACCTCGCATACTGATAGAGAGAGCTGTGAGTTTCTTGACATTATAATTAAACACACTGATGGATGTCTTAATGTAGATCTTTACACTAAACCAACCGACAGGAACACCATGCTCCACTTTGAAAGCAACCACCCTCCTGTCCAAAAAATAATATTTCTTTTGGGCAATTCCTGAGGTTAAAACGCAATTGCACAACCATCCAGGATTTTGACAAACGTGCCACAGCACTCAAACAAAAATTTATAGAGAGGGGATACCCAAGGAGAATGGTAAGACATGCATATAGGCGCGCCAAATACTACAACCGAGACAGCTTGCTCGCTACTAAACAAAAAACTGAGAGGACTTCTCTACCAATTCTTTTTGTCACTAATTACAACCAGGTTAGTAATAGATTAAAAAACATCATTAATAGAAATTGGCACCTGGTGACGGGCAAACAACAGAACAATTTACCAAAGCCAATGTTCTCATTTAGGAGGAATCGCACTATTCGTAACAGCCTTGTCCATACACATAGAGACACCAGAACCTCCAGCCATCCGTGCATAGATAGATTACCCTTGCCAACCGGCACCTTTCCATGTTCAGGCTGTACCAACTGCAAGGATAATATCGGAGGAAGTACAATTAAAAATCAGACAGGAGATATTAAAATCAATAGTTTCATGAACTGTCACACCAAGAATGTCATCTATTTGATTAAGTGCCCGTGCGACCTTATTTACATAGGTGAGACATCTCGTGAAGTACGCATACGTATGAATGAACATAGATCGGCACTTAGAAATGGTAAAAAAGGAGCTCCATTGACAGACCATCGGAAGGTTGCCAACCACACAATTAATGATTTCAAATGGTGCTGTTTAGAGACAGTGATGATCGGTGCCCGCGGAGGAGACATTAATCAGAAAAGGAAGAAGTGCGAGCAATACTACATGTCTAGATGTAACAGTGTTAGACATGGTCTTAATAATAGAGAGGATTGGGAACGAATAATAGATTGAAAACTGTCATAGCAAATTCGTATTAGGAATCAATTAGGGCTTTAATGTAGATCAGGGCAGAAGATAGGACCATGAACTGATATTGACACTATTAGTTTTATTATAATAGGAACAAGAACCACAGGTTACTGGGTAAAGACATGCACATCATTATAAATTATACTTTAAGTGATCTCAGCCTATCTGTAACACTGAATTACAAGCCTCTTAGATGTTTAGCGACAGCATATTAGAATTACTGTTGTGTCCCATATTGTATCACCATCTACCATGTGGAGAACGTTAAGCATGTTTTGACACATAATAGATTGTTATCTATTTCCTCTGTTTATACTGCCAGATCAATGTAAAGTTCATACTGCATAGGGATGAAATAGTATCTTCCTCTATGAATTCAGGGTTATTAAATAGTCTCCTTTATGTCAACGAATTGACATACAAAAAAGATATAGAAAAGAACCAAAATCGTCATTTCTGCACCTTATAAATACTAGTGGAGCAAAGCAACTAATTGACACCATTCCTAACTCTTTTAAAATTTGGCGGTGACTGTGTATATATAACTCTCGATTTAAACACCACTTGAATAAAATGAAATTTTGAGTAAAGTTTATTGAAAAGTAGACTTGGCTTGCAATTTCAAACCTTGCAACACGTGACCAAAAGCGACCAATTAGTGGGATGCTTTCATACGGCTAATCAGGTGTGTCTTTCTATCTAAGCAAAGTCTGTAGCAGGTTCATGCTACATTCCCGACGAAAAACAGAATTCCAGAAAACGCTGACTGAGGAGGAGCAGGGAGACCGACATTTTTAAACAAGGTGAGAGCGATTGCAAGGAAGCTCTGTGTACTTTAAGGTCGGCACACTGGCTAACGATATTATTGAGAATAGACAAGAGTTTGGCTACTTAGCGACCTGTATGTACGTTTTATTACCGCAAGGAAGGTGAAACAAGAGAATTTAAAATTCTCTGTTGTTTGGGTGTAAACTCTCGCCCATAAGACGCGTTTTCCAAATTTAGAAGAGGCCGCACGCAAACGAATTAACATAATAATATGCGTATTCATGTTTTAACACTGCAGGTGCCTTAAGTAGGGATAGAGCTTACGTTTTAAATATAGAAGTCACCGGGCGAGAGTACATTTAAAATAAACAATATAAAGACTAGTCTTTTCTCGTTAGCGATCAGTAGGAATGACTAAGATGCCAGGGCAACACGAGAGTATGCACCATTTATATTTGCTGGGTGCACACTCTCGCTCACGAGGCACGTAAATAAATAAATACATGAACGTGCGTACTTTGTGTGTACCAACATAGAAAACAATGATGTAGCCCAACCACGTAAATAAGTAATAACAGCGGCGTATGTGAAACTAACTGAAAGTTGTAATCATTTGAATTGCCCAAATTGAAATAATATGGTGCAAACAGCTATCATGCTCCAGTAACGTATATACAGTGATGCGTATAGATTCAATATTGCCATTGCAACAGAATCAAATAAAAATTACAAGATGGATCTTTAGAGCATCTTGTGAACTGTATTATTGGCAGCATCATATATGAGCTTGAAATTAACAAATCACAGTCACCCATTTATTTAACATCAAGAGTAGATATCTGTAAAGGAAGTTTTTTGTACTTTATACAATTAGACTACAAAGTTAATTTTGAACAAAAATACCTTCCATTTCCTAGATCGCATTTAAACCTGAGGTCAACCCTATGTTTAATAGTGCCGAGGATTACAGCAATACAGCGATTCCAGAATTATCAAAAAATTCGGTGGTGAGTGACCAACATTATTAGACATAACAATTCTTAAGTGAGAGGAAAACAGAGCACTGAGCCATATGTGTATGTTTTCCATAGATTTCCAACACCGGAATTAAGATCGGTGGCTCCTCTCAGACAGGGTAAATGATTCAAGCAACTGAATACAGGTATTGATGTTATTTTCTTTATCAGGGAAGAGTACTCTGTAATGAAGACATAGGGTCAGTAGTAGTACTAATGTTTACTTTTAACATCACCTATTTAGAAACTGAACAAACAATACCAGGCAGAAATATTGATGCCCGTATTGGAGCAGTACGCTAACGCCACATGAGGACGCGACACTGCGTAATGAGTCTGAGTAAACCCAGATCCTTAAAGCTTAAGGTAAGAGACGTAACAGAAAAACATTTTTGTTACTTTGTCTCTGTATGCTATAGAATTGAAGATTCAGGGAAATTGCATAGTAGGGAACCATAACTAACCACTGCGTGAACTGAAACTATAGGTGTATAAATGAAAAATGAGACATGTGCTGAGAAATGAAAAAAGCTGACCTACATGCTATGCTAAATACAGGATAATGGAATAATTTTAACTATGTACTATTAGCTAGATAAAACTTCTAAAGTTTAGGTATTCACTGTAAATATCAGCAATTGTCATATGTTTTGTATAGTAATTATGTGTCTCTTTAAACAGATAAACAGTCCTGAAGAAGGTGTTTATTATCATCACCGAAACGCTGCGTCGACACTTGTTTTCTCGAACAATTTTAAAACATGGATGTGTAAATCTTTTTAAATATCTTGTATAACTATAGTGATGTACTGAAATTGATATATGTATTTTTAACTGTGTACGAATATACTTGATTGAAGCAGAATAAACATAAACCTTTTTAAATATATTTTTTATAATTCATTTTTAAAATGTATTGTTGTGAAGACTTGCTGTTTACCTGCATACCTTGTGTTCTGTGAATGGTGTTGATAATTTGTCAACATCAGTAAGTTAGATATTGTATTGTTATTTCCCCTGCATATGAGCAAGTTTACGATATTAGTGGTTGATTGGTTACCCTAAAGAGTTATTCACTACTTTAATCTTGTAAGCATAGATTCTCCTTGATTAGAGTAGCTGTCCATTAGATATATGTGGTAGGGACAATCTAGATTTTACAGCATAGTCCAAACTGAGCACCATTTTCAATATGGCTCAGTGTGATTCGTAACCGAAACATCACTAGGTTCATCCAGATAGGCAGCGGGAATGACAAGGAGGGGGCCAATGACATCAGCAGGTAAATTAAATCAGCTGATCTCCCCATCCCCATGTCACACACACACACTAAGGTGAACTCTCACCCTTCCAGCAGTGATGTCATTTCACAGGGACGACTTATCCAACCGTTACTGAGCTGACAAAAGCCTGTGAACCTGTGATATTAGGTGGTATTCTACCCCATAAACCCCCCTGAAGATACGTCCCTGATGGCTGAGTCAGCCTAACAGTCGGCAGCCTTTAAGAGGCACAAGCCTGCCAGGGAATCTCCTTGTTTGCATACAGCTTGTCTAAGCCTCCATGTACCAGAACATTCTGTGCACTTCATTAAACTGCAGGGTAACCTTCAAATAATTACTTAAAGGAGGGCTCCACCAACTGAGATGTTTCCTCCCTAGTTAGACGGTGTACCTGGAAATGCACAAGCTTGAAAGATGTGAACTTCTGGCAGCCCTTCTGAGGAAGGGTGGCAGTGCTTTTGCGTTCAGTAATTTATTGCAGACTTTCTTGCCAGGTGTTCATCTCTCCTGCTGAAAGAAATGTAAGAAGCTCTTAAAGGCTATCCTGGCAGGAGATCACAAGGACAAAAGCATCATTAGAGCTTCAGAACATGGATGAAAAGAACAGATGTACATCTAGCCATGTCCTTTCCTTATACCCCAGGAAGAATACCTATTTATGGTGCTATACTTGCCCTCTTTCCACCAGAACATAAAAACAAGACTCGCTGGTAATTGACTCAGAAGAGGTTGAATTGCTAACCCTCAATTCACCAGAGTACTTCAGCATAATGTAAGAGGGTGCAGATCCCTAACACCTAACAGGTCCCAGATATCTTTCTGGTCTCCACCTACATACTGGTGGTGTTATGTAATTGCTCAAAGCCCATACTTTGTTTTTTAGCTGAACAAGCAGTCAGACAATCTATCAAGCCCCATAACTGTGCAAACATATCATATTAGAAAGGTTTACTAAAAGGATTGCCAATGATCAGACTCTGTGAAGATCTCTCAAGTTTCCGTCTGAGGAAAAGGTGAAAGGTGATCCTTCCCACATGGTGCCTCCCTGCACTCATTAGCACTCCTGAAAGTGTCTCACAAGGAGGGTCCCAGTTAGGAGGAAAGAGCTGCAGTGGGCAAAAAAAAAACCTTTTCAATCGTTTAGTTCCATTTTCAGATCGTAATTTCAGCAGGATGGGGGCATAGCTGAACAAGGACTCCCAGAAGAAATTCCAAAGGAAATCTGGCAGCAAAGGAGCAACATCAGGGACAAAACAGTAGTAATTGGGTGAGGCCTGCAACAACAAAAAAATCCATCAATCTTCAATACCTCCATGCATACTATTCCAATAGTAATTGACATCACAGGAAAAGACTTAACTCCATATTGATTTGGGACTTCCAGGCAGTTATCTCTTTAGAGATCTCCAGCTTGGAATGGGCTATTTATAAACCTGGCCATGCCCCTTTATTCCAACACATGGAGTTCACTAGCCTTGATATCTCTCCTTCAAATCAAGATCTGTGCTCCAACCACCTCCCTTACCTGCTGAGACTCCATAAGTGTTGCAGATCATCCCTCTTAGTGGCTGCAACCGTGGATATTCCAGTGTGGACTAAGGTGAAAAGATTCTCAGCTGCACTCTGAGCGTAGAATCCGGGGAAATACTGCCTGATGGTGGTAAGCGCATCATCTTCTTTCCAACACTAGGCGCTGCACATAAACTCCTGGCTTGGATGTAATAGTATACTCTCCTCCTAAAGTTCTGCATTTATCAGTGTGCCACTGGACTAACTAATGAATTAATAGAGGAGCATGACAGAAGAAGTATCATGCCATAAATGTTTACTAGATGTGTAGTCTTTTCAGTGAATCAAGAATTGAAGACCATCTCGAAATAAACAGAGAATGATTGATTTCTTGAACCTCGTATCCTGTTTGTTTTTGCACCATGATTGGTGGAGACAATTCAAATAAAAATGCCACAAGATCTGATGAGTAATGCCAAATAAACCAATATATTGAGGTTGACATTTAATTAGCAATGCATGAAGAGGAAGAAAATAAGAAAACAACCACATTTCAACTCCAGGTGACTAAAGTAGAACTTGATCTTTATTTGGAAGCATATTCCTTCATCTCGATTTTAGAATGCAATAAGCATTCAGAAACTAATTGTCTGTGTTTCTGCGCCTGACTCAAATAATCAATAACTGCTGAAATCAAAAGGTCCATATGAGGGGCAGGACGAAAAACTCTACAAAGAAAAGATTTCATACAGACAAATTGTGAAAAGTCAGTAGCACTAGAACTATGAGACACATAGTTGTGAGAAAATGACACAGTTAGTAAAAAGGAAGCAAAATGATCTCAAGTAGCATTACATTATGATTAGGGCTCCCGGTTTTATGGTATTTATTTTTTCTACATTTCCATCTGTATTTATCCATATTTATTTCTTGCTAATTTTGTCTGTATTTATCCATTTTTATTTTGTGTTTTCTGTACAACTGAAGCTGCCATAGGTATTTTTCCACATTTAATTGACTGATAAATGTACATTCGCATTTGAATGTCCAAAAGGTTTCAGCTGTATACAGTGCAATAGCGTTATATGAAAACACTTGCATTGCAGATTAGCATAAACAACTGTAGATCTGCACTTAATTAAGCTTAATTAGGAAATTAATTGTCTTTTTTCATCTCCCCTACCTCTAAATCTGTACACCTACTGACCTGGCACTCATGATTGACAGTAGAAAAAAACATCCAAAGAAGACATGTTTTTTCTGTATTTTTCTGTATTTAAAAATAAATACAGACAGGATAAAAATAGTTTTCTGTCTGTATTTATCTGTAAAAATCAGTAAAAACGGAAAACTGGGAGCCCTAATTATTATCCCAGAACCTGTTTAAAACGTTATTAGTTGGTTCAGTTTGTCTATAAGACTGGATATGGTGACCATAGCAAAGAGTGTGCTCAATTCCTAATGCCATACACAGAGCTCATAAAAATTGGAAAGGTATTGAGTTTCTCTGTCACATGAGGCAATTCATGAAATATCAGTCATAAAGATTGAGCCTCTTCTTCTGCTGTCAGTAACTTTAATAAAGGAGAAACGTGTGCCATATTTGAAAAGGTATCTACTGTAACCATTAATACTCAATATCCTTTTGAAAGTGGAAGTTAAATAATAAAATCTGTAAAAATTAAATTGTATGCCAAAGTTCAGGAACTCCTGGCAATAGCTGTAAATTGAAAAGGTTTAGAATGTAATTGCTGGAAACTTTGCACTTTCTGCAGGGTCAGCCTTGATGTTTTTGTGTGCCTTTTGGTGGACTCCATTTTTGCTGGCTATACAACTCTGTGCACTTTACCACTGCTAATCAGTGGGAAAGTGCTTGTGTTCCTACTTTCAATGTGGTAAATTGGTATACTATTGATAGGCAAGTTTAACTTACTTATAAGTCGCTAGTGTATGGGACCAATGTGTACCCTGGGCCTGTAAGGTAAATGCCACAGGTGGACTGCAGCACTCATTGCGCCATCTACTACAGTGACAATGTAAACATGACTGGAGGCCTGCCACCAGTTGCCTGGCTTTGCAGCTTTAACTTCAAATTGTGACAGGCCTAAGCCTTTCTTTTAAATATTTATGTCACCACTACGCAGGCACTTACTGCCCATAAGGCAAGGTGCATGGTATTTAAAAGCAGTATATGAAAAACTTTAATGTTAAACATGTTCTTACAATGAATAGCCCCTCAAAGCTATTTTCACTGTCGCAGGGGCTGGTGTTCCTTAGGAAAGCACTGGGATGCAATGTTAAATACAAATGCTGTATCTCTGGAATGGGACTAGCTAGAAAAAGTATTCAACAGTTATTTTTAATAGTTATTAAAACTCCAATTCAATAGTGAAGTGGAACTTTGTCTATATATTATGGAAAAGTAATTTTTAGAAAGTTACCTTTAACTTGGCTGAAGTAACTAACATCTAAATAGCACTTGAATATGCATGAATGAGGTCTGAACTTGCTCCCAGGAGCAAACAAAAGGCCGGCCTGAATGGGAAGAGATGATCTATTTGACCCTGAAAGAAAATGCTGTGGGCTCTGGGAGGATCCTTTTTTGCACTAAAGTGTCAAGTCCCGCTTGAAAGCGATGTCCTGCTTCTCAGGTCTACTGAGGTTTTCAAATGACACTTAGGGTGCACTTCAACGAGACCTCCCCTATCAAAGGCAATTGTTAGCTGACACTTAGGCAGGGTCCTTCTTTTGTTCCCCCAGTCATTCATACCCTAAATCACAGTGGACCTCTTTTTGACATTACAGTGTCACAGCCTGTTTGAAAGGTCTTTTGGATTTACATATAGCATTTGGGGTGCATTTCAAAGGATGATGACCGGAGACCAAAACAATTCCTGTGCATCCCAATCTGGTTAGTGAAAACCCAGATTTGTTCTCCGAGAGGTCTGTTTCTGGTGTTGTGGGTATAGGAACTGGCTAAAACGTGTTTAGGTGTTAGATGTAAGAGGGCCCCAGGTTTTACAGAGTGCATGCCCCATGCACTCACCCACTGCCTTCAGAGCCCAATTGTATTGTGGCCAAAGAGTTCACCCATTTGGAAACTGCCCAAAAGCGGGTGAAGTTAGTCCTTGAAACCTTTACCTCATTAGTTAGTGTGTCCCCAAGGGTCATTCCCACCCAGCAGCTCATGCGAGGCATAAATGTAGCTTCCACAGAGACCCATTTCAGAACATTCCTGGACGTGTGAAAGATCAGAAGAGGACTGAACCTGCAGTCTGAAACTCAGAAGAGCATAGAAGTCTGACCCTGCTCTCCATATTGTACGCAGGAAAAAGACAATGACTCCAAGGGTCACAAGGCTGACCCTCTATTGAAGCAGCAAGGACACAACAAGCTACAAGAGGCTTTTCCTGCAACTGCCCAGCTGATCAGTGGCAACTAGACCTGGACTGGACTCTGCCCGCCACTCTTTGAGTCTCTAAGTGTCTCCCTTGAGATCCATGGTGGTTTTAGAAGTGTAATCCTCTGGTGGTTTGGGACCTAAAGAATTAAACTCATAATGTAAAATCTTTGACCAGGATAAACCTGCTCTCCATCATGTCAAATTGGGCCTTGGTCATGTTCTATTGCACCTATGGACTATCATTAGTGCTTTTCTACTTACAACATTACAAATTCACATCTTCGGTTTCCCTTCTTGGATGCTTGACATTTTAGGTTTCATTTTGTTTATTAAATGGTACTTTATTCTTCTAATTTGATTTTTGTTTTTTATTGCTTTGTCTTTTGATTTGGTTACTGTTTTATTACTACATAAATTCTTTGCAAATTCCCTCTAAGTTAAGCCTGTCTTTTTTTGTGCCACAATTACTAGGGGGTTGACCTTAGGTTTATTTAACTTAACTGGTAAACCTTGAAAAGAATTGTATTACTAGAGGCTGTTATTTACCCCTCCCTCTCAACTAATACTCCAATGTATTACTGTATGATTAATTTTGGCCACATAGGGGAAAAGCAATAACATAGTTGTGAACATCAGAGTAAATAATAGGCCACAAAAAAAGTATCATAAACTCTATCCAATGTAGTCATAACCTCTTTTTGACCAGAAATAGCAGATGCGGGACACATTCTCATCACATTGAGATGTATTTTAGTTAAAACTAAAATAATTTGTTGATTTAAATAAAACTACTTATGTCATACAACAGGTATATTAAGATATTCTAATTCTTTTGGATCCACCTGCTCTTTACCCATCTTTACTCAGTTGAAGAAAGACTGAACAATTCTAACCATATTATGAGAACGAACCACAGGTTGATCTAAATGAGGAATGGTGGCTCAGGATAATACCTGGATAAGGTATCAGTCAAAAAAAATCTTTCAAGCGAGAAATATGTGATAATGGAATCATACTTTGACAGGAAAATTACCATTTACCTTGTTTACTATTCCTGCATTGAAGATTTCTTAAACATTGCAAATTCAAATAAATATTTCAAATTTCAAAAGGTTCTCTAGTGCCCTCAAAAGCTGCCTTAATGGCTTAAAGGTGATTTTCAAAAGCAGAATAAATCCATTCACTGTATAACAAAACATAGCACACATTAAAGACAGGGTGTATTTGTCCACCGTCATCCTATTTTTATAGCAACACCACTGCTACATCTATTCAATAGGTATCTGTTTCCACATTAAATTTCTTAGAGAGGTATCAGCATGACACAAATTGGAGCTTGAGAAAGCATCCCTTTCAGTTTATTAAACACCTTTTCAACTTGATAATCTCAGCAAAATTCTCTGTTTGTAGTTTCCTTTTTTAGCAGTCCTAGTTATCTTTGCAAATGATAATTTGTCTCATCATTTTATGACCTATACCTTTCAGAATTGTAACAATGATAATGAAAAAATGTGATGGCACAGATATTGTTCTGTTGACCAAATGACATATTGATTTGGCCTCTTCATTCAAGAAATTCCAAATATCAGAGCATAATTTAAAGAGGCTACAATGTCAAAGGAAATTATTGCAGTATTATCTTCAAAAGAGACCGGCAAAAGTAAAGAGGCTTCCAGTATTGTATGTCAAGTAAATACATAACTATAAATAACTATAAACTGTCTGAATTACCTCATATTACGCCCAGTGTCCCTGTCCAGATCAATGAACATTTCCTGAACATTTCTTAAGGGACAGTATCCAACATCGCAGATGTACTAATATCTATCCTTCTTCCGTTCCAGACATAATTGTCAAGAGAAACTAATGATTGTTAGTGCTATTCAAAGAAAACCGATTAGAAGGAAGTTAAAACATGCCTCTTCATCTCTTTCTCAAAAGAGAATTGGATTCTTCCTAAATTCTTCTGATATCATTTAAGGCGAGTCAGACTCATGCTTCCAGTATCACCAGTCTCTGGTTAGAGCCAATCCTTTCACAAGCATTCTCAGTCATTCTTTTTCATTCGCTGGCGAAGGGGCCTTAGCTAGTATAATTAAGGGGTCCACCAGAAAATCTGGTAGACCAAATGATTCTCATGAATTCAAGTGAGCTTCAGGCTGCCATCAAGGGGATGGTCACACAACCCTTAAAGGAAAGACACAGAAAAAGAAAACATGGGTGAAGAGACAGAGTGGGCCATACGCCCCATATGCCTGTGCATGTTTAAAGAGTTTTGGCCGCAGGGTACAATTGAAGTTAGGGAAAACTGAGCAATGGATGTTAAGCTGTGAACCAGGCTGCTAACCCATCTGCATAATCTTTGCTGTGTGAGGGAATTCGTTTTCAGGGCAAACCAATCAGCAAAAGTATTTGAGTATGCAGAAGGTGCCTGGCAGGAGCTACCTGGCAGCTTATCTTTGTGTTATATGGCTTTTTGACACTGGCTAGTTTGGTACCTAGTTTCTCATTACCTCGCCTTTCTTATTTTTTTCCTTTTTCTGTTTCTTCAGGTTAGCAGTGTTTTAGGAAGTTTGTTTGCTTGTTTGCACTGAGGGTCCTCTCCTCTCATCTGGAAGTCCTGGCAATCCTCTGCATTCTTGGGTTCTAAACCTGTATCTAATCTGTGTGGGGACTCAACAACACAATCCATTTAGGAGTTTTGTAAGCACTGGCAGATGCTGATTATAGTGATTGTTACCTCTTCTGCATTTACCAAACATAACAGCGTGTTTATTTGTACACAAGACCATAGATATTCCATGTCTGCTAACCTCATTTACATTCCTAAGAAAGAGAGGAGTGGAACCTGTGTGCATCGCTTTCTCCTATTCTGTGTCCCCCTAATTCCTTATGATTTGTGCACACGTATCTAACCCATGCACAAAAGAGTGAGTGGGATGACTGGGATTCCCAACAACAGTGCAGCTCTTTGCTTAACCAGGACAACGAGGAAACTCTCCTAAGTCAGAATAACATTATCTCGACTTTCTTCTTTCCTTGCATCTTGGTGTTATTGATATTCAATAAATAGCGCTAAATCAATAAGTGCAGGAAACAAAGTAGAATTTTTCTGAATGAACCAACTCATCCTTAATGACATCTTTCTTTCTTCTTCGTCAAAAACTAGTCATTTGGTTATTCCAACCAAGAAAATGTCTGCTTCTAATGAACAGAATCGAGTCACATAATCCCATACATCAGTTCCATTTCATGGAATAACACACATTGATGGTGTCGTGCCCCCTGACACCGGATATCACCACAGGACACAACTGGTAAGTCTTTGAGTATTTATTAGTGGCAACAATGAGCCACAGCTTCTTTCTCGACAGATGAGAGGCACCAACTGGCATTAATAGAACCCCCCACATATCAGTGCTATGGCAACACATAGAGGTTCTGTGTAGAACCCAGAACAAGCATTTATAAGTACAACATATTACTTCCTTTTGTTTATGAAGAAAATAAAAACAAAAAAACATAAATAAAAATTAAAATAAAACTATTAACCAACAATAGTCAAAATGAACATAGATATACAGGAATAATATTGTGTGTAATACAATTCATGCAGACAAAATAATGAAGGAGAATAGAATAAATCATTGCAACCTCCAAGGAAGACGTCTAACGCGACTAGACCTCCTTGGCGCTTCACTTGTCACAAATGATTCAGAAGTATTACCAGTAGGCACATTAATTAAGCCAGAAGGCAAATCAACATTACTCCTTTTAAAATTAGAATTATGGTAATCAGAATGAACTTTCGCAACTTCCCCAGCATTCCAGCAATGCCCTCCACGTACCATAACAGCACCTCCACCAGGTTTCTCAACACAGATAGGATCACCAAAGGACATGACTCTCTGTTTGACAACATTAGTGTTCTTGATACGGACCATGTCCCCAGGATGCAAATCAACTGTCTTTGCCGACTTCTTTTGATTATACCTGTCAGACATCTTCCTATGCGCAGCATCAACTCTGGATTCCAAAGCAGCATGATCTACTCAGTACGAAACGTTGTCACAAACAGTTCTTAAAAGCCAAGCTGGGCATAAAGCGGAAGTAGGTTCTCTACCTCTAAGTGATACAAAGGGTGCAAACTTTGTGAGTGAATGTGGCGTTGTGCGATAAAACCACAGCATGGATCTGACAGCGCCCTCCACATCATAGCCATTATGTTTTGCCCACTTAATACATTCTACCACAACCATGTGCATCCTCTCAACCAGACCATTGGTTTAAGGATGTCCAACCAAGCTTCTTAAACGTTTTATACCAGATTCATTCAAAAAGACACTCTACTCCTGATTCACAAACTGAACACCATTATCAGAAACTAGTGCTTCTGGTAATCCTTCCCGCATAAAGATCTCCTAAAGGAAAAGAATCGCATTGCTTGCTGTGGGAGAAGCACAAAACTTGACTTCAGGCCACTTGCTGTGAAAGTCCATCAACACAAACGCAAGATGTAAGTTGTAGGGCAGAAAATTGAAGGGACCCACCAAATCAACCCCCACCATGAGCCATGGCTTTACTGGAAAAGTAATGGGCTGTAAAGGAGGAGTAACAACTTTCAAAGCTTTTTCAGCCCGACAACAGACAACACATTCCTTGACTCTTAATTCTATGTCCTTGTCCATAGAAGGCCACGAATAGAGCAGTCTGACACGCCTTTTTTGTCATAGTTGCCCGTAGATGTCCATCATGGACACAATCAACCAACTTGATTCGTACATTAAGAGGAGGAACACACCTACCATCTCTCATGATGACACCATCTTCGATAGACAGTTCCTCAGCAACTTTCCAAAAAGGTTGAATTTCAGGAGACACACATCTTTCTCTGGGCCAACCTTTCACAATATATTATTTTACTCTTCCAAGAATGGAATCTTCACTCAACGATTCTTTCCATTCAATCTCACAGCAAGCCTTATTTTCAACTGCATCAACAAAAGCAATAAAGCAGTCCTCCTTGTCCTCATCCACATCCAGTACATCATCCTCACTTAAAGGAAGTCTTGACAGCATATCAGCCCTGACTTTTTTCCTTTCCTGGGATGTGCTTTACCACAAAATCATACTGTAAAAGTTTGGTAGTCAGACGTGCAATACAAGGCATGGCATATTTAAGACGTTCTCCCCCCAGAATGTATACAAGGGGTTTATGATCAGTTTGGATGACAAATTTCCTACCTCAAATGTAAGTTCGGAACTTTTCACATGCCCAGTAACACGCCAACAGGTCCTTTTCAATCACAGAGTAGTTAAGCTCTGGAAGCATAGCTGATAGTAACTTCACTCACACCTGAAGACTGAGTAAGCGCTGACCCTAAAACATAATTACTTGCATTAACTGTAATGGTACAAGGAACAGCCGGGTCATAAGCACTAAGCGTTTTTGCATTGACCATTTCTGACTTGACCAACTCAAAAGTTTCTTGACAGCTATTGTCCCACACAAAAGTGACGTTCGTCCTTAACATATTAGAAAGGACCTTAATTTTGCTGGCATAATCAGGTATGAAATATGAGTAAAACTCACACAGCCCCAAAAAAGAGCGTAACTCATCCTTGTTTTTACGGCATGGACATTCAACAGCTGCTTTCACCAGACCTGGCCTTGGGCTAACACCTGTACCCGAAACAAGATGTCCCAGAAATTCTATTTCTCTCTTCCAGAACTCACTTTTTTTTTTTTACAACAATCCCTTTTTTTTTCAAAAGTACCAAGCACAGTCCTCAAAATCTTATCATGTTTCTCTAACAACACCATTTACATCTTGGATCACTGGCTGCATTATGCGTTGGAACACGGAAGCAGCAGAGGCGAGACCAAAAGGCATCCTACAGAGCTGAAATGAACCAAACGGGGAATTAAAAGCTGTATAGTGGTGAGACTCATCATCCAACATAACTTGATGGTACGCAGAGGCCAAATCAATCTTGAAAACCATTCTGTGTCCCTCAATTTTTTTAGCAGGTCACCAATTTTTGGAAGGGGGTGTGAATCGACCCAAATTTCTTTGTGAACACTTCTCAAGTCAATGCATAAACGTATTTCACCATTCCGTTTGAGTGTGGCAACTAATGGACTTAACCACAGACTGGATTCTACAGGCTCAATGATCCCACAACTCTGCAATCTATCCAGTTCCGTCTTAAGATCTCTCCTAAGGCTAAATGGCACAAACCTTACCTTATGCTTCACTGGTACAGCATCCTTATTCAATTTGATCTTGTGCTAAAAACTCATTTTTTTCCAAGGGAGTCAGAAAAAACTTTAGGAAACTCTTGTTCTAAGCAGACAGAATTAGGACTATCTTTGACAACCAAAACGTATTCACTGGTTCCAGGGCACAATACCAACCCAGACAGCCCTTGATGGTGCCATCCAAGGATGTTTAAACCACGAACAACCACATCAATTTTACTTTGTATTTTAAGGTCCCTGAATTCCAACACATCCTCTAGGAACCCCTACAATGAATTCTTCATCCCTCGTAAGAGACGGGTGCTCTATCTGGAGGAAAAAGAGATCTGTCCGCCAAGATTTCTTGAACAAATCATACATAATTATTGTTATGCGGGAACCAGAGTCCACCAATAACTTTAAGCAAACGTCACCCACCAACACGCCTACATAGGGATCTACACAATCAGACGGATCACCTGAGACTATTCCTTCATCAGTGACCGCTACAATCATGTCTTGGAAATCTTGACCTAGGTCACTTTCACATAACGGTTCATCCTGAACTACACAATTGACTTTTTCAGATTTATTGATACTGGATTGGCATACTTTTGCCAGATGTCCTATTTTCCCACACTTATGGCACTTGGAATTTTTACCTGGACAAAATCTATAACAAATGTTGCTTCTTTTGAAAAACCCTTTCTTATTCGGCCTAATCTTACGCAATGTATTGCTATTGGCATTGGCAGCAGCAACCGCATTTACAGATTGCTTTGAGGTGGAACTCACATTAAGTTCTTTGATCAAAATCTGTGCCAGTTCAATACTCTTTGCTACCTTTATGATCTCTTCCAGACTAGGATTTCCCATTTTAAGCAATTTCTGTTGAATCTGCTTATCCCAACAATGTGCAATGAACTGGTCTCCGACAAGCTGATCACGATACTCACGAAAATGACATTCAGCACAAAGTTTACGCAACGCACTCAAATATGAATCCACATTCTCACTTTGTTGTTGTGCATGCTTAAAAATGTGTGCCTTAAAACAACTAAACCCGGTTGCATTTCAAATTTGATTACTAATTACTTAACAGCCTCTTGATAAACATCAAAAACTTCACCCTCCACCACCACAATATCAGGCAGATGTTTGAAAACCTCACTTCCCTCAAATCCTAATGAATTGAGGAGAAGATACTTCTTTCTTTCAGTCCTGAAACGTGATGCACCAATGGCACCTAAATACGTTTCAAAAGCATCAAACCACTGTCTCCATTGAATCTGAGGTGTGCCCGGACTTTCCAAAAATGGTGGAGGTGGATTTACCACTTGCATATTAAAATGAGCAGAGGCAACTTGCGTTGCACAAAATACAACAAACACAGCACTATAATTTTATACTTATGAGATAAAAGTAGCAAAGCACAAGCCCTATGCCTAAAAAAAACACAGTAAAAAGAAACATGAAATTATGAGGTATACACAATTGCCGAATAAAATGAGGTAGGTCTTTTCAAAAAATAAATAAATGAAGAGTGTATTTATAAACGACTAAGCTTGTCTGAACTACGAATGTATGCAGAATTTCATGAATGCAGAATACCAACATGTAGTTGCCAATCTATAAACAAAAACAGGCACACATCCCTGAATATTAACGTGCCAATGTTTCTGAGCCTTTAAAATAAGCCCAAATGGAAAGCGAAAATTTGTTACTTGGGCACAGAAGCGTGATGTCCCTTCTTCTCAGCTCGCTCTGACGTGTGGTATCTTCAAGTTCAAGTTCCACATGCTGTAAATGAAGCCCTCTATAAAAAAAAAACATGCAGTAAGAATTCATGACGCTGGTCTTGGAACGAAAGTTCAACGTGACCAGACGTCTCGATTGACTGACACCGGAGAAGAAGAAATAACCGATGGCACAAGACAATCAGCCCACAAATATGACGCTGGATGACTACTGAATCCCTTTGCAGGATTACAGAGCGTCATCAGTTGCTAGAGGCAGGCCACCAGGAAGGAGCTCCGGCTGCCAATGATTTTCTGCTCCCCATTAATCAGGCATACTGGGACAACTTGCAGAGGAATTCAGAACATAAAAATGTCTTCAAGCTGTTAACAACTCAAATCCCCCCCCGCTGACCTCCTCACTAGATTTTTCCTGTGGCTTGGAATATCGCTATCAGCTGCAGGAGAAGTGACTCTCACCTTCTCTTCAGGAACATTATCAGTCGCTGGAGGAGGTTCAAACAGAAGTGCGAAGGTTAGTGCCTTGAAGAAAACTACTAGAAACTGACACAGCAGTACTGTTAAACGGATGTATGACGTTACAACGCATGCTTTTACCACGCATGCTGGTACAACGCAAGTTTTACTACGCATACCATTACAACGCATAGCGCTTTGGGGTGCTGGATAGTGAATAGTTTAATTTACTATTCCAACTCCAGTCCCCGTGGACACTAGGGAATGTGTTGGATAGTAAATTAAATCTATTCCCTATCCTAGAGCACCCCCCAGCGCAATGCGTTGTAATGGTTTTCGTTGTAAAACCTGCGTTGTAATAGCACTGTGTGGTAAAAGTTGCGTTGTAAAGGATGTTTCCCCTGTTAAACAAGTCAGCATTTAACAATATAATCTTCAGCTGCTGAAATGCTGCAGTGGCTCGCCCACTCGTCGCCAAAAATGGTGTTGTGCCCCCAGACACCAGATATCACCACAGGACACAACTGGTAAGTCTTTGAGTATTTATTAGTGGGAACAATGAGCCACTGCTCCTCTCCTGACAGATGAGAGGCACCAACTGGCATTAATAGAACCCCCCCCCCCACACACATCAGTGCTAAGGCAACACATAGAGGTTCTGTGTAGAACCCAGAACAAGCATTTCTAAATACAACAGCTTCTTCAGCAGTAAGCTCCAAATGATGATATTCATAAAGCTTCTTAAATGCAAAAATAAAATGTTCAAAAGTTTTCAAACTGGCACCCAAAATCTTTAGTAGGGGAGTTTCCCAGGCCAAATTAGGTCTAGTTAGGCAACGAGTTGGGTACCCCCTTTACTTGAACTTGATTCAACTGCGCAGGTAAAAAGGAAAAAGCACCATAAAAGAATTCCATAATTTATTTCCTTTAACTTCACAGCATCCCCCCAAAAAATTGGGTTATCAGCAGGGAATACTGGAATGTATACTTCAATACCAAGGTATGCCGTAAAGCCGAATTTTCAAGGCAATATTTTTGTACCTCTTGCACTTCATCCTGCGAAGAATCCAAAGCATGAGCAAAGCTAAGGAGTCATTGACATTACAGTCTGTCAAGGACTGGATGCTGTGAAGGTCTGTCAAGTTTCCTTTTTGATTACCTGAAGAAAGTGCCACCCACTAAGGATGGTGTCAAACCTTCACTTAAAAGTACACATGAAAGGTCATAGTTGACAAGGAAAAGCTGCAAAAGTTTAAATAAAACTTCAGTGGCAATTGTACTGTTTTGATGGAAGAGGATGATTTACACAGAACAAGATAAAAAAGGCAGCAAATTCCCACTGACATCAGGGCAGCAAAGAGAGCTGAGTAAGAACTTCCAAAAAACATCTGAAGGAAATTGGCTTCAAAGGAACAAAAATCAGGGACAAATATAGTACAAAGTTGACGTTGAGAACGATGAAAAATAAGAGACCAACAGAGTTGCGAAGCATCCATCAATCATTGTTGTCTTGTTATATATGATTCAAACAGGAACTGACATCAAAAGAAAATACTTGACTCCATATTCAATAGAGAATTTCAGGCAGTAATCCCTGTACAGACCCCCATCATGGAAAGAAACATTTCTAAGGCTTGGTCACACCCATTTCTTCCAACAGACCAAGTTTGACCTCTCTCTTTTAATGCATGGATCTATGCTTCGACCATCACCCTACCCCATTGACGCACAAAATGGATTGGTCTAAGTCTAGATCCTCTAGATTGCTTCATACTCACAAAGGAAAGAGCTTTCCAGCTATCTAGACTTGCACACAAATATTATGACTTGTCATCACCAGCCTCTACATCAAGTTCATATGCTTATATAACTGCATGCCATGCAATGCTATAGCCAAAAATCCAAACAGTGCCTCAGTGGTTTTGCAGCCACAAATGCTCTGTAATATTATAGATCATAAATTAACCCAGACTTCAAAGTGTGATGGAATTCACTTGGGTGATCCTGGGCTCCATAACCACTGAGGGAGTGTGCTTTATTTATAGATAAGTAACATAAGTAACATATTCTGCAGTCAGACACAGCCCCAGAGAGACACCGATGCCTCTATCAGGGTATGGGGCTTTCCCTTCGTCTCAGGGAGCAACTAGCTGATGACAATCCAATGGCATCCAGATCCCCACTCTACTAGGTTAACTTGTCAGAATATTGTATGAGAAATATCATCCGACATAAATACTCAACTATAGTTTACAATAATATTGTCCCATTTGGTGGATTTTCTGTCATTAACTCCTATGGCACAAAAATGTTGTAAAGGATATCTAGGACATGGTATTTATCTCAGACAATATTCTTGTACCACACACACTAGAAGACTAGGTCCAGTCGAGGGACAAGTGAATAGCACCCTGAACATCTCTAAGTGACTCACCCGCACCACTTATCAATCAATCAATCAGTGACACTTGTAAAGCGCGCTACATACCCGTAGGGTCTCAAGGCGCTGGGGGGGGGGGGGGGGGGGGGGGGGCGTGGTTGGCTGATCGGAGGTGGCGTTTGGGAGCGTAGAAGTTGACTCGGCTGTTGAGGTAGCTCGGGCCTTGGTCGTGTAGGGCCTTGTGTGCGTGGGTGAGGAGGCGGAAGGTGATTCTTTTGTTGACGGGGAGCCAGTGAAGGTCTCTCAGATGTCCGGAGATGTGGCTGGTTCGTGGGATGTCGAGGATGAGTCTGGCTGAGGCGTTCTGGATCCGCTGGAGTCTCTTCTGGAGCTTGGCGGTGGTACCGGCGTAGAGGGCGTTGCCGTAGTCCAGTCGGCTGGTGACGAGGGCCTGGGTGACGGTCTTCCTGGTCTCGGTGGGGATCCACCAGAAGATCTTCCGTAGCATGCGTAGGATGTTGAAGCAAGCCGAGGAGACGTTGTTGACTTGCCTGGTCATGGAGAGGGAGGAGTCCAGGATGAAGCCCAGGTTTCGTGCATGGTCTGTCGGTTTGGGTGCGGTGCCCAGGGCGGGAGGCCACCAGGAGTCGTCCCAGGCGGAGGGTGAGGAGCCCAGGATGAGGACCTCCGTCTTGTCCGAGTTCAGTTTCAGGCGGCTGGTTGTCATCCACTCGGCTACCTCTTTCATCCCTTCGTGCAGGTTGGCTCTGGCGGCGGCGGGGTCGTTGGTCAGGGAGAGGATCAGCTGGGTGTCGTCGGCGTAGGAGATTATGCTGAGGTTGTGTTTGCGTACGATGGCCGCGAGGGGGCTCATGTAGACGTTGAAGAGGGTGGGGCTCAGAGATGATCCTTGGGGGACGCCGCAGATGACTTCGGAGGCCTCTGACTTGTACGGTGGAAGGCGGACTCTCTGTGTTCTTCCGTCGAGGAAGGAGATGATCCATTCCAGCGCCTTGTCCTGGATGCCGATGTTGCTGAGGCGCCGTACTAGGGTGTGGTGGCAGACCGTGTCGAATGCCGCGGAGAGGTCTAGGAGGATGAGGGCCGCTGTTTCTCCCTTGTCCATCAGGGCTCGGATGTCATCGGTGGCGGCGATGAGGGCGGTCTCGGTGCTGTGGTTGGCTCGGAATCCGGACTGTGAGGGGTCGAGGGATCTGTTCGTCTCGAGGAAGGCGGCCATCTGCTTGTTGACGGTCTTCTCGATGACTTTGGCTGGAAACGGGAGGAGCGAGATGGGGCGGTAGTTCTTGAGTTCGGTGGGGTCCGCTGTGGGTTTCTTGAGTAGAGCGCTGAGTTCGGCGTGCTTCCAGCTCTCAGGGAAGGTGGCGGTGTCGAAGGATGTGTTGATGATGTCTCGCAGGTGGGGTGCGATGACAGCGTCGGCCTTGTTGAAGACGTGGTGAGGGCAGGGGTCGGTCGGTGATCCGGAGTGGATGGAGTTCATCGTGCGGATGGTGTCTTCGGTGCTGATCGGGGTCCAGGCGTGGAGGGTGGTGGTGGGGGGCGGTTGTTCGGTCATGGTGTGCGTTGGTTGGTTGTTGAAGCTGCTGTGTATGTCCGCGATCTTGTTGTGGAAGTATGAAGCGAGGGAGTTGCAGAGGTCTTGCGATGGGGTGATGTCGTTGTTTCCTGCGCTGGGGTTGGAAAGCTCTTTCACGATGTTGAAGAGTTCCTTGCAGTTGTGTGCGTTGTTGTCCAACCGGTCCTTGAATGCTGTTTTCTTGGCGGCGCGGATCAGCTGGTGGTGTTTCCGGGTGGCGAGTTTGAAGGAGGTCCTGTTGTCCGGTGTCGGTTCCCTTCTCCAGACTTTCTCGAGGGCTCGGCAGTTCTTCTTGGAGCTCTTGAGTTCGTCGGTGAACCATGGGGCCTTCTTGCTGCCGGGTCTGCTAGGCGGGGTCCTCAGTGGGGCGAGTTCGTCCGCGCAGTTGCTGATCCACTTCGTGAGGTTGTCGGCGGCCTGGCTGGGGTTCGCTGAGCTGGCAGGAGGGTGCTGGCTCAGGGAGGTGGCGAGCTGGTCTGCTGTGATCTTGTTCCAGCTTCTGCGGGCGGCCTGTTGCTGGTGGTGGTGGGTCGTCGTTCTTCTGAAGGTGAAGTGGACGCAGCTGTGGTCCGTCCATTGGAGCTCAGTGGCGTGGCTGAAGTCGATGTCTGTGCTGGAAGAGAAGACTGCGTCAAGTGTGTGTCCGGCGAGGTGGGTGGGGGTGGACACCAGTTGCTTGAGTCCCAGGTTGGCGAGGTTGTCGAGCAGGGTGCTGGTGTTGCGGTCGTTGTTGTTCTCCAGGTGGAAGTTGAGGTCCCCCAGGAGGATGTAGTCAGCGGAGGGGAGGGCATGCGGGCTGACGAAGTCGGCGATGTCCTCGCTGAATTGTGTGCGTGGTCCAGGGGGTCGGTAGATCAGGGTGCCTCTGAGGGTGGTCTTCGGGTTGGTGTGGATCTGGAAATGCAGGTGTTCGGCGCTGGTCAGGGTGTTGTCGGTGCTGGTCGTGAGACGGATGGTGCTCCTGTGGACGATGGCGATGCCTCCTCCCATCTGGTTGGCGTTTCGGTCCCTCCGGACGATCTTGTAGCCCTCTGGGATAGCGATGGCGATGTCGGGAGCTGAAGAGGCGTTCATCCAGGTCTCTGTGAGGAAGGCAACGTCTGGGGCTGTGGCGTCTAGGAGGTTCCAGAGTTCGATGGCGTGTCTGTGGACGGAGCGGGTGTTGAGTAGGATGCACTTGAGGTGGGTGCTGCTGGTGTTTGACTTGGCGGGTGTTGGTGCGAGGCAGGTCCGGATGCAGGAGAACTTGCAGGCGTGGCAGCTGAAGGGTCCGTGGGTGTGACGTGGTGTGGCTTGGTGGCACTCTGGGCGTCAGCCGGTGTTGAGTGCGTTGAGGGTGGCGGCTGAGTACGTCCTGCGGGTCGGTCGGGGTCTTCGAGGACCAGGGGTCCTGGCGCTGGTCGCGATCCGGTCGCGGACGGGCGCAGACGGGCTTACCTTTGGCGCGCCTTCGGCGCACAATCGGCGCGCCCGCTGCGCGTGACCGCTGCGCGTTCGCACGGTCGCCATTTAAGGCGAAGTGCGCGGGTGGGCGGAGCAGCTGGGAGGCGGGAGCGGGGAGGGTTGCAGAAGAGAAAAAGGGGCGGGGACAAGCGGCGGTGGCGGGCTCTCAACTATCACTGACTAACAGTAGCAGCCGGTGCTGTGTGGGAGTGGTGAGGCAGGTAAGGAATGGGGTCACAGGACAAAGTAAACAAATAAACTAATAAAAAAGAAACTTACCTGCAGCCCCCTTCTTGTGCTTTTCTGCTCCTCTCCTTGCAGGCACAGGCTCCCAGCCTCCCCTGTGTCCAATCCTGACGCTGTTCTCATGTCATAAGAGCAGGATCACGATTGGCCTGACCACTCTGAATTTGTGCTCCCAGGGAGACTGGGAGCCTGTACCTGTTCTCGCCAATCCAGCAATAAAGCTGGGGTTGGAGAGAACTTCAGTGCTCTTGACGGTTTGGCCGGCCAGTGCACTAACACTCCCCCTTTGACTGTCATCCCTCTGGCTCCGCCCACAAGACTCAGCAGGAAAGGAAAAAGAAAACAATAATAAAAGTATTTATTATAGTTTTATTTTTCCTTTACTCGCGTTTTAAGGTGGTAGTTATGCTCCTTCACCATAGCGCAGGAGCAGACACTGCTGACTAGACCACATGGAGCATGACTACCCCACTGGCACCAGGACAGTTGAGGGGATTTATCACTCTAGATTATTGAGTGGGAGTCGGAGATCACAGAGGGCTAATGGCCAGATTTATTTTAGCTGTAACAGTACAAAACTAAATCCAGGACCCATCTTGTTCAGAGCGCTGTGCAAGGTGCCATGCTGCTCAGAGGAAATCCAGGGAAGGCAGACTGGCCATGATTGATCTGTATGTCTTCAGTTGGGGCATCCTTACAGAGGCGGAAAGGCTGGTTTACACAGCAAACACTGCATTACATCACTAGTTTGTAGGTGCCACTGCTGTTTGAAGTGATCAATATGGAATCGTTAATGCGGGATACCACTGTTGTGCTTCATTATTTAAGTACACTAGATACAAAATCTGACACACTATACTAAGATTTAGTTATTTTTTTGTGTTCTTCCCAACCACAAACTCAATTACATGTTTAAAGACACATTCTTATCAATAAATTGTAAACAAAAGTAAATTTGATTCTATTTCTTACCGGCAGCCAGTGCAGGCTAAAATTTTGGATGGCCCAGCATAACTCAGGCTGTGGCAATTTGAATAACCTGCAGTCTCCTGGTGATGCAGGAAGGTCTGCCTAAGTGGAGCAAATTGCCATGATTTAGACGCAAAAGTAAAAGGCCTTCTACCACAAATCTCCAGGTTTTCACAGGGAGCCATTTGAACGTCTTCCTAAGGGCTCTTAGAAGACCGAAGCATGTCTGGGACACTTTCTTAGCCTGGGAGGCCATGGTAAGATCTTTATCCAGGAAAACTATTTTCTTCCAATTTAGGGGAAGGGTGGTCACTAATGCATGGAGGCCAGAGGAGATGCACATGGGGGTACCCCCCTGTATTTGCATGCACAATGCGGCAGGCACTGCGCAGTGCCTGTCGCTTTGTGCATGCAAATGCACAGCATGCGTATTTTACTTTGCGGCGGGTGCTGCTTGTAGCAGCACCCACCGCAATGTTAAATATTCGGGATGTGACCGCCAGGGTGGCGGTCACATCCTAATTCAACCTGAGGGACCGCCGCTGCCCCTGCAGACGGTTCCTCCACCTCGGGGTGGCGGACGGAGGCAGGTCCGTCCGCCATCCTAATGACCCCTATAATTTTTATGAGCAGATGTGTGTCAATAGTGAATTGGTGCAGGAATTATGAGCAGAGCCCACCTGGGTTCTATGCTGGTAATAAAGATCAAATATAATATTTCTAGGCTATGGGGGGCATCAAAGGTCACAAAAAGAGGGTGGGTCTAGATATTTATATTTAGAAAGTGGCATTTGTCAGATTGGAATGAAAAGACAATTTCAAGGATGGTGTGGGAGCGGTTCATGTGGGATTAAAATCCAGAGAGGAAGGCTTGGTGAGCCACCAAGGCGGATGCTAACTACAGGTCTGTGAGCACTAGGAGGTGTGAATCTTTGTCTATTTTGGTGTGCAGTGAGGCAAATCCTAGATGGGTACATTTAGAGCAACTTATGACTGTCAATATTTACAATCTGATACATGCAATACCTAGCATTTGCAAATGAAGTCGAAGGGGGTGATGGGTGGATATTGGAGAGCTTACCTGACTCAAGGCTTTTTTCCAGGAAGAGGAGTAATAATCGTTTTTTTCAGTGAAGAGAAGAACCTGTCACGAAAGAGGGGTTGACAATATCGACAATGAGACTTAGCACCACTTGAGAGAAAGTTTTGAAGATGGAGAAGGTTATTGCTTTACAGGACATGGTTTTTATGTGGTTGTTTGTACTCACAACAGAACCAGGGGTGAGAAGTTCAAATTTGGGCCATTTGGAATGCTAAGGCAGTACATGTGTGGAACCCTAAAAGGGTGTTTGGGAAGCCTATATTGTGCATGTAGGTGGTGAATTTCATGAAGTAGTGATTGATGCTGGTTCATTTTTTCACTGAATGTGGGATGACACAGGAAGTGGTTTGATGCCATGTTTGACATTAACTAAAGAGGTCCTTTCATTGTTGGTCTGGCCTAAAGTATTTGCATTGAATATAGTGTTTGTATGTTTTATAGACTGTTTTGAGTGAGTTATGGTCTTCGGGGAGTTAAGTTTTAACATTATCTTTTTCAAGTTTACATAATTTCTCTGTTATTATTCACGTATCAAGCTATGAATGGTTTGGAGTTAAGGTGTTTAGTGTTGGGCGGTGGTTGTTGTAATTCTCACTTGTTTTTTCCACAGGGGCGAGATGCAAGATATGAAGATAGGCCCCAACTTCTCACATCCACAAGTGTCAGCCCAACAGGGTCAAAGCTAACACGGTAGATATGGGGGAAGAGGGGAAACAAAAAACAAGGAAAGTTAGAAGGGAGAGAAAACACGGCATCAACACTCATCAGGTATGGATATTCTGGCTGGAAGGCTCCTATGTGATTCCTTTAGTAGAAATAAGGTTATATGTATCACAAAAGGCATGTAAAAAATATCTAGAAATAACACTGAGGTTCAATTTATAATGCAATACGATAACTACTTGCAGAATTCCTCTTCCACTAGGGTGTGTCAATATTTAACAACAGGGTCAGTGATATATATACCTATGGAAGAGATATGATATTATGAACGAATACTCAGAACAACACAACACAGTAATCAAAAGAGATATACATATAACCAACTTTAAAGAGGTTCAGAGTAGAATCCAGAATAAGCTCCAACATATTCATATCCATAGAACAAAGAGTAAACCAAAAACATATTCTCAGAGAAAGGATAATAAATAATACAAAAATATGCACCAAAATGTGCAGGGCTAGTTGCTAAGAATACAATACAGCCCCCTTAGAACTCAGGAGGCTAATTTGATCTATTCTTCCTATTTATAGCCATCAAGTAATGCCAGCAAGGAAACAGAATCTCCATGAACCAAGACTATCTCAGATAAATATAAATGTATGATGCATGCAGAAGTAAAATATAATGTTACCACATAAATGAACGTGGATTCATTGTGAGCATTATCAGTGTTTTTCCTTTATAGGAAAAAGAACTGAAGGCCCTGCGACGTTGAACACGCCGCTGAACACAGGACATTTTAGGAGTTTCTGCGGTGTTGGCAAATATCAATGAAGTGGTAAATGTAATTGAAGGACCCCGAAGCGAAGCAGAATATAACATGAAGGCCCGCACGGATTTGGAAACGTCAGCAAACTAGACCAGAGAAATGATGGCCCGTGCGATGTAGCAGAGCCAAGGATTCTGGCGAGAAGACTCCCACGGCCGAAGGAAAGCCCAGAAGAAAATCAGGTACGTGGCGAAAGGCAGGATGGGAGGCACACACGCGACGCAATAATGCAAAGCACTCCTCTGTCCTGCTCAGCCTCTTTTGTTTCCGGCAAGCCCGACAGATGTGTCAAGATCACTAATATTATGGAGTGAGGTGTTGATTGTGTTGGCAGCTGCAGCAGGGCTGTCCAGATGCTCAATAAGCTTCCGACTGAGAGAGGTAATGGGAAATATTTTGAATTACTTTATTGGGGTATGAGTGAAGGATTGTCAGAGAAGATGGGGAAACGTGCTTTGCCATTGGATTAGTGTTGTTATGTGTGGGGTGAGATCCATGGATGTGAGGCTTTTTCCACTGCATTGGAAGCAGTATCCGTTAGGTAAAATGATCAATAAAGTTGCTGTTGATTGTCATCTTTTATGGTGGAAGATTAAGTCAGTGACTTTGTCAATGGTTTGTTGGTGCTATAGAAGTTGGTCTTGTACATCAGCAAGAGGGATTTGAAAAATGCAGTGCCTCGAGAGGTGAGTGCTGTAAATAAGTAAGTGATTTTGTAGATTTTGATGAGGTTGCCACTGACTTTGTGAGTGTAAGTTTGATGAAAGATTATGTTATCACGTGGCATTAACAAAATAAGAGGATTGGGAGGTGCACAACACGGTAGGTGGTGGTTTAGGTGTGTAGGTTTTGAGGCAGGATTGGGTGCTCTCCAGGGAGGCGCTTCCGTCCTGCGCCTAGGAATATAGGACTAATGAGTGTATGCAAAGGTTTGCAGATACATCCCCTGTATGAGGCACTCCTTAAATGTTCATCGAAATGACTCCAAAGTTTTACGATATAGTTTAGGTTTTATTCATCAATTTTAAGTCATTGGAATGATGTTTCAAACAATATTGTCTTCATATTATTTTGTTACATCCACAGTGCTGTGTATACGCGTACTCCAATGCATTTCGGGCTGCTCGCCCTTTATCAAGGAGAACTAAAGAAAGAAGAAATAAGCCCATGTTAGGCGAAGGACAAGGGTGGTCATGGAACGCTAGTGGCCAGTTAAATTATTTAAAAGTGCCGATCAATGAAAAAATTAGAATGTGTACCGGGGTAATGGGTTATGGCATGCTGGGGCACAGGTAGTGCACGGGTTGTGGATCTAGTGGGCGGTGGACTGGTGGATTAATGATAAGGTGATAACGTGAAGTCTAGGACGGTGTTCGGGTTAGGGATATGCGATTCCCGAGTGGGAAGCTGCGTGCATAGATAGGACTTACTTCATGGCCTGAAGCCGTATGGTTCTCCGGTGTGATGATCCGAGTGTTTGAAATGTGTGGTCGGCGAGTAGGAATATAAATCAAAGGTAAAGAACGGATTACGTAAAAATAAGCGTGGGGGCCATCTTGGAATGGGCTGAAAAGCAGGGGGGGGGAGAAAATGGGAACCATCTTGGGGTGGGTGCAAAAGAATAAGAAATAAAGGATAAAGAAAAAAGAATAAAGAGCAATGCAATATCAAATAACGACAGATTATTAAAGATAACAACTGTATTCAATGCGATCATTCAATCCATGTGGTTTGAGTGTCTGTAGAAGGTATATCCATTGTAGTTCTTTTTTCAGTAAACATTTCCGATTGTCTATGCCTTCAGTGCGGGTGATGGTTTCCAATACTGTAAATTGGAGTTGTGCTATGGTGTGGTGGAATTCATGGAAATGCATGGCAACATTAGATTTTTCTTGTTTGGTACGAATGTTTGATTTATGTTCATTTATCCGAATTTTGATTTTTCTTTCTGTTTTGCCGACGTACATTTTTCCGCACGGACATTTCAGAGCGTAAATGAGATTCGTAGAGTCGCATGTAGCATTTACATGTAACTTGATGGAGTGGCCTTTTATGGGGTGTTTGATGTGATTGCCTTTGATGATGCAATTGCAGTTGCTGCAGTTTAGGCATGGGAGGGTTCCTTTATAGTTTTGATTCGTGGGGGTTTGGGTGGAAAGTATCTCTTTAATGTTCTTACCATGAGTGTGAGAAAACAGTGGGGGAGTGTGAAAAATGTCCCGAAAGTCTGGTTCTAGTTGTAGAATAGGCCAGTGGGTGAGAATGATTTGCTTAAATTTGTGGCTTACTGTAGAAAATTTGGATACAAGGACCATGTGTCCTTGGGACTGTTTTTCGCTTTTAGAAAGGCTCTGTTGTCGGGTGATGTTGGCGACTCGTGTTTGTGCTTCACTGAGAATGTTTGCAGGGTATCCTCTGTCGAGAAAACGTTGGTGCATTTCCTTTATTCGAATGTTGTAGGTTTGTTCATCTGACACAATCCGTTTAATTCGTAACATTTGTGAAAAAGGTAAATGTTTTGTAAGAGATCCCTGGTGGAAACTAGTGAAATGCAGTGTGTTGTTGCGGTCGGTATTTTTTCGATGTAGGTCAGTGCTGATGCCTTTTTCAGTGATTTTAATTAGTACATCGAGAAAAGAAATTTCTGTGTTGCTGATTTGCCATGAAAGACTGATGCGCTCGTCTTTTGTGTTGAGTTCTTTTTGGAGTGCTTCTTGTGAATCTGTCCACATGATGAATAGATCGTCTATGTATCGTACGTACATCTTGATTTTATCGAAGAAGGATTTGTTGGCGTATATGTGAGATTTTTCAAAATTTTCCATATAGATATTGGCATACGTAGGAGCCGCACAATTCCCCATCGCCATTCCAGACAGCTGAAGGAACCATTTGTCATTTTCCTGGAAATAGCTATGATATAGCGTGTAGATCATGAGTTCCATGATAAAAGTCTGCATAAGGGGATCAATGTTGCTTTCAAGTAAGGCTTGTTCTATCGCTTCAATACCGCCCTGGTGGGGTATGGAGGTATATAGCGAGCTGACATCGGCTGTGCATAGTATCAATGTTTCATTGGAGTCGACTTGAATTTGAGCTACTTTGGTTAGAAAGGCCCAGATCTCTGTACTGGGTGAATGTATGACATTGTTCTGCATTCTGTCCATCAACTGTTGTTTTTGCATTTGTCACCCAGAGTGGGATGGGTATGCTCAGACGTGAGTCCCATGCTCTCCACACCACTGGAGTCAAGCTATCCTGGCTGAAGACGGCTGATAGCCAGAAACCAGTCCTAGGATGCTTGATTCCGGTCCAGGAAAGACATGGCTTGGCAGTTCGGGCTGGACTGTTCCCATTAGTCAAAGGGTCAAGGATGATTTGCATATGGCCATGTCTGAACTGGGGTGGTGTGGAGTGCAAAAAAACGATGGATTTAGGCCCAGATCTCTGTACTGGGGTGAATGTATGACATTGTTCTGCATTCTGTCCATCAACTGTTGTTTTTGTCTATACACACTTTCAGCCGCTGAGGCCTGGCGCGGCCGCTGATCCCTCCTAAAGGTGCAGCTGGAGCCCGCGCTACACCGCTGAGTCACCGCCACCTTCTTCCCATCGCCTCTGCGGACTGGCTGGGATTGGACCGCTCCATCGGAGCCTGCTTGCCGCCCGGCCTCTTCTCCCCCTGGTGAGTCGCACAGCAGTGGTGGCTTCCTGCGGCGGGGTAGGGGGGCGCGTGCCATACCGCGGGGCCTGGGACTTTCCGTCCTCTAGTTGGGTCTACCACTTCTCGCTGCCTTTCCTGCGAGGAGGGCGGTGCACCCCCTTATAACCCCACTGGCTTTTATTTTCTGCTGCGCTCATTGCAAGGTGCTGGGCCCCACGCGGCTGCCTTCTCTTCACCTGTCACTGGCGCTCCGGACCCTTCACGCTGTCACTCCCCCCCTCACCGAGGCCTGCGGTCTGGCTGGGCGATATCCACTTATCTCCATTGTAGGCAGCGGCCCTAGCGGTCCCTCACCGTATTCACATTGTGCCTGGTGCTGGGCTGGCCTTGAGGGTGAATCGACCCCGGCGGTCGCTACTGCTTTGTCTGCCTCTCCAAACACTGATACCACCTAATTCCCACCCGGCACGACACCCCCTTGCCTGGCACTGCTACTTTCGCCTGCTATCGCCTTTCGCCAGTACCCCTGGTCCGGTCCAACTCCCTGTGCACAGGTATGATAAGGAACAACTCATGCATTTAAAACCTGATGCGGGGGTTTGTGTGGAATTGCCATTGCAGCTAGATGAGTCAAGCCTGAGATGTCAGTCTTGTGCATTCACAACACCCTCTCCTTCGGGGGTCCGGAGTACTGAAGTCTTAGGTACACAAACGGTGTTCACAGTTCTACAACTAAATGTGCGCTCCCTGGTTAAACACCATATGGAAGTTCATTCGTTACTTAGTGACGAAACCCCTGATGTTCTCTTCGTTTGTGAGACATGGCTGCGGGATGATATGGCAGGGATAACTGGTTTATCTCTCCCAGAAGGCTATCTGATTAAGATCCTTAACCGTGATTCCAGGGGAGGTGGGATTGCTGTTATTTACAAAGCTCTGTATCCCTGTACTTTCACGGCGGAGAAGTTGTGGGGCTGTGAATGTGCACGCTTTAGACTAGATATAAACCCGCATTTTGCTTTTTCGGGGCTTTATATTTATCGCCCTCCGGGTCATGCTTCCAAGTTCTATGAAGCCTTATTAGAATTAGTGGGCTCATTGGTGCTGCAATCCTCCAACTTCTCTATTTTAGGTGACTTAAACCTCCACTTTGACCAAACACAGGACTACGCTATCTGTAATCTGATAGCTGACCTAGCAGCTTTCCAATTGGACCTACTGGTACGGGATGCCACTCATGCCGCAGGACATATATTGGATCCGGTTTTTTCCAAACTTCCTACTGTTCAGGTTGATCAACCTCTTCCTATGGCTGGACTGATCATTATTTGATCAAAGTTAGTTGGAAGATAACACAAACCTCAAAATCTAATAGGACAACTTTGACGTTTAAAAGGCCTTGGCATAAATTTAATCTAGACGATTTCCACACCTACCTGAGAGAGACCATTGTAGAAGATTTGGCTGACCCTGAGATCGCATATACTGCCTTTTGCGACTGGATTAGCGGAGGGCTTGACGCTCTGATTCCAGCTAGATGGGTCAGGGGGCGGAACTCGATCTCCAACCCTTGGTTCTCTGATTCTCTTAGAATACTCAGGAAGGAGTGTAAAAGAGCCGAACAACTGTGGAGAAGGGACTATGACAAAGACCTTAAATCTGTGTACTTGGCTAAATTAAAACACTACCATAAAATGATATGCTCCACGCGCGCCAATTTTTACGCGGAAAAAATCAGGGATAGTTCGAATCCCACGAAATACATATTCAACATTGTTCAGGAGCTAAAAAACACCAAAACTTCAGTTTCACATGTAAATTCAGTGCAGCAATGCGAGGACCTTGCTCATTTCTTTCTGAACAAAGTGCAGAAAATCTTTGCCACCTTTCCTCAGCATTCCTCTGCTCCAGGTCCTATCACGGTCAGAGAGGGGACATCCACTTTGACCATGATACCTGAGCTCTCGTGTGACGAACTTGTGAGACTCTGTAGAAAGGTTAAATCAGGGTCTCCAGTTGATCCTATGAGGCTGGCACAGTTTTTGGATTCTATGGATCTTGTTCTGAAACCTCAACAGCAGATACTTAACTTGTCTTTTGCCACATCGATAGTACCTTTGGCCTGGAAACAGGCTTTGGACTCTCCTATCATTAAAAAGTCCACACTTGATCCCTCTCTGCCTGAGAATTTTAGGCCGATCTCTCTGCTTCCATGGGTTGCTAAAATAGCTGAGGCTCATGTGAACAAGATGCTGGCTCGACATATGACCCTTAACAACATTCTGGACCCGTCTCAAAACGGCTTCAGATCGGGTCATAGCACTGAGTCAGCCTTGTTGGCCTCCACGGAGTACCTAAGATCTACTCATGACGCCGGTCAGAGTGCAGCGCTTATATTATTAGATCTTAGCGCTGCCTTTGATACGGTGTCTCATGACATCTTGTTGTACCGTCTGGAGGCAATTGGGATCATGGATCAGGCCCTGGAATTGTTCCGAGCATTCTTGACGGATAGATCCTTCCGGGTCTCGGCACCACCTTTTCGGTCTCAAGCCCATCCCATCTGCCAAGGGGTTCCGCAGGGCTCTGTGTAGAGCCCGACGTTGTTCAACCTTTATGTTCAACCTCTCGCGGCTGTGGCTAGAGAGTGGGGCCTAACGTTAGTTTCGTACGCTGACGATACTCAGCTGATTGTCACCTTGGCTGAAGGTCCCTCTGGCGCGGCCTCTAGGTTCAGAGATGGGATGACTGCTGTTGCCCAATGGATGGCTGAAAATTGCCTTCAATTGAATGCCACTAAAACCGAGGTGATGCTGGTAGGGAAAAACACCTCCCTTTGGAACGAACATTGGTGGCCAGCATTATGCCTGCAACCAAGCCAGCGGTCAAGAACTTGGGAGTGTGGCTGGATGCAGATCTCAATTTTCAGTGCCACACAATGAAGGTGACAGCGACATGTGTGGGCTTGTTGAGGGGCCTTTGCCCTATTCTGAAGTTTTTTAGTGCGCCTGTTCGGCAGCTTATCATCCAGGCTACAATTCTATCGCGCTTGGATTACGCTAGCATGCTATTTTTTGGGGCAAATAAAGCTGAGACTCTGCGTCTACAGCGAGTTCAGAATTCGGCAGCCCGAGCTCTTGTCGGACAGCCTCGCAGATCTCTGCTAGAGCCACTATCAGAGCCTTACACTGGCTACTGATTCAAGCTAGAATCCAGTTTAAGACACTCTGTTTAGCATTTAAAATCTTGAAAGGTACCAGTCCTGAGCTACTCCGCCCACTCTTAACTTCGTACACTCCTCAGCGTAACTTGCGCTCCTTGGGTCAACATCTGGTAAACATACCCAAGTTCAGACTCTGCCGTGTTGGAGGTCGTTCCTTCCGACTGTTGGCGGCCAAACTGTGGAACTCCTTGCCTGTATCTATTCGTAGCATCGATGAGCTTCTCCCTTTTCGGAAAGCCATTAAGACTTATCTTTTCCTTCTGACTTAGGTTTTCTCTCTTGCAACTTTCTTTTCCGGTACAATGATACGGTCAGCGCCGGGACGCCCCTTAGCTGGGGCAGCTGTGCGCTCAAACAAATCATTAACATAACATAACATAACATAACATAATGCCTGCTGGACTTTGACCTGCCAAGAACAGCCCATTTCTGTCATCTCCATTCTCCTGGGAACCTTGCTTCATCGCAGCTCTCTAACCTGATACTAGAACCTATAGCCTCAAATAGCTGGCTCTTTCCCTTGCCACATTGTCCCATTTGCCTCCCCCAGTTGCGGCCTCTCCTGCTACCATCTTCTTCACTCAGTGCTGGTGCCTCGCCTCTTTCAATCCTTGGCGGTCCCTTCTATGCGCATTGCCTTACCATGGGGAAAGCCGACCCAAAACAACCTAAAATTGTTTTCAATCAACGCAGGCAGATGCGGCAAGATGGAGTGGTCACCGAAGCGGGCAAACCAGCCGCCCAGTCCGATGCTGGTCTGACTAGGGAGGATGATCTGAAGGCCATCATGCTGGACGTGAAGACCACAGTTACTGGTATTGTGGAAATGTACCTTTTTAGGGGTGCACTGGTGCAGGGTCACCCTTTTGTCCACAGGTTCAAAAACCAACAAAGTAGAGATCAGCACTGGAGTAGGAATAAATAACAAGTTTATTAATCACTTATGAGTGAGACCACATCCACACAGCACTCTCAAGTGCTGCATGAGGTAGTATATTGGCTTCACAAACCAGTGCCCTCTTTATACAGGTTTTGTGCATTGTAATCACGTGAACAAAAATAAGGAGAACAAGTTTTAGGAATTGTTATCAGCAAAAAAGGACAGATAAAAACTACATGGTCCGAAAAGCGGGAGGGGGCACAGAAATGCTTATGGCAGCAATAGATGATTGACAGTTAGCAGATGTACTGGCAGCTACAACTCTCAGCATGTACATTGCTTTGAGCTGAGTCAGGAAGTCAAATATAGATAGCACAAGCAGAGTGAACAGACAAAATAATTATGAAGGAAACCTAAATGGATACCAGAGCCAAAATGGCTGCATCTTATGATAAGTAAAATATTACACGTTTTCCACAGACTGCCCTTTAAGCATACAGTAAGACATTTTGGACATTTGTTTTAGATGGTAGACAAGTAGTACAAGTGGAAATACTGAGGGAACAAAGCATCTGTCTGGTCAACTTCAGAGACATCGATTGCACGTTTTCCTCTACTACCAGCATAGTGATTGAACAATTGAAAATCTTGATGGTAGGTTGGGGGAGCTAAAAACACAGGTGGTAGAAGGAAGGCTATGTAACAGGTACCAGACCAGACTGGATGTAGGAAGTAGTATGCCTTAGTTCCACAAACACAATAAGTATGACGTAATGCAAGGAAGCTGCTTCGGCCTTTCGTAGACATCTGCAACACTGCAGTCCAGTTACTGTGGTCCACTTGCACATCGCCTGTACTTTGTACACAAAGGGGTCCAGTGGTCATGGCAACAGAGATAACAAGGGGTCTATTTCCTTTAGCCAACCTAAAATTTGAAAACACATAGTTTGTTGCTGCACTTCTTTTACTATATTCTTCCATCCATTTCTGAAGCAGTCCCTTTTGTTTATGGGTCCCCATCTTTGTTGAGGTAACAGACTTTGTTCATTAGAGGCATGTAGAAGTTTGAACCAAGCTGGGCATGAGCCATTGTGAGAGAATGGCAGCGGTGACAACGGGATTCCTTTTATGTTCTGATGAGGAGGAATCTTGCTACAAACCCACAGTTGGTAGCATTGCTTAGTTGGTGTGTCTGATGCAAAATTTGAAGAAATGAATTTGTTTCTCAGATTTTGCCGGTATCCCTGTTCATGTTGCGGCAAATCAAAATGATGGTGCTCTTTTGCAGCAAGTGATGTACCAGTAATGTTAGGTAAGGAGGCTCCAGGCATTACTTCCTCCACTACACACATTACAGTAGCGATGATGGGAGCAGTCAATGTCAGACCAAAGATGCAGATTGTACAGCTAGTGCATATTGTCGCAGCCATCTCCTTCTTTTTAGGCAAACTCATTTTCATCGGCAAACAATAAAACAGATGATGCCTTAAGGTCCTGGGCAGGTGTTGGTTTCTTTACTAACGTTAAGACGAGTAGTCACTAATAGGCTATCCCCCTTTGTAGTCAGTCCACCCAGGACAGTGGCTCAAACAGTCTCTTTCTGTGATGAAATGTCTTTCTTCCTGGATCAAAGCAGTTATCTAGATGTACCAGGGGTCATGTGGTCTGGGAAGACTTCCTCGGGTCCTTCAGGTGAGACAGCTCGTCCTCTCTCCGTGACCAAAATGTTGCGATGCTCTGTCAGCATGGTAGAGCTCACAAAGGAAGAGCTTCCTGCACCTGATGATAAATAGAAGACAAGCTGTCAGTTAACTGGGACAAATAGTCACTCATCAACATGTCTGGGGTACCTAATACTGGTGCAGAACAAAAGGCTTGGCATAACTGTTGGAAGGCGCTCTGGCACTCAGCAGTCCATGGGAGGGGCAAAAAAGGGCCAACAAAGGTTTAATAATGTGTGAAAAACTTCCTACAAAAGAAGTGAGGCAATCAGTGCACGAACATCATTCTAAGTGCGGGGTACAAGACTATCTAAAATGGTCTGAATATGGTCTGGTGTGAGTACACGTCCCTCCTTAGACAGGAGGTGACCTAAATAGGTAATCGGCTGTCTACAAAATTGCAATTTCTTTCGTGAGAATTTGTAATGATGGGAGGCAAGAAAAGATAACAATAACTGTGTTCCTTCTTCACACTAGGTAAGGATGCCAGAGCGACATCCTCATTGATAAGACAAGACCTTTCAACCATTGTATAATTTTCCTTCAAAATAACACACACCCCTTACAGAGAACAACATATTGTGACACAAATATATTTAAGCATATCGATACCCACAATATTGTCCGGCGTGTTTGGGAAAAGCAAAAATGGACATGCTGCAGTAAATTTATCAAGTCTGAATTCAAGTGGCTGTGAAAGTGGACTATGTGTAGGTGTCCCATCAAATTCTCTCAATGTTATCATTGTGCCGGATAGGGGAGCCCTAGGAACCATTTTTAGACAGAGTACTACGGGTAGCCCCTGTATCACCCAGAAACCGATCAGTAGATCCCAAGATGTTTGCATCAACATAAGGACCCATCTGATCTACTAGCACCTCAACCGGTTCCTTACCCCGTCCTTGGCATCCCTATCCATAATCAGAATCTGCAAGGACCTCCTCAGAACAATCAGACATTTGATATTGATTTTGTCTATCTAAAGTATTAGGGTAATTTGGTACTTGTTCAACTGCTTCAAATCTGGGGCGAGCTCCTATACCTCCCCTGTTTCCTGAATTCCCTGAGCGTCTTCTCAAACTACCACTTACCCATTGGTACTGCTGACTTTACAAAAGAGGGCACTTTGAACGCCAATGCCCAGTCGCTTTACAATAAGCACACTGATCAGGGGACAAATTTGCTCAAGGGAGAGGGGCACCCCAGATTTATACATTGCACGTCCGCTTTTCCACCTCCCCTAAGTGGTGGACCATATTTGACCCAACATAACTTTTGTCTTTTAACCTTATCCTCCCTGCCTTTCACTTCCTGTTCTAGTCACTCATAATATTGAGGCCTAGTCAAAAAGGAAACTGGCTATTTCCGGTTACACATTAGTGACAAATTTATCAACAAACAAATGCCTACCTGTATCATCAACCAATGACTGACCACTAAAATCATGGAATGTTTCCTCAAACCTTGAAAAGAAGTCAGAAACTGACTCACCCATTTTCTGTTTACAGGACGCTAACGTAGTCCAATCTATTTTCATAGGGGGTATGAGAGCCTTTAACTTAGTCACAATAGCTTTAGGAAGATCTAATATCTCCTTCTGAGGTTTCTGCACAGGCTCCCTTTCCGCATCTATTTCTTCTAAATCATCCCAGGTATCACCATATACTACATTGTCATCTATTTTATGTATTGTTCTCCACATATCAGGAGGCAAAATAAGCCCAAAGAACATATCAATATCTGGCAAGGTCATTGTGCAGGAGCTAATGGCTCCTTCAACCTCCTCATAGACAGTGGCCGGGTTTTTCCGGGGGTCCGGCAAAGCAGCTTTAAGAGCCATCACATCAGCTCTACTCCAAGGATTATAAAAGCAATTATATATAAAATATCCCTTTGCATCATTTGAAGTTTTATCATCATTTGTTCCCGCACCCTTAGGAGGAACTTACAGGGGTGCAACTTCACGCATAGGTTTTACAGTAACTGTAGTACTACTGGGTGTAGCCTCTTCCACCGGAGCATCTACATTCTGTGCTTGAAATTGAACTACTTCCATACCTCTGTTTTCTAGCTAATTCTTGCTCCTTTCGTAAACGCAATGTTGCGTCTCGTATTTTAACTACTCGTCTAATCATATCATATCGGTTTGAAAAAGGAAAAGTCCCCTCTGTTAATCGTTTGTAATCAATATTTATATCAGCTGGCGCTAGTTCCTAAGAACTTTGTCTATTAAATATTACCTCCCAAACAAATTTTTCTACAAAATAAAACTGCTCTGCGCTGTTTCACTGTTGAACCACAGTTACAATGAGTGATGCCACGTGAGATCAACAAGCCTCTTCCCTAGCAGCGGTTTTTAATTTATCTTTTTCTGCTCTAGTCAAAGTAAAGCGGGTCTGTCGCCCATTTTCTTTATCTTGTTCTTTGTTGTCTGAAGACAATTGCTCGTCGTCAGAAACCTCAACAGGGGCACTTGGAGTGGGAAATTTATATGGGGGTGGGGTGGCATTCTAATAGGATGCAATCATCCTGAGGCGTATTAAGTATAGGATAAATAGGGCACCTAATAGGATGAATGAATGTATTTGTACTTGTAAAGCGCACTTATACCCCAACCGGGGCTTCCTGGTGCTGTACGCACACCGCTGTGGAACCCTTCCTAGCTTTTTCCTGTGAAATATCCACTCATAGGCACCCCCAAGGTGAAGCCAGGCATCCCAGCGCTGTTGGGGATGTTGTGGAGATTAAGCAAGCTATTGCCCAGAGTTGCAGAGTGGGACCCATGATTAGAATAGGCACTGAGGCGAGAATGATCAGGTATGAGAAAATTGAGCCCAAGACCCGCAGAGGCGGGAATTAAACCCTGGTCCCGGGCCAGACCTCTGCATCAGGGTCTGCCGCTCAAACCATTGAGCCACACTCTCCAGGATACTGGCCATTTACCTATAATCGACATTCCCTATCTTTTCTTTCTATTTCTCCTTCTTTTCTTTATTTTTTAATTCTAGCGCTTTTTGATATTTCGTTTTTTGTTGTTCTTTTTCTGCTATAGCTTGTGCTCTTTTTGCTCTCTCTCGTATGTCTTTCTCCCACATACGCACACAATCAAACATATCCTGTCTACTTTTTCTGTTAAATAAACACTGGTCTATATATTGAACCTTTTTAAAAATCAAATGACCCATTCATTGGCCATGGTAGATCAGAATCTTTTTTTGGTGTATTTGTTCCACAGTGGACCACACATTATGGATGAAATACCATATTTGATATACATGTCTCTATTAGGTGTCCCCTTTGGGGGAGCCAGCTGACTTTGTTCTAAACTTTGTTTGGAACCACCAGAACAGCAACACCACCTACGGAGCGTGCTGAGAACAGGCATGCTTGAAATATGTATGTAAAATATTACTACTTCAAAATATTTAAAAAGTAGAAAAATCTCCACATTGCATGCCTTCAATCTTTGCAAAGATTGAATAACAGATTCAAACAAAAAACCCAGGCTTAAAAAATCAAGAGTGCCGCTTTTGCGACCTTACCAGACAGAAGACTCCAACTCCCACCTGCTGATCTCTGGTCGACCTAATGGTCACTCCAAAAGTGTGCCACTGAAAAACCCCACTTGAAACCAGCCACCACCTGGAGGGTCAAATCGGGAAAACCGGAAAAGTCAAGTCGGCCTGCAAAGACAAAGGTCTCCTCGTGCAGTGCGGTCCTCAGAAAAATGTCAATCCTCCATCAAGACCACTCCTTTGGGCGGCCGCATCTTCAATGGGGCCCCACGAGTCGGGCACCAAACTGTGGAAATGTTCCTTTTTTAGGGGTACACTGGTGCAGGGTCACCCTTTTGTCCACAGGTTCAAAAACAAACACAGTAGAGATCAGCACTTGAGTAGGAATAAATAACAAGTTTATTAATCACTCATGAGTAGAACCACATCCACACAGCATTCTCAAATGCTGCATGAGGTAGTACACTGGCTTCACAAACCAGTGCCCTCTTTATACAGGTTTTGTGCAGTGTAAGCACGTGAACAGAAATAGGGAGAACAAGGTTTAGAAAAGTTATCAGCAAACAACGACAGATAAAAACTACATTGTCAGCAAAGTGGGAGGGGGAACAGAAATACTTATGGCAGCAATAGATGATTGACATTCAGCAGATGTACTAACAGCTACATGTACATTGCTTTGAGCTGTGTCAGGAAGTCAACTATAGATACTACAAGCAGAGTGAAAAGAAGAAAAAAATTACGAAGGAAACTTAAACGGATACCACAGCCAAAATGGCTGCAGCTTATGACAAGTAAAATATTACATGTTTTCCACAGTATTGCCGCCCAACTCGACCAGCTGTCTGCCCGCCTGGACACTGTGAAGGCCTAGGTCGACTCGCGTGACACACGCTTGGCTCAGGTAGAAGCGAGGGTCTCAGATGCTGAGGATGCCGTGACACGAGACCATTCACAGACTTCTTCAGATGGACAAGGTTCTTGAGCTGATCAAAAATAAGAACGAGGACATGGAGGCGTGCTCCCATAGGAGCAACCTTCGCATCACTGGTGTGCCCAAATCATCCAACATATCCAAAATGCAAGACTTTGTTGAGCAGCTCCTCTCTGATCTCTTCGACGACGTCCTCACCACCGTTTTTATTGTAGAGCGTGCCCACTGATCTCTGGGCCCTTGTCCTGTTCCTCACCTGCCGGCCAGCCCCATCATCGCCAAGCTGCTGAACTTCAGGGAACGAGACGCTGTTCTTAGTGCGGCCAGGGAGAAGGGGGAAATCCGTCATCAAGTGAACTCCCTGGCCTTTTTCCCCGACTACAAGATGGCTGTGCAGGCTGCCCACCGCAAATTCCTCCCGGCCAAGAGAATACTTCAAAAACTTGATGTCTCCTACTCCTTGGCGTACCATGCTAAGCTGCGAGTCAGGTAGGGCTCCAAGATGCATGTATTTCTGGAACCAAAGGCTGCATTGACTTATGACAAAAAAACTTGACCAGGCACAACGCTCTTCCCCTCCTGGTTCCCAGGCTGCTGCTGACGGCAACCTAAGTGACAATGATTGACTACTGCTGTAGTTATTATGTTGTTGTATTTTGTACCTCTTTGTGTAGTGTTACCTTCCATGGCTGACTTCCACTTTGCTCCACTCATTGCAGGCTATTCTCTTCTTCTCTGTTGCGCTCCTGCTTGTTGTTCATTTGACCATGAGGCTTAACATGGCTGCGGGCCACTTGCCTATCTTGCCGAAAAGGCCCTCACCTCACTTCCTCTCTCCTAGACCCTCTGCTTGCTCCCAAGCTGGGGTCCCCTGTTCCAGACTCCACAGCAATTCTCTTCTGTTCAAACTGTTGTCCGCAATGACCCACGGCTTGGCCACCCTGTCTCTTCGGCAGGGGTGTATGCCGGGCGAATCCATGCCTCCACTGGATAATTCCCTTCCTGTACACTGAGTTTCCCCTTCCCAGTTGTGGTACCCTTGGGTGGGTGGGGTTGGTCTCTCAGCCTATTTGGGGGGTGGAGTGGGTATTGGGAGGGGGGTTCTCTGGGTTTGTTGCCTCCTTTCGAGGCTTTGTTGATTGTTTTGTCATTTGTTCTTTTTTGCAACATGATAACTACCACATTGCGCTTCACACTACACTTCTCATTTCCTCTGCCTATGGTCCCCGTCACACATCTGGCTCTCTCCGTCATTCACTCCCCGAGCACATAGATATGACAGACACCACTCTCTGGACTTGGAACGTCCGTGGGCTTAATGACCACTGCAAAGCCCGCCTGGTGCATGCCCACCTTATCCGGCATAAGGTTGACATTTGTTTCCTTCAGGAGACACATTTGCTGCTTGCCACCTCCTTCAGGTTCCTATCCAGACATTGGGGTGAAATTCATTCCTCCTTCTATTCCAATTACTCTCGTGGGGTGTCCATCCTGTTGCGCAGAGGGCTCCTTTGGCACACTTCTCAGGTGATTAATGACCCCAGTGGGCGATTTGTTTCCTGCACGGCACACTCCTAACATAGCCATTGACCCTTGTGGTGCTCTATGGTCCCAATTCCGACGACCCTGAAATCTTTGCACTGGTTTGGCAGCATATCTCCTCTCTGGGCCCAGCCGCGCTCCTTTGGGGGGGGGGGGGGGGGGGGGGGGGGGGGGATTTCAACATTACACTATCAGCCGCTCTCAATCGCTCTGCTCTGGTACCCATGCTCTCCACCCATGCGCGACCTTTCTTCTAAACTCCATACTCACTGACAACTCTTTATTTGATGTGTTGCGGCATGTTCGCCCTTTGAAGTGCGAGGGGCCTTGCGTGACGGGCTCTCATGCTGTGGTCCCACTTGGATCTCTGGATCATGACGCCTGACGCCTTTGCGTGACTCACCTCGGTGGAACACATAGCGCGCACTCTTTCTGACCACGCTCCTGTTTGCCTCTGTATACAACTCCCCCACTTCCCACGGCGCACGTTCTCTTGGCGGCTGCCCCCCAACGTGCTCCGAGACTCTGTATTCTGTGATGAAATCCAGACCGCAATCACAAATTATTTTGACCTTAACGAAGGCTCTGTCAACTCCCCTTCCACACTTCGGGAGGGCTTTAAGGTGGTGATCCGTGGCGAGTGCACTTCCAAACAAACCGGCATGCTGTGCTCCATTCGTAATACCCTGGACAGGCTGGAGGGTGAGATCAAGGTTTTGGACTCTTCACATTCCATAGACCCTACACCAGGCACTCTTGCGACGCTTCGGGGTAAGCTTACTGATTGCGCTGACAAAGCCAATAGGGAGCTTTCCTTTTTAGGTAGAGAGGCGAGGGCGTGCCACTTCGGAGACGGGGGACCGTCCCGGCAAGACTTTGGCTATTCTCTTACGGCAGCCTCATGCGGCCTCTTATATTACGGCACTTCAAGACGGGGGTTTGGATGAAACTGCCTCTCCTAGGAAAGTGGTGGCTCGTTTCACCGCATTTTATTCCCAGATCTATACAGCTGGGTCTGTGCCCCCGCGTGATATCCTTGACCAATATTTTGATACCTTCGAGCTCCTATGGCTGGGCAATTGCCACCGGGAATACCTGGATGAACCTTTCTCTAAGGAGGAAATCCTGGCGGCCATCAACGCTCTGCCCGGGGACAAAGCTCCCGGCTTTAACGGCTTACTGAGTGTGGTCAATTGCCTCCCTCACTCCACGAGGCTTTGTTAACACTTCTCCTGAAACCGTACAAGCCCTCTGAGCTCCGCGACTCTTATCGCCCTTTGTCTCTCATCAATACTGATCTTTGCCAAATTGCTGGCCTCTTGCCTTCTCCCCCTCATGCTGCTTATTGCTCGCCCGGATCAATCCGGCTTCATTCCTGGCTGTGCCACTTCACATAATCTCAGGACCATTTTCTCCATCCTTCTTCAATTTAATCCCGCTCTTCCGGCTGTGGCGGCCCTTCTGGATGCCACCAAAGCATTCGATACTCTGAAGTGGCCCTTTCTTTTTTATCTTATCCCTCGCGTGGGCTTTAGCCTGATTTTCCTGCGCAAAGTCCAACTCCTCTACACCCTCCCTACGGCCCGCCTTCGGATCAATGGTCAGATCACAGATCCTATTCCCATCACTTGGGGCACAAGGCAGTGGTGCCCGCTTTCACCCATGTATTCGCCATCGCCATGGAATCGCTTGCCGCCAGGCTCTGGCAACAACGTACCCAGAGGGGTCTCAGCTTCGCATCTCATGCCCTGGTCGTCTCCATGTATGCGGATGACGTAACACTCTATGTCCGTAATCCCCAGGAGAACCTCGGCCCTAATGTCTGTGAGAGGGTACGTTTCGGGGGCCTCTCTGGCATCCAGGTCAACTGGAGCAAATCCATTCTTTTTCCCTCACTGATGCCACTGCCCCCTTCATCCAGACTACCCGTTTGTATGGGCGTTGGGACCTACCAGATACCTTGGCATCTGGCTCAGCAGGGATGTGGATGAACTTTGGAATACCAATTTCGGCCGCGCTGGTTACTGGCTGGAGTCTAAGATCCAACTCTGGCGATGGCTACCTCTGTCTCTAGCTGGCCGCATAGCCATCGCCAAGATGGTGGTGCTCCGAAAGTTTTTGTATTTATTCATGAACGTCCCCATCCCCTTACAGCTCCCTTCTTCTGCAGACTCCACTCACTTATAATCACCCTTGTCTGGCCAGGACGGCAGCCTAGAATTGCATATAAAATACTCACTTTCCCTGTGTCGCGTGGTGGACTGGTTGCCCCGGATTTTAAACCCTACGCCCTCAGCGCTCAAGGCAGCTTTCTTCACTTCTGGCTACACCCGACGCCTTTCCAGCCCTATGTTGCGATGGAGGCCAATCTCGCAGCCCCCTGGCTGCTCTCGACTGCTCTTTTTGCCCCGGCGAAGCCCCCAGGCGGCGATATCGACATGGTTGAGGCTCTGCGATGGGCCTGGATGGGCTCCCGAGATATTCTGGCTTTAGTATGCTCTCTGCAAATGCTATACCCATTACACACAACCCGACGTTCCCCCCTCTGCAGACAGCTGGTATGGTCAACCGTGCTTCTCGCTTGGGACTCTCTACGGTATCAGACCTTTATCCCAGCAACACTTTCTTTTCTTTACCGGCTGAGTACGGTCCCATGGACACTCTGTTTTATTATCAACTCAGAGCTCTGTGCAGGGAATTTCACCCCACATTTCCTCAGCCCCTCTTTGATGACTGGTCTTCACTTTTTCTACACTTCCCCCTCCCCCCATAAGCTGGTCACTAGGATTTACGCCCTTGCACTAGCAGACTCCTCTATCTCCACGGATCGCTCCTGTGCAGCGTGGAGTGCAGACCTGGGCACTGACCTCTCTGATGAGTGTTGTGTCCTGTAGTGGGGAAGTGATCGCCCTAGGGGTATCAATCTGGGACCTACACTCCGGGGCATCTAACCCTAACTAGGCCTAACACGTGGCCCTGGAATAAACTCAGTCGGACACTGGGAATAACTTTGTTGCTCGGTCTGCGCGCCTCCGAATGCCTGCGTGCGTGCGAGACCTCTTTTTCAGGAGTCACATGACTAGCGCGCCCCACGCCCGGGGCGTCAGGGGCGGACCTCCAGGAACATAACATTCCTCCTAAAATAAGGAAAAACCAAAACACAACAAAACCAACCTTAAACATTCTAACCCAGTCTCATTAAACATTAGGACCGACACTTTCAGCGTCCTCAAATTGCAGCACCATTTTACTTACTGGCCTGCTTGGCTATGTGTATATTCAAATGGGAACAGTCTTACGTGAAGTAGTCTCGTAACCAGCCGGAGGGGGTGGGATTGTCTCTTAATCAATGTTGCGACCCACTGTGACTCAGCATTTCCGCTCCAGCCTCTGCCTCGTGACTTGGCGCCTCTCTGTCGGCCCCCTCCGGATCTGGGGCCTCCTCAAGGGCCTCCGCGTCACCTCCCACTTCTTCACTTGCGGCTTGTGGATCGTTACTTTGTTTGACCTCGTGACTGGGTGTTGATTCACCATTTGGTGAATTAGTTGCAGTTTCAGTTTGTTCCACACCCTGCCGATGCTCTGACTCCGGGGCTGCAGAGTGAAACAGTTTGAAGTGAGCCACATTGCGAGTCACCCTCTCTCGTCCTCGGATCACCGTGAGACGGGTGCCTTTCACCCCAATCACTCGCCACGGCCTTTTCTCGTAATTGAGCCTGAACTTGCCAGTAGTTATGCGATTGCGAAGAAGCACCACATCTCCCAGTCTGAATTGGGGTGGCACTGCCCGTCGTCTTTGGCTGATTTTGGCAAACGTGGTGTTTCTTCTCCTCGCGACCACCTCTTCATTTACCACTTCAGGTGATCACTGTGGATGATGTGGAATGGAGTCCGTCACCACTCTCCCTAGGAGAAGATGTGCCGGGGCAACCCCCGTTGTGGAGTGAGGGGTCTGGCGATAGCTTCGAAGAAACGTGAAAATGGCCATTTCCACGGACTGTCCCTTATCGTGAGCAATGCGGATAACTTTGTTCAGTGTCCTCATAAACCTCTCGGCTTCCCCATTGGCTTGAGGCCACCGAGGTGTTATGCGCCTGTGGCGTGTCCCAAGAGATGACAGGTAGGTAGCCAAATCCTGCCCTTGAAATGGTGGTCCATTGTCCGTTCGAAGTTCCTTCATGGCACCATGAGTGGCAACAATCTTTTCCATTTTGGGGATAACACAGTCTGCACTGGTACTTGTCACAATTTCCACTTCGGGGTACTTTGAATGATCATCTATCATCACCAGAGTGTGTCTTCCGTCCGGGAGACTGCCAAAGTCCATGCTGACCCGCTCCCAGGGTCCTTGTGGTCGAGGCTCCACAATGATGGGGGCTTCCCGGGAAGCTTCTCCCGTGACTTGGCAGGCAGTGCACGACCTCACCACGCTTTCCACCATGTCGTCCATGAGTGGGAACCATACTTTGGTTCGCAGCCGGGCCTTGGTCTTGACCATCCCCTGGTGACCTATATGGGCTAGTTGTATTACTTGTCCCGTGAGAGCCGTGGGTATTACTAGGCGATGTCCTCACAGCAGGCACCCTGCCGTATCTTCATTAAGTTCAGCCCTGACATGGTACAGACTCTCCATCCTTTTCTGAGCCTCCGGGGTGAGCACTTTCCAGCTCTCCTTGGCTTTATGCCAGTTGGCAGTCCGAAGGAGGTCCTTGGCCCGCTGTATGCAGGCGTCTTGGGCCGTGGCGCTCACGACATCTTCCAGGGATATGGGGCGCGGGCATGACCTGGCCACTACCCACTTCACATACGCTTCTGTTTCTTCTGCCTCATCCATCTCTTCCGGAGTCGCGGGCCTGGGATGTCGCGATAAGTAATCTGCCGGGTTCTTCGCTCCGGGTTGATACTCGATGTTGCAGTTGTATTCCTGCAGTTGCAATATCGATTTTTCTATTCTTGGGGGTGGTTTCGATGAAGTCCCTGAGAACAGAGCCACCAGCGGCTTGTGGTCGGTCACCACCGTAAATGGCTTACCATAGACGTACAGGTGGAAGTGTCGACATCCCCAATGAATTGCAATTGCTTCTTTTTCAATCTGTGAGTACCTCTGTTCAGTGTCCGTGAGGGACCTACTGGCGAAGGCAACTGGGGTCCAGTCTATTTCATCTCTTGGCCTTTGCATCAGCACGGCCCCCAACCCCGCCGGTCCGGCATCTACCGATTAGTGTGGAGTTTCGCGGGTCAAAGAACGCCAGCGTGGTGTTGCTGGAGAGGGAGCTCTTGATGTCCTGGAACGCCTTCTCTTGCTCCGGTCCCCAGCTCCACGGAGTGGAGTCCTTGGTAAGCTCACGCAGCGGGAGGGTTAGGTTGGCCAGGTCCTTGATAAAACGACCACAGTAGTTTACCATGCCAAGAAAACTCCTGACTTCCGTGACCGTCGTGGGTGGTGGCGCATCCTTAATGTCTTTGACTTTGTCAGGATCGGGGTTTACGCCTTCAGCGGAGAAAACGTATCCAAAAAACCCTATTTTGGTCCGCAAGAATTCACACTTGTCTCGGTGTAGCGTGAGCCCCGCACTGCGGAGCCTGCGGAATACTTGTGCCAAACGGTGATTGTGTTCTGGAATTGTTCGGGCATGCACCATGATGTCATCGCTGACATTTATCACTCCAGGTATGCCAGCAATCAGCTCCTGAATTACATTTTGGAAGACTTCGGCCGCACTGGATATCCCAAAACTAAGTCTAGTGTATCTGCGAAGTCCAATATGGGTAGAGAATGTTGTGATATTTCTTGATTCTTTATCTAGCACCAGTTGGTGATACCCCGCACGAAGGTCAAGTTTGGAAAACCAGCAGGCTCCAGCCATTTCCCCGATTAAGTCGTCTATCGTGGGGGTGATATGGCGCTCCCTTTTGATGGCAGCATTTGGGAGGCGCATATCCACGCAGATCCGGACTGCTCCCGGCTGCTTTGGTTTCCGCGTGACCACGATGGGCGAAACCCAGGAGGTGGGGCCTGATACCTTCTCGATTATTCCGGCTGATTCCAGCTTCTGCAGTTCTTCTTCCACTAGTGGCCGAAGGTGGAATGCAATGCGACGGTGTCGCAGGGCCACCGGTTGCACTGTGGGGTCCACGTGCAGATGTATTTCACGACCTTTGAGACACCCAATTCCCTCAAATAGAACTGGAAAGTCCATAATCAGTTGTTGAACCGACTCTTCATGTACTCCAAAGGCGAATGTGACCACTCCCAGGTCCTCGGCTGTTCTGCAGCTCAGGAGCATGCCTTGACCCTCTTCCGACACGAAGATGTTGGCTCTTGTGACTTTGTCCCCGTGGCGGACGGCCGCCCTGAACTTCCCACGGATCCGGAGCGGAATGTCTTGACCATAGGCAAACACAGTGATGGGGGTGGGGCTGAGGCTCGGAGGTGTAGGCATGGTTCTGTAGAGAGACGCACTCATAAGGTTTATGGATGCGCCGGTGTCCACTACCGCCATGATTTCTTGATCCGCCACCTGGATGGAGCATTGGGGCAGTGTCCTGGTGCGTCTGGTGGCGGTGCCGATCATGTGCACCTTGTGTACGGACCGCTCCTCTTCGTCGTCGTCATCCATGTCGCTGTTGCTGGGCTCACCTTCCACGACCGTGTGCACCGTCGGACGTGGCTTGCGGAACCTCTTGGACCGGCACACTTTTTCGAAGTGGTTCATCTTGCCACATCCTGAGCATCTCTTGCCCCGTGCTGGACATTCAGGTGCCGGGTGTCTCGGGCCTCCACAGTAACCGCATGACTGTCCTGATGCCCCGCCTTGGGGGGGTGTCGTTCTTTTGGGCCATTTGGATGGTGTTTGGACCTGTATCTTATTGATCGGTTCTACCTTCACATTGGCTTGTAGTGCAGCCTCCATGTGTGCCGCCCTGGCCTTGGATAGCTCCTTCGTGCGGCCAAGGGTGAGGATGTCGGGCAGAGGCTTCCCCGATTCTTCCAGGATTCTCTCTCGTAACTTTGCAGAAGCGCACCCCTGTATTATCTGTCCCCTGATCTCCTCCGTCACATCCTGGAACCCACAAGTTAGTGCCAGTTTCTTAAGTCTGGTGTGGTATGCATCCAGCGACTCTTCCGGCAGTTGCCGTGCTTGTCGGAAGATGAACCGTTCGTAGTCCTGGTTCGCCATGGGCTCAAAGTGCGCATTGAGAGCGTTAATCAGGGTATGATGAGTCTTGGGGGTCGCCTCTGTGAGGGTCCGAGCAATGGAATGAATGTCTTTGCCGCCAAGGTGGAGAACCATGGCACGCTTCTGTTCCTTGTGGACCTTGGTGGCCTCAAAGAATATTAGGAGCCTGTCCACCCACTCCTTCCATTTCGGAGCGAGAGTGGAGGGCGCACCCTCCACCACAAACGGTTCAATGGGCGGAATGGTAGCCATCGCCCAGGACGCGCTTGATCAGGCCCGTGGCCGGCCGAGGTGAGGTCCGAAGTGGCACTTCGATGAGGTCGTTGACGACTGGGGACTCGCACGGACGTGTCAATGCCCACCGGCAGTGCGGACAATGACCGCGGTGTGTCCCTCAGCAAGCGCAGCGGAGCGCGTGCGACCGGCGCTCCGGATTCGGATGGCAATGAGGCGCCTTGGGACAGGCAGGCACCACGTCCCCTCGAGCAGCCAGGCAGGACCGGACGCCACCCAGATCGCCTCGCCAGGCGGGCCGAGGTGCGCTTCACACACGTGCCACCGGTCACTGTGCGGCACCGGATGGGGAGATCCTGCGGGGGACAGGCCGCACACGACCAATCGTGCTTCGATGCGCAGCAGGGTAGCGTTGGGCAGCGCCGCTCACCTCCAAAGTGCCAGGGGTGGAAGTTGTTGTCTCTCCAGGCGCACTGTGCGGGGGCGTGTGGGACAGCCAGGCACGAGCACCACGAGCGAGTGGCAGCGCTCGCAGCCGCCTGACCCGACAGCGGGCACGCACACACCCCAAGCGAGGGGTCGGCAACCACCCTCATCGCCAATTGTTGTGTCCTGTAGTGGGGAAGTGATCACCCTAGGGGTATCAATCTGGGACCTACACTCCGGGGCATCTAACCCTAACTAGGCCTAACACGTGGCCCTGGAATAAACTCAGTCTGACACTGGGAATAACTTTGTTGCTCGGTCTGCGCGCCTCCGAATGCCTGCGTGCGTGCGAGACCTCTTTTTATTATCAGGAGTCACATGACTAGCGTGCCCCACGCCCGGGGCGTCAGGGGCGGACCTCCAGGAACATAACAATGAGGACTGGTTGTACTGCTGTAATCAGACCAAGCACCTATCCCCAAATTATCATTTACGTATCATACATTTTAAATATTTGCATAGAGCGTACCGCTCTCCTGCTCAGCTGCACAAAATGGGCCTCATCCCCTGCGACAGATGCTTGCGGTGCTCCACTTCTGCTGCAGATTTCTCCCATCTTGCCTGGATATGTCCTAAGGTCTCAGCATACTGGTGCGACGTGTACATCGCTATAACTGAAATTACCTCTACCCCAGTCACGCCTGACCCACTGCTCTGCCTCCTAGGCTTTGTAAAATTCAGCCCTGCCGCTTCTCGCAGGCTGACTGCAATGCTTCTCGTTCTCGCAAGGCGCAGGGCCTCCATATGCTGGAGTCGCAGGTCTGTGCCCAAAGTTAACGCTTGGCTCGAGGACGCTTCACGCTGTCAGACACTTCTGTCTGAATTCTGGGACTTGGTGACAGCCACTTGCTGCCCGATCGATATCTCGGTTCCCCTGGTTTCCTATCTCCAGTGACAGGACGTGTTGCCCGCTGCGGCCTTTCCCGCGCTCCTTGCCGGCACTCCGCCTGCGGCGGCCGCCGGTGTTGGTACGTGAGGAGCTGTTCCCCCACTCGTGTGCCCCCTGGGTCCCTTGTGTTCCCTCCCGTTTGTGTTGTGTCTCCCCCGGGCACCACCCCTACTCCACCTCCGAATTTCTCCTTCTGTGCAATGCCATCGATTTTCTGTATATGATGGCTCATGTGATGTATGTAACAAATGTGTTTCTCTTTGTGATTGCGGACCTCCCGCCTGTACGTACTGTAACTCGAAGTGCAAACTGTTTCTCAATAAAGGTTTTCAAAACTAAAAAAAAATAAAAATAATATTCTCAGCTGTGGTTAAAAAAATCATCTAAAATTTACAGACTGCAATTACCTGGCTCAATCGCTCCATGACTCATTCATTCTCACAAAATCTCACTCAGTTTCACTCATGCTGATGCTCACTCATTCCCATTCAGTCTCACTTAGTCTCCTCTTGACTCATGCGTACTCCCTGATTTACCCAGTCCTACTCTTTCTGATTAATTCAATCTCAATCTGACTAAATCATACTCTTCATTTTTACTAGTTTCACTCATTTTTACTCACTAAGTCTCACTCTGACTCACTCATTCAAATTGATTCACTCATTATCACTTTGACTCACTCATACACACTCAGTTTCATCCATTCACACTCATTCTGACTCAATCTAACTCTGACTCACTCAGACTCACTCAATCTCACGCATACTCCCTCTTCCTATCACATATTGTCACTCACTCGGATTTACTCCTTCACTGACACTCTCTCACTTTCACTCACACCCACACACAGACATGCTCACACATACACATGCTCTCCCACAGGCACACACTCTCACGCATGCACACAACAAGCGTTAAAAAGCTTTTAGCACTTATGTTTCTGTCTGCACAAGTCCCGTTTGGACACCTGCTCCTTTCTGCTTCCAGTCCAGGAGCCTGATGAACTGGAAACCTCGAACCTGTGCAGTCACAGATTTGAGGTGTCACTTCCGGCTGCCTGCTCTTTCACCCCACCCTTTCCTAACTCTGTGATGAGCTGGGGAAGGGTGGTGTAACTGACTTATTGACAGGAGCCGCAGGCACTTTAGGGCTTAGGCTGCAGCGCCTATGGTTACCTTTAGCTGTGACACTTTAAACCTCACAGATAGGGAGGCACTGAGGCATGCCAGGGCTGGGGACTTCACCAACCCTGGACAATCTCTCTGATGGCTGGTGCAGGTACCTTGGTGCACCTGTGCTAGCAATCAAAAAGTGTTACCACAACCTGCCTTAGGCACTTGCAGGGAAGCATTTTTTTTTTATTATTCCGAGAATGAATATTAGATTATTATTCACTCTTGGTAGAATAAAAATGAAAACAGGCCAGAAAATAAGGGAGAGCCGCCCCTGCAAGTAGTGAACCATTAATGGTGGTGGGCTCACCTTCATCAAATATTCCTTCCCAAGGGGTCCACTGAATTCCCCATACCTTTTTCATGTAAGGGTTTAACAAAGGCTTCCCCACTCAGGGGGCCGAACTGTAAACCCGACTGAGAGCCCAGGTGCCCAAAGGATCCACACAAAGGTGTACAACAAAGGCAAAATGTAGGAGCCACAACATTAAAAGGGGTCTGTCCGGCTGGAAATGGAGACAGGAAGCGCTGTGAAGCCCACCAAGTGAGGATGCAAAGGGGGAAGAGAGAGCTTGACACTCAAACAACTATGACTGACCCATGGCACTTGAATAGGCCAATCTGGGCCATTTCAGGGGGAATTAAACAGGGCCCCCCCAGAGACAGGCACATCAACAGCGGGCAACTTGGATTCAACAGCTGGCAAATGATGATGACGTGCTTTGGAGACTAGGAAGAGTAATGGTGAAGCACTGCTTGAAATACACAGCATGGGTTCCCGTCCTTGGTGAAATCCTGCTATAATGAGGATACCTCTCACCATATTTTGGGATCGAGCTACCAATGCTCATAGATTGGAGAATTACCACTAGTGAGAAGGACTGTAACGAGGTGAAAATAGGTTCCAAAAAGATGATAGAACGAATCCAGGAGTGAAAAGAAATGAAGTTTATTCCATGTAAAACGGCATCTCCATGGGAGCACCACTGCCTCTGCGAATGACCAACAGCTTACTGTCTAAAACCACCACTGTAACTCCACACAATAGATCATCCTCATGAGATGCATCTTCAAACATAAACTTATGTTTGAAGATACACACACTCTCGAGGATGCAACAGTGGAGCGTGCATAACATAAGAGCGAGCATAACATAGAACTCATTAACAAAGGATGGAAGAAGCAGAACGTGAATGTCATAGAACACATTACATAACAGTGGCATCATGTACAAATAGAAAAGGAAGAAAAACTATACTTTACATCATCTCCCTTCCTATAATAAACAAAAATGCAAAACAAACAAATAAACTAATAAAACATATTAAAATCCTTAATGCAAGAAGTGGAACGAGAAAACATACAGAATGCCATTACATCATAATAACATCATGAAGACAATGAAATGGAAGAAAGACTATACCTTACATCATCTCCCTTCCTATAGTAACAAAAAGAAATGTTAAACAATAAAATAAAATAATACATATAAAAATCCTTAAACTTTGTGAGCATAGAACTTTTCCAATGACGAAGTGGAAGGTGAAACAGGACAAGAAAGATTGTTATGAGGATAATCAGAGAGTGTACCTAAATAAAAATGTGAACATACATCATAGGGAGAATCAGATTTGTAACAAAGAATTCTTTTAGCTATAACCCTGAAAATGCTTGAACTATGAAAATTTTCACGAAAGCCCTTTTACACTACCACCCCTTCTTTTCAATAAAACCGGACATTTGAAGTCTTCATAGACCTTCATAGAAAATAGAAAAGAATCAGAAGAAACATTAAAATACTCCTTTTGCAAGTTTCTACAATAATACACTTTAGCCTACTTAAGCCCAAGTAAACTCCATGCACACATTCCACTGATGCCATGCGGGAAGAAAAAGATGGGATCCCTTTATCTCCATACATCAAGATATAACTTAAAATGAAAAGTTCTTGCCAAATCTTGGCATAAATTTTGTGGACACCCAATAAGACAAAGTGTGTGCTCCAACTAAAACTCTTAGGTTTCTTAACCGCCCCCAAACAAATTAATGTTTCTATAGTTGAACAATTCCTCCCTGCAGAGACTCATTAGAAACTGAAGGTAAATCTAAGGTGTTAATATAAACATGTTGCATGTCAGATTCTAAAGGAACCACATCAAACCCTGAAAAAACATCATGTTGATCATGTTGATCAGCATTCTCAAATGTTGACACAGACCTAACGTGTAAAGTAGGCCTAGCCCTGCACACACTATTAAAATGACCAAACTTCTGACAGTTTGTACACTTCTTCCCTAGAGCATTACACATGGGACTGTTACTGAGATGTGTCCTTGATCCACACCTGAAACAAAATGTGTTATTACCTCTCTGCTGAGGTTTACTAATACTATTCTTAAATGAAACTGCATTAACAGAAACATCATTCTGCATAAAGTTAACAGGAGAAACATTTTCAACCATAATACTTTTTGAAGAAACAATGCTCCTTTCGATACTTTTAGCCATATCAACCACCTTAGCCAATGTTGGATTCCTGCAACTTAAGATTCGTTCTTGAATTTTTTTATGGCAGCAACCATAAACAAATTGATCCCTGATGTAAATGTCTAGATCAGCCCCAAAGTTACAATCAGCGGACATATTCCTCAAAACTGAAATGAAGTCTTCTACGCTTTCCTCCAGGTTTTGCTTTCTCTTTCTAAAATTAAAACGCTCCAGAATGACATTCGGAAGTTTCAAAAATTTCCTATTAAGTCTTTGAATTGCATCTCTGTAAACATTCCAGCCTTCGCCTCTTTCTGAAGGTGGAATTGAAAGGGGTAAGTTATAGTAAAGTTCTCTACCAGATCTCCCCAAGTGACTATAAAGAATAGCAAGTTTCCTTTTAGGAGCATATTCCTCTGCATCAATTGCCACTAAATAATTCTCGAAGCTTCTAAACCAAGTTTTCCACGGTTCCACAGGTTTTCTATTAACAGGTAAGAATTTGTTCAGAATAATCACCTGTTGATTATTAGCCATTTTTTAAAATAAATAAATAAATAAATTACCCTGAATATAATATAGTTTGTAAATATACTTCAATATACTATCTAGAAAATTTTAATAATTTTTGTGCTCTTCCTTTCTTTTAGCTTTAAACTAAATTTTGCAGTCTTTAAAATGTTAAATGTCTTTCAAATGCTGAACGTCTTTAAAATGCTAATTGTCTTTAAAATGCTGAATGTCTTTAACATGCTGAATGTCTTTAAAATGTTAAATTTCTTTAAAAATGCTGAATACCTTTAAAAATGCCTACGAAGATGTTTCCAATCTCCTTACCAGCAATGTGCTTCACAACGTTTCTGCAATCTTTTAAATGTCAAATGTCTTTAAAGAGCCAAAGGAGCTATTTTCAGCCTCCTTCCCATAAATGCACTTCACAGGAGCGCCACCGGCTCTCAGGTAATGCAAAAGCTTAAAACTTTCTCTTTGAACTTTAAATATTTCTGTTAGTCTTTTATATCTCCACAGTCTTTAAAATGCCCAAAGAAAAATTCCAAATCGGCTTACCATCAATGTACACCAGTCGCATATACCATTCAAAAGTTTCTACAGAAATGTACAAAAGATCTCCGTATGAACTGACTGCTAGCACAACGACTTTCAACTGAAATGTTAACTTTCACCAAATAAGTCGTGAAAATATCTTTCCGCTCATGAAATCAGCATTAACTAATGACTTCCTCTGTTTTTCGATCACGTCATCGCGTTCTCTTCTCGCGTAACTTCAAGCCTCTTCGGTTACGTCTAAAATCACGGATTCACTTTAAAATGCGTATTCGGATGAAAACTCCTCGTACGACATCCGTTTGAAAAGGTAAGTGTAAAGCGCACGCTTTACTTTAAAATGAGCACAGTAGAGCAAATATATTCCTTGAACTTGAGCGTTACGAAGAAGGGTAACTTTTCAAGAAATTAGTAGAAATGCCAAAAATGCTTCAAACTCCACAAAATCCTGTCGCCAAATGTTACGAGGTGAAAATAGGTTCCAAAAAGATGATAGAACGAATCCAGGAGTGAAAAGAAATGAAGTTTATTCCATGTAAAACGGCATCTCCACGGGAGCACCACTGCCTCTGAGAATGACCAACAGCTTATTGTCTAAAACCACCACTGTAACTCCACACGATAGATCATCCTCGTGAGATGCATCTTCAAACATAAACTTATGTTTGAAGATACACACACTCTCGAGAATGCAGCAGTGGAGCGTGCATAACATAAGAGCGAGCATAACATAGAACTCATTAACAAAGGATGGAAGAAGCAGAACGTGAATGTCATAGAACACATTACATAACAGTGGCATCATGTACAAATAGAAAAGGAAGAAAAACTATACTTTACAAGGACGCACCTTGCTGAGCACCAAATCAGCGCCTGAAGGAAGCCTCACTAGGGAATTTGCTGCCAGCTGTAATGCCAAACCAGCAAGTCAATGGTAAAGTAGCACATCAAGCATCAAAGGAGGCCTGGGGAAGAGGTTGCGATCTCACAGGAAGTATTACTGCTAGTGAGAGGAGCGGGCTGATGACAGAGTACACCAACGCCAAGAAAAATGGGCAGCAAATACGCAAACCCAGGTGGCACCAGCCAAGAACATTTGACAAACAGTGGCCACCAGCAGGAATACCAGAAACCAAAACAAGGCCTCTGCATATTTACAGTCACCAATAGCAACACACTTGGACATGCTCCTCCCAGGCCTGATAGACAGGGCTGCTACTAAGTCCACTACCAGATAATCAGCATTGAAACACTCTAGCATCTGAGGACAAGATACCAGGTGAGTTCACCTGATCAACTTGAAAAAGTCAGCATAGTACCCAGAGGAGGTGGAGGACCCCATAACATCTTTGGTGCCCTAGAAATGAGCCATGTGTTCCCGAGCCAGGCATAGAAGACAGACTCACAAATGGGGAGTCGCAAAGGGACATGACACTGTGCCCCTCCATCGGTCAAAAAGAGTGCCAGATGGAGAATGGTTTGCAACAACAGGCCTTGAAATGAAAAATGGCGGGCCAACAGGGTTACTCCAAAGCAGACATGGCACTCGTATCCCAAGACCGGACGGTGGGCAGTTGTAAAGAACTAACAAAGGTAGTGGGCTAGGTTTAGCATCTGGTACTATGGGAACTCCAAAGACAGACCTACTCAAACACACTGAGTTCAACTGTGCCTGATTATTTATGATGGAGTATTACCAAGTTTGATATAAATTGTCATAAATATTGAATTTGCTTTGCCCTGCCTGCAAGCAGGTCTATTGTGTCTCTTAAAATGTAAATAAAGTGTGGCCATTTGAGCTCCAGCAAGGGACTGCTTGTATGCTTCTTCTCAAAGAGTGCAGGTTTGGTATTCTGGCAGGCTGGCCCGAGTGCTTGGGTTAACAGTCAAATCTTGTATAGTGCTTCCGTGACTTCACAGCGGAGCTTCCCAGTCAATTCTGAATCGACTACTACACCCAAGGAGCGATATAACGATTTCCAGGAGGCCATGATTCTTTAGCCCTTGCTTATTATTGTATTGTCCTGAACTTGTGACTTGTATTTTCTGGAGAGCTATACCAAGATGGTTATGTTCAAAGTGTATCATCAATTCTTCTCATGATCTCTGCAATCCAATTGTGCAGCCGTTACCTCGTGGAAGGAAGGGCCTAATCCTTTTGTAGGTGGGGGATCTCTGTTTAAATAGCCTAAATCCAGTATTTTATAGGGCTCCAGCAGCACATACTTGGTCAGATCCGCAGGACTCCCACAGTGTGAGCTTTCTGCAACAATGCTCTGCCAGTGCTTAATGCCACAACACACTGGCATGTTCCTGGCACCAGCGAGTTCTACTAGTGAAGCAGCTGTTTTATTCTGCTCCAGCTTTGTTACGTTTCTGAGTGACAGCGCTCAAAAACAACCATATTGTGAGATTTGTTTATTGCTTTGTCAATAAAGCGCTTCAGCGCCTTGTCGTGAGTAGCAAGCACTATATATATGCAATTACAGTTAGAAACTTTACAGCGTGTCAGTCTGATGTAGTATAGCTTTCATACCGAGGCATAGAAAAGGCGCCAAGAAGAAAGACGCTGCATGTCATTCACACGACAGGCTGAGTAGATCTGTAGTCAATAGTAAAGTATCATGAAGGCATCCACTCTCTTTACAAGTCAAAGACAAACCTAAATCAATTTGTAGCACGCCGATATGACAGTGAATAACACGTTTATGATTATTTACCCGCCTTGAGAGATTCCACAAACACAGATTTTAGGGTAGGAGAATATCCTGGCAATCTGTGCTAGGAAATTCGCGTGTGCTCAACAGCGTCATAATCTTAAAACCCTAAATGTAGTCCATGCCTGGATCCTGTGGTCTGTGTGGAGAGTTCAATAGGAAACGAATCATTTCCACTGCTGTACGACTTTCTTCCACACTCTACGATCAGGGTGTGTGGCACTTACAGCTCAGGCCAGGGTTTGTGCGTTTGAATAGGAGACGAGCGCGCGCTTCACGGTGGCGTTGCCCCGGGCACCCTCTTCCGCTTCTGACTGACAGTGCACTCGAGTGCGGGCTTGTAGGTGAGATATGACAGCATCCAGGCAGGAGCCAGACGGCCGGACTCTGCTCCCCTGCAGACTGCCATGGGGGAGGACACGGGGAGGCACCAGGCGGCCGCGGGTGGAGCGTGGGCGGTGACAGAGTCTGATGAGCTAGCTTGGCAGGCGACAGGCACGGTCGGACCAGTTCCTGTCAGCGCGCGGCTCGGACGGGGCTGCTTCAGTGAGCCGGCGCAGCACCGGGCGATGCTACCGGGGTGGTCCAAGGAGGACTCGTGAGGACGCGCTGCGGGCCAGAGATGCGCAAGGTAAACATCTTGCGTCCACTTCACTTTTTTATTTCCCGATCTTTCTTTTTAAATGTAATGTATGTTTACAATGCTGCATACCACACGCGACTGTGAGTGTTAAATTAAGCGGAAATCTTTCTTAAGTAGTACTCTATAGTGGAGTCGAGTAGCTTGTAATATTTGGGAACTGATTACTAGGAGATAAAGAAATGTGTCCAAGATCACACAATACGGGATTAGAATGTAAATCACCTGGGCCCCTGGCTTTAAGTGGACCGGGTCCCGCCTGTCCTGAGCACCGGCAGTTCTAAAAAGCAGGTGCCAAAACCGGTCCCTATCGTGCTCTCCATTTTTTACATCCCCCTCAGGGTGAAAAAATCTTAACCCTGCAGCAGTGCCGCCCTTAACTGGCTTTGGGTTAACTTCGAAGAGACTCGTTAAAGTTCTTTCACGCTCTCATCATTTCAGAACTGAAGAATTGTCATATTCAACGAAGTCATAGTTGTTGCTTATGTAACTAATAACCATTGACAAATCCAATCGTTTTGGCCTGCTATAGGTAGAATGTTACATGCTGTATTATATTTCTGGATACAATGATAGAAGCAGCAAAGTCCCAGTCGGGCGGCACATTATGCTAACTAAGCACAGATTTTTCGCTTACGTGTTTAAAGCCACGACCTTAATTAGTTTGGCCACGCCCCGTTGAGAGACCCCCCAGTTTTTTTCATCCCACTGAAAGTCCTGCCTGGACCTGTAAGGGCCACATCTCCTACAAGATAGTAGTGTTCTCCCTCTCATTTTCATAAACTATCTCACGTCTGAAAAATATAAAAATAATTGATTTACTCATGAAAAACAATACAACTAATAGAGCATCTCAAGTTGCAGTTCTATAAAATCTCTGCAATAGATATTTGATGTGGTCTTTCAACAACGCCTAAATAGGCCCTATGAGTGGTGAAGTCAGTGTCATTTTTTAAGCGCCTCGAAGCCATTCATTTTGTGGTGTGCAGTGTATTTATTAATGGTTAATATTATTGAAAGTGATTTTAACTACTTCATTTAGTCCTGTCGTTGTTTGGCGCCAATATAGTGCATTTCGAGACCCTTCGGTTCCATGTAAGTCTTCAATCGGTCTAGGTTAAGACCTTACTGGCCTGCGTGGAATATTTACTAGCATTGGGCTTGAATGTATGTGAGTAAACTCACTCTACAGTGTCAGTTTAAGCGTGTTTATTTAACCAGCAGCTTTCCAAAAGTCCATCGTATCAGCATAATATTGGATTATGTGAGCGCCTGAATCCCCGGAGAACTTTGATTCGTGCCCCTCTGAAAGCTGAGGTTCGATGTCTATTTACACTTACCTCTAAAGGTTTGAAATGTGTCCACACGTTATGCCCAGGCTATGGTCACACACACTGAGAACAGACAGTGCTCTGTACAAATGCCGTGTTAGTTACATACAGCAGGCAATACCTCTGTTTAAGCCTGCTTTTAAGCGCTCTTATTTTGGTAACAGAAGGAACGGGTGATCGTCCACGTGGGAGTAGCCAAAGGGCTGTTGGACTGGACTGAGACCAACTTAAGTGTCTGAAAGTCGAGTTCGGTCATGCAGCCTGCATTGCAAAGGGAGGCTCCTGAGGCATTGAGATCACAGCCTCCCTCTGAGGTAGACTGCACCAGTGACCCACGTGCAGAGCACTGGCATAACGAGACTTAAGAGGGGCCCCCTTGCAAGGTATGTGGAGCCCCCTCGGGACTCAATCAGGTGCTCTCCAGCCAGAGTATTGTGCTGAGGGGGGCCCTGGAGCTTGGGCACCACCCCCACGACGTAGGGGCCTGTGTTACGCTACTGGCACATAGCTCTCATTTTGTCTAATATCAGCTGTGAATAGTTGTGCACCTAGTGCTGGCATTACGTTTTCTACTAGTACATTCGTTTTTAGGTCTCACCTAGGCAGCACATGCTTTGCATGCGCTGTCTCCTAGAGATATGCTGTATCTAGAGCATAGGCTTGGAGCACCTCCCATGTTTTCTATTGGCTCCTGTTAATGTCGTTTTTAAATGGCTGCTTGTGATTGGTGAATATGGTTAATTCGTCCCGGAATTTGCTGTTTCGAATCCTCCCAAAATCCTTTCCCTGCTACGTGGATTTTTTTATTATTGCTTAGGCTACTGCTGGCTATATATTGGTGATTGCTAGGAAGCTCTCCCAAAAAAAAAAAAAAAAAAATCATGACAAAACAAAAGAAGAGTTGCCTAACCCTAAAGTCAGTGGAGACCACCACCAGACCTGTTGGAATGTTCTGGGTGCGTTTTCCGCACTTTTGGTATAGGTATTTGTGATGGCAAACAACGCCGGTGTATTAGTTGAATAAACTGGGCGACATTTGAACTGTTGAAGTGATGCTCTGTACACAATTGGCTTTGCAATTCGAAACCAGTCCACAGCTTCCTTAGTTTCCATGAGCAACACCTGTTCAGTCTCATGCACCCCCCGGCCCTGTGAGCGCACACACAATGGGTAAGTCTTGAAAATACCATAATTTAGAAAAAAATGCACCATGTGCCCAATGCCCGTGCCTCTCGTCACAGGACTTGCTAAGCAGGTAGAACACCTGCAGACTGTTTCACGAGGTTCAAACTGAACCCACAGGAAAACCAGATATAACTGAACTGGAAAGTAAGTAAAACCTGTTAATGCAAAAAGTACTTCATGCCCTGCCTGGAAACATCAATTACAAATATAGGGCTGGGTTTGTTGATAAGGTTCAGGTAAAGTGCCCTCTATAAAGTGCTTTCAAGAAGTCGTTTGGCACAGATGGTGCAGGCTATCTGTTAGCATCTACCAAGCTAATGGTCGTAGAAGGGCGACACCTCAAATTAGTCACCAGCGACTTATAGGAAGGGATGGTGCATCCTACCATTAAAATACAGGTACGTAAATCAGTGCAAGTGCCCAGATATCTTTATACAGCCCAATACAAGCATTTTAGTTAGTTTGTGAGTGCTTACAAAGTTGGCAAACACAGAAACTGGGACAGCAGATACACCTCCACATATAAACGTACAGGTCACAAGCTTTAATCCATGTTTAACCAGTCTTTCCTCCTTCCGAGGTTAATAAAAATGTACAAGTGAGCTGGCTAATGAACTATAATCACTTTGCGTTTTCTGCCATGTTTCTTCCTCTTCCTCTTATTCCCTCTCTTTCTGTCTGTCTCGCTTCTCCTCACTTGCTGAAAACCCTGACTTCAACAAACTGCTTTTACCCTCTCTTTCCTCTCCTTTCCTTTATTTGTTCCACTGTGAAATGGATCCAAAAAATAAAAGAAACACCTTTTCTGCAAATGTCGTCTTTTTCTGAAAGTTTTCTATTCCAAAGTGCAACCTCGGGTCGGGAGAGAAAACAAAAATCAAAATGTAAAAAATAAATAAATAACAAAATAAAGCATGGCAGACTGGTCGCAAAGTGGTCACATCCCATTTTAGTCCCCGGATGACCGGATCCTTCCGTATCCATGCCGCCAGTGGTTCCAGTACCATGGCAAAGAGGAGTGGTGACAGGGGCAACCCTGTCTCGTCCCCCTGCCCAAGGGGAAGTCTGCTGAGATGCGTTCGTTTGCTACCACTTGCACCAGGGGTTTAGTGTAAAGCAGCTGCACCCATTGGCAGAATTTTGGGCAGAAAACCATGTGTCAGAGGACCGCAAAGAGAAAAGGCCATTCGACCATGTCGAATGCCATACACGCGTCCAGGGATAATATGACTGCATCTTCTGCAATCGTGGACTTACGTGCCATGACACTGTGTAGTCGTCTGAAGTTCAGCACCGTGTTGAGATTCGGCATGAACCCGCATTGATCCGGGTGGATTACCGTTGCAAGATATGGTTGCAGTCTCATGGCCAGTACTTTCGCAAGTATTTTAGCTTCTGCATTTACTAACGATATAGGCCGGTAGGACATGCATTCTTGTGGCGGTTTGCCAGGGTTTGTGTATTGTGACTATTGCTGCGAGGCGCTGATCTCTAGGAGGTTCTCCCCATTTCAAACTGTCTGTGTACATATTCAGCAGGTGAGGTACGAGCTGACTGGCGGCCCTTTTATAGAATTCTACTGGGATACCTTTAGGTCCGAGGGCCTTTCCCGTATGTAGTGCTCCTATTGCTAGCTCAATTTCGTCTGGAGTCAGATCTGCTTCTAGCGTCTGAGTTGCATCGCTGGACAGTTTGGGTATTTGTATGTCTTTTAGGAAAGCCAGATTATCTGTTTTAGTGTTTATGGCTGCGGGTGTGTATATTCTTTCATAATGGCCGCTAGTGTTTCAACAATGGGTTGGGGGTCTGAGGTTGTGGTACCATCTTCTAAGTCAAGTTGTGCAATTCATCGGCTGGCTCTTTCCTTATTATCCAACCAAGCAAGAAGCTTACCGGCTTTGTCCCCCAGTTCGTAAAGTGTGTTGTGTGCTGGTGAGTTTGGCTTTGGCCTCCCATGCGTAGGCCGTGTATTCCCGTTGTGTCAAATGCAGTTTATGTGTCGTATCACATTGGTGTCTGCGGTATGGTCAGCTGTCGCCTGAGCAACCTCTTGTTCCAGTGTTTCGATCTGTTGTTTTTGTGTCTTTTTGTGCTGTATAACTAGTGAAATTTGCCTGGCCCCGCAGTACGGTTTTAAATGCCTCCCAGAGCACCGTCGGGGAGGTTACAGAATGTTTGTTTTCTATAAAATATTGCTCCTTGGCTATGAGTAGGCCTTTACCAATTGTACAGTTTTTAAGGTACCCTGGGTGAAGTGGAAACAATCGGCGTCTCCCCGGAGTGTAGGACATGTAAGTGAGGAGCACTGGCGAGTGATCTGAGATGCTTCTGGGTAAATGCATTACATCTGACACCCTCTCCAGCCCTGCCGCCAATATCAATATATAATCTATCCTTGAGAGACTATTGTGCACCCCTGAATGAAAGGTATATTGTCGCTCCAGAGGGTACCTGCTTCTCCAGATATCAAGGAGGCAGACTGCATTAACAAAGTCCACTAGTGTAAGGTTAACATTGCTGGGATCTCTAGGAGGCGTTCTGTCTATGGATGCATCAATTGTAGCGTTGAAGTCTCCCCCTATAGCTTTCTAGTTTTAAAGAACTTTGTTAGTTATGAATACAGGTAAACAAGCAATCATATTTCCAATCCAGAAAAGGAGTATATTATCCTATGAAATAAAAACAATGAACCATAAAAATGCGAATACAATAGTTTAGGTAACAAAATAAATGGCAATAGTGAAGATCACGTAAACAGAGGGTAAAACAGCTAGTGCTTTAAATTGAAACCATTTGGATACAGGCAACCAGTGCAGCAAACACCCTCACCCTCACCCCCCTCACCCTCACACCCCCTCACCCTCACCCCCTCACACCCCATCACCCTCACACCCCCTCACCCTCACACCCTCACCCTCACACACATCCTCACCCTCACACCCCCTCACTCTCACACCCCCTCACTCTCACACACCCTCACTCTCACACCCCCTCACACCCCCTCCCCCTCACACCCCCTCACCCTCCCTCACCCTCACAAACCCCCTCACCCTCCCACACCCTTACCCTCACTCCCCCTCACACACCCTCACCCTCACACCCCCCTCACCCTCACACACCCTCACCCTCACACCCCCTCACCCTCACACACACCCTCACCCTCACACCCCCTTCACCCAACCTCTCACCCTCACACACCCTCTCACACCCTCTCACACCCTCTCACCCTCACCCCACACCCCCTCACACCCTCACACCCCCACCCTCACACACAACCTCACCCTCACACCCCATCACCCTCACACCCCCTCACCCTCACACCTTCACCCCCCCTCACCCTCACACCCCCTCACCCTCACACCCTTACCCTCACACACCCCCTCACTCTCACACCCCCTCACCCTCACACACCCTCACCCTCACACACCCTCACACTCCCTCACACTCCCTCACACCCTCCCACACCCCCTCACCCGCACACCCCTCACCCTCACACCCTCACCCTCACACCCCCTCACTTTCACACCCCCTCACCCCCACACCCACTCACCCTCACACCCCCTCACATTTACACCCCCTCACCGTCACCCACTCACACCCCCACACCCCCACACCCCTCACCCTCACACACCCTCACCCTCACACCCTCACCCAGCCCCTCACTCTCACACCCCCTCACTCTCTCACCCCCCTCACTCTCACACCCCCTCACACTCACACCCCTCACACCCTCACCCTCACACCCCCTCACTTTCACACCCCCTCAACCCACACCCACTCACCCTCACACCCCCTCACCTTCACACCCCCTCACCGTCACCCACTCACACCCCCACACCCCTCACCCTCACACACCCTCACCCAGCCCCTCACTCTCACACCCCCTCACTCTCTCACCCCCTCACTCTCACACCCCCTCACACTCACACCACCTCAAACCCCCTCACCCTCACACACCCTCACCCTCACTCACCCTCACACACACCCTCACCCTCACACCCCCTCACACACCCTCCCACCCTCACACACCCTCACACACCCTTACCCTCACACCCCCACCCACACACCCTCACACTGCCTCACCCTCACCCTCACAGACACCCTCATCCTCACACACTCCCTCACCCTCACACACCCTCACACACCCTCTCCCTCACACCCTCACAACTCCTCACATCCCTCACCCTCACACCCCCTCACACACCCCTACCCTCACACCCCCTCACAACCCCACACCCTCACACCCCTCACACCCCCACCCCCTCACCCTCACACACACCCTCACCCTCACACACGCCCTTACCCTCACACACCCTCACACACCCACCCTCTCCCTCACACCCTCACCTCCCACACCCTCACACCCCTCACACACCCCTACCCTCACACCCCCTCACTCACCCTCACACCCTCACCCTCACAACCCTCTCACCCTCACACACCATCACCCCTTAACCCTCACACACCCTCACACCACCTCACCCTCACATCCCCTTGCCCTCACACACCCTCACCCTCACACCCCCCACCCTCACACACCCCCTCACACCCCCTCACCCTCACACACCCTCTCACACCCCCTCACCATCACACCCCTCACTCCACCTCACCCTCATACCTCCTCATCCTCACACCCCCTCACCTTCACACCCCCATCACCCTCACACCCTCTCACCTTCACACACCCCTCACCCTCACACACCCTCACACCTCCTCACCCTCACACACCCTCACCCTCACACCCTCACACCTCCTCACCCTCACATCCCCTCATCCTCACACCCCCTCACACCCCTCACCCTCACACCCCCTCACCCTCACAACCCTCTCACCCTCACACCCCCTCACACCCCCTCACCCTCACAACCCTCTCACCCTCACACACCCTCACTCACCCTCACATCCCCTCACCCTCACACCCCCTCACCCTCACACCCCCTCACCCTCACAACCCTCTCACCCTCACACACCCTCACTCACCCTCACACCCACTCATACACCCTCACCCCCTCACCCATTTACCCTCACCCACCCTCTCACCCGCACACACCCTCACTCACCCTTCCACCCTCACTCACCCTCACACCCGCCCACCCTTACACCCCCTCACCCTCACACACCCTCACTCACCCCCACAACCTCACCCTCACACCCCTTCACCCTCACAACCCTCTCACCCTCACACACCCTCACTCACCCTCACACCCCCTCACCCTCACAACCCCTCACCCTCACACACCCTCACCCCCCTCACCCTCACACACCCTCACACCCCCTCACACCCCTCACCCTCACACACCCTCACACCCTCTCACCCTCACACACCCTCACACCCTCTCACCCTCACACGCCCTCAAACACCCTCACTCACCCTCACACACCCTCACCCTCACACACCCTCACCCTCACATACCCTCACCCTCACACACCCTTACCCTCACACACCCTCACCCTCACACACCCTCACACACCCTCACCCACCTCACACACCCTCACTCACCCTCACACACCCTCACTCACCCTCACCAGCATAGCATAACAAAACACAGCATAGCATAACAAAAAAAGCATAGGATAGCAAAACATAGCACAGCATAACAAAACAAAGCATAGGATAGCAAAACAAAACATAGTATAACAAAACAAAACATAGCAAAGCAAAACACAACAAAGCAAAGCATTGCATAACAAAATACAACAAAACATAGCATAGCATAACAAAACATAGCAAAAAAAAGCACAACATAACACAACAAAGCATAGCAAAACAAATCATAGCATAGCATAACAAAACAGAACAAAACATAGCAGAACAAAACATAGCATAACAAAACATAGCATAACATAACAATACAAAGCATAGCATAACAAAACATAGCAAAACAAAACATAGCGTAGCATAACAAAACACATCGAAACATAGCATACATAACAAAACATAGCATAACAATGCATAGCAAAACATAGCATAGCATAACAAAACGTAGCATAGCATACCAAAACACAACATAGCATAACATAACAAAACAAAGCTTAGCATTGTATAGCATAACAAAACATGGCATAACAAAGCATAGCATAGCATAACAAAACATAGCATAGCATAGCATAGCAAAACAAAGCATAGCATAATAAAACAACAAAACATAGCATAGCATAACAAAACAAAGCATAGCATAACAAAGCATTGCATAGCAAAACACAACAAAACATAGCGTAACAAAACATAGCAAAACACAACAAAACATAGCATAGCTTAACAAAACACAACACAACATAGCATAGCAAAACATATAATAGCATAGCAAAACATAGCATAGCATACCAAACACAACAAAACATAGCATAGCATAGCATAACATAGCACAGCAAAACAAAGCATAGCATAATAAAACACAACAAACATAACAAAACATAGCATATCATAACAAAACATAGCATAGCATAAAAAAGCATAGCATAGCAAAACATAGCATAGCATAACAAAACACAGCATAGCATAACAAAACACAGCATAGCATAGCATAACAAATCAAAGCATAGGATAGCAAAACATAAAATAGCATAACAAAATAAAACATAGGATAGCAAAGCAAAACATAGCATAGCATACAGCATCACTCAGCACCACCACAGCATCACTTAGGGGCACCACAACATCACTCTGCGCTACACAGCATCACTGAACGCCACAGCATCACTCGTTCGCAATTACAGCATCAATCTGTGCAACCATTGAACAACAACTGGTTCAAATATGTTCTCTCAAAGTTTCAAGCTTTATTACAAATGTAACAAAAAGATGTTAATATTTCACTTCTGTTCTTGGATTTTCGTCACAATAAAATTCACTGAAGTTATTTACAAAAGTTTAAGCTATTGCCATTTTAAATTACAATAACTTTTATTTAATTATTAAATTTAAAAAAAAATAAAAGCCATTGTTATTTGTAATATCAATATATGTAAGTCACGTAAATACAACACATACTGCATTACAAATGCTATAGGTGTCACATTTGCGAAAGTTATAACTATTGGCATTGTAAATGACAAAGCTGTTAATTTCACTATTTTAAAAAACAAAACATAAATTAAAAATTTGACATTTACAATACCAATAGCTCAAACTTTCCTAATGCGAGACCTATTGCATTGCAAATGCTTGTTTTTAATTGGGTACAGCACCAAATACCCCTATCAGATTTGTGGAATTTTGTGGCATGTAATTGTGTGGTGTGGAGTGGATTTGTGTAGTGGAATTATGTGGCATTGTGTGCTGTGGAATTGTGTGGATAATATTTATGTGTTGTTGATTGTACTGGAATTATGTGGCATGGGATTGTGTATTATGGAGTGTAACTATTTGGAATGGTATTTTGTACTGTGGAGACATGGATGCTTTTACCCCGTCCCAAAGGAAAAGCAAAAACTGCACTATATTTGGCAGTTCTTATACTGCTTACAAAAAAGTCCAAAGCAAGATTTTCAAAATCACCCTTTAGTATTTCGTGCTCACTGAAAATCTCAACTGAAACAGTTCTAGGGCAAGTTAAGTCCTTTATATTACACCGGAAACACACAATTGACAGAGGCCATCTGATTTTAATGCAAGTTACCCGGAAGGTAACTTCGAGCGTCCATCTTGAAAGTTGAATTCTGCGGTCCGTGTCGCAGAAGCCTCCATAATACTTATGGTTTCGATATGTTTACTCACCTATCTCAAAGTTCAAGGATGTTTGTAAAGCACAGAAAACAGAAACAATCACCCAGCAAACATGAACTACTGTAACACCTACTACAAGCCAGTATTTGATTAAAACAAATTTCCATCTTCCTCATCGCGTCGTTAACAGGGCGGGGGTGGGGCTTATGGAGGAAGAGGAGGCAGGTGCAGCCCATGAGAGGGAGCAAAGAGCAGCTGTTTAGAATACAAACTAGCTGCGAGGGACGGGAGGTGTTGTGAGAATGGCACAAGAGAGTAAGTGAACTGGGAGCAGCAGCACGGACAGAGCAAAAGACTAAGGGGCCCTTTAGGATGGCGGGCGGACTTCAGTCCACCCGCCATCCTCACATTGCTGAGACCGGCCGCCATACTGCGGCTGTCCCACACCGCTGATTAGGATGTGACTGCCAACCTGGCAGTCACAGTCCTCCTATTTGACATTGTGGCGGGTGCAGCTTACAGCAGCACCCGCCGCAATGCCAAATTGACATGTTGTGCATTCCCATGCACAAGGTGGCAGGCACCGCACAGTGCTTGGCACCTTGTGCATGGGAAAGCAGGGGGGTACTATGGCTATCCCCCAAGTGCACCCCCCACCGCCCCTGTGGTTTCAGCAACAGGCCCCCAAAGCACATCCCCGCCAGCCTTTCCATGGCGGCATCACCGCCATGGAAAGGCCTTTTCAACCAGGCATCATAATATGGATGGTGGTGCCTTCCAGGCATCGCCATAATATTATGCCCCAGCTCCGCCCGGCCGGCAATCGTAACGATTGCCGACTGGCGGAAAAGCGGCGGACAGACTTTCCGTCCGCCGCTGTACCCCAGCCATGATAATATGGCGGGGGGTAAATCAAGTTGGGATGGCGGGCGGATCGCCACCGCCAGCCTGGTGGTGGCGATCCGCCCGCCATTATAATCACCCCCAAAGTAGTGCACTGAAGGAAAACATATGGTCCATAGTGAAAGGATTCATGTAGCAGGGGCAGATCCCGGGGTGGAATAAAACAGCCCTAAGGCAGGACAAATGTATTCTATTGACCAATGAAAAAAAAGGAATTAGTAAAAGCAGACAAAAGAACCATTTTCTTTTAATGAAAGGCTGATGTGTTAGTGGTAATGTGCATGTAAATCCGGAAAATATAATTGTTTGCAGCCATATAGTGTCGCCTAAGCTACCATTAGTTTACTAATCAAGTTACTTAACACATTTACATTTCTTTCAGGAAGACCCCAGTGCCTAGAAAGGGTTTCCCATTTCTTCTTCATTTGGCCAACCCTCATTCAGCTATAATGTTTGCAGTTGCTTCAAGTAGGATGAGAAAAGCCTAGGGTCTCTAAAAAGGGACGTGGCAAAAAAACCATAGCTAGGAATCCTATCCAAAAAGTGTGCTTCACACAGCATGCCCCCTCACCTGTATTTGGGTGCATCACTGTGATTTTTCTGTTTTGGCACCCACACATAACACACAAATGAAGAACAAGGAATATGAGCCTAAAACAAGCCAGACATATTGGTTTGCTAATGCTTGTTAGCCATATCATATACAGGAGTAACTATACTCATTGATTGTGTTTAAATAATTTGAACTGAAAATATTTCAGTTCTGAAAATATGAGACTATAAACCAAACATTACTACGATCTATTGATGAGGTCTATGAGTTGTCTCAGACACTTACATTCACCCCTTCACACCACTTTCTCTGCAATGTCTCTTTCTTTTGGACACGTGCCTTTTTTGTGCTATATCTTTCTTAAATCCTCCACTTGTATATCTAAAATGTCATCTCCTTCCTCTTCTCCACTGTCTTTTCACTCTGCCTTTCTGCCTGTACTTCCTGGCATCACTTTTATTTTACCATGCCCACTCTCTCTCACACTCCCTCCCTCCCTCCCTCCATCTGGCACCGTCAGTATTAAAACAGCTGTGCATACCTCCTTCACACTCTTTTTCATAAAATGGTGATTACAATTGGTACATATGTGACAAACGCTCTGTAAACTCTGCAGAGACGGATTGGATTAGATGAGCATGTTATCGGAATACCTTTCTTACCTACTGAGAACCAGGCATTGCCTTCCTCCTCAACTCCAAAGCTCTCAAATATGTCCCATCATAAATACCCATACACAGCCTGAACTCACCCCGACACCTGGGTTCATAGCATGCTGTATACAAGAGTCATATATTGCATTAAAAACCTAAAGAAATACAAAATCTGCAAAAAAGTAAATAACCTTAAGGAAAGCAAGATGTATAACTTGTGAAAAGAAAACAAGGACGTTGTCACTAAAATAGATTATCCTAGGGGATTTTAAAGATAGTGTTGAGACCTTAATCAGTCTTTTTGTCTGTAAAGATAGTGACATGAATATAGGGCCTGTTAGTTTTGAATTATTGGTGGGTCCCGCCCCACTTAAAGCCCTGATGCGTGCTCATTTTCCATCTTATCATACTTTTTGCAAGCTATAACCTATGTTCAAATGCAATCAATAATGTGACAGATTGTATGATTTTTGTGGATGTTATGTGGATGTAAACACAGCTTGTCATTTCTATGGCCTTGCAAATCGAAATCCAGGGGCAGGCACTTGAATGCCTCAACTGGAAGTGCAATCCCTTGTCATCTTCTCAAACCCTTACTCCTGCTGTATTTGGAGCTTGCAAGGTTAGGGAAGGGGATGAGGAGGCAAAGAAAATGGACAGAAGTGAATGGGGGCATGAGGGGAATATAGAAAAGGATGAGAGAGTGGGGGATGTAAATGACTTGCCTCGTACAGCAATTCAGAGAAAAAAAAATCAACCATTCAGGAGTGTTTCTAAAGAAAAAGTATAAGAGCTCTTTCTATAAAATAAAACAGAATGGTGTCAGACCTATTTCAGGGGAGGGGGGCACGAACAGACAGAAACCACTGGGCCACAACTGTGATGGTTGCGCACATTTGCTGCATGTGTCCTGGGGTCTGTCGTGTTATGGCTCTGCAGCTGGGCTTAGTACACTCCTTTCCGCACTTTACTCCCAGAATAGTGAAGGCTAGCTGCGAGAGGCTGTTTGGGGCATGAGCACAGGACTCAACAATCAACCAATAGAAACAATAATGTCCAGCCCAGTGCATGTCTTTTAAAAAAAAGAAAATCATTTTTGTTCTCACAATTTTACAAAGTACTATACAATTCAATCCAGTATACCACTTGTCCCCTTCAGTATTATACCCACCAGGGTGACCCTAGACAAAGTGTCCCACTGTAATTATGACAGAAGCATGAAAATGGCCACGGTACAGCGTATCGGTGCCCCACAAGGTAAATGTGTAACCAATCCACTCGTTTGGGTGTCTTCTTAGTTAGCACTGGTGGTGGCAGGACTTCAGTTCAAAGTTTGCCATTTACACTTAGACAAGAGCAAGATTTACTTACCTTCAGGAAGAAACTGAAAACATGGTTATTCTAGCAATAGTACATTGTGCTGAGTATTCGCTAGTTATTACTGTCAGTTGTCTGTCTTGAGGTCTTACAGCGCCGGGATACTCTATTGAGTAGCTTTGCGCTCTATAAGTGTCAATTTACAATTACAATTACACCTGCTTGTTGCGAACTTGGTGGCTTGACTTCACTGAGGAGGCCTGCACGCCTACACCTGTCTTGCATCAGGAATCGCAGAGAGACTAGAAACCCTCTTCAGCACAGGTCGCTCTCCAACCATCTGCCTTCTGTGGGTGTTCCTCCAACCAGGAACACTCTGGGCTTCTACTTCTGGACAGCCTCGCCTCATGGAGGGACGGGCGGGTTCCTTCCCTCTTTCAGCAGGCAGGCCAGCTTCTAAGCAGACCCTCAGCTCTTCCAGAAGATAGTGCAGGTAATATCCCAAAACATATTTCACCATATGTGGAGGGGGTGGAGCCATGTAGGATGCACAGTCTTGGGCTGAGAACTGCCTAAAGAGCACCTCTGTAAGGTTTCTGAATCAGACTGTTATTTGTCTCTATGAAGTAATAATCAGGAAAAGACTAAAGAAAAATATTTCAGTGCCAACATTTACCTCTACTGTTCAGCAGTCAGAAACACCTAATAGCTACCAAAGACTTCAAGAAATTTCTATTGGTCACCCTGTCTCAATTCCTCTTACTTGAGTGTTTGGATCTCCACCTCCAGCCACAAAATTAAGGCAATGCAGTTCCAATCTCTGGGGAAGCTGTCCTCCATCTTGTGCCATGACAAACTAGATCATACAGAATGAATCCCACTGGTTTCAATACTCAGACTCTTGCACACAGAGTCCTACTACTGCACATGCACTACTCACACACACACACACACTACACACACACTCACCATGCACATAGAATGTCAGTCAATGCAAGGTTATGGACATCCACGTAACTGCCGATCTTTACATGAAAGAGCCAGCAGGGCACACACTCTCTAACTCAGAGAAAAGGTCTGGTTTTACTATAAAACTCAAAATCACGGGTGACTGGCACCACCACTTTATGTGCTATACTCAGGACAGTTACAGTAGTCATCTATCTACTATAAGGGAACCCGAAGTGTCAAAGGAGAGGTCCTAGACCTCATGTTTTCAAGGATTGGCCTAGGCTGTTGAGCACACACTAGATCAGCAGCATGGCATCAGGGCCAAAACAAAAGTCAGGATGCCCTTATACTGTGCAGGGGCCCTTCCCATCCCAAAATATGGTGTTCTCAAAAGTTCTCTCCCACTTCGCTATTTGCATGGTAGGAACCGATCGGTCATCCAGTTCTTTATGTTCTTGAAATTGTAGATGTGGATTTTGCATCATAAAGGCAGGACTATTACACACTTTCCAAACGAATAAAACATAACTGGAGGAGCTACCTAGATCTGACACAAAGGAAACTAAGGTCTCTGTTTGGGGAGTTGGGACGGGCTGAATTTAGGGAGTCAAGTAAATCTCTCTGTCCCCAGAACAAAAAGCAGCCAGCAGCAGATGCTATGTGCTGCGGTACCACTGCATGCATTTTCTTTATGAGGTGTGAGTGAAATTACTCCAAATAGCAGAGGCTGTTTATCTACATCTGCACTGCCCGGACCTCAACGAAACTGGTCCCACCACGTATACTCACCCCTTGATAGTACAGCCTGGTATGTCAGCGGATTCCACTTTTCCAGTCCTTACTTTCCTTTTACATATGAATGTTATCAGTCGCAGCTCCTAGTGGAAGTGCTAAAGGGCGGTGGGGCGGGGGAGGGGTAGAGGGGGGTAGTAAACTCTGGCATGTGGCCGACTGGAGGTAAGTACATACATAAATAAATAAATAAAACAAATTACATTGCGCAGCTGCAACGCCATTTGCGTTGCAGGATGCGCAATGTAATTGGTTTTATTTATTTATTTATTTATGTACTTACCTCCAGTCGGCCGTATGCCAGAGTTTACTACCCCCCACCCTGTCTCTTCCCCGACCTGCCCCACCGCCCCGCAGCACTCCCACTAGAAGCCGTGACTGAATGGTATCATGTACATTAGCGTAGTCTGAGGAAAAATTGTCGACTATACCCCACTGTTAAATCAAACCAAAGACAATTAACCTGTTGCTACCATTGAGGCAACTTGTCAACACACCACCAGGGAATTCGATTATTGTAGTTTGTCATGAGGCAATTAAGTGCCCTTTACACGCTAGGTCCTCAACTGCCTGATAGCTTTGTTTTCTAGTAGTACACTCCAGACACACAGCAGCGTTAGGGGTGCACAATGTGCATAGCGCTGTTTTCATGGATGGCATGTGGACATGTGTCATTTGAAACAACTTGGCAAATAACTCTTTGAATGGATGGATTTATGTGCCTCTGCTTGGTGTTGACTATAAAGCCAAGAGAGACACATGACTGAGGGACCACTCTGCAGCTAGAATTTCTGCCAATCAGAATTTGTTAGCCATTTGTGGAGTGGAAGGACTGAAGGTGTCACATTTCCCCAAGTTATACTTGGATCCATGTTGAGTAGCACTATCTGTTCCACATCTTTCTTTGACTTCTGGAACATAGAGTGAAAGGTTTCAACTTGGATATAGATACTGAAACAAAGACAAAAAACAGAACTCTATGAGTCGGTTGCTTCTGACACTGGGCAACTTGAGATCTTAGGGTAACAATCAACCTTTCACTTGATGAAATGGGTTTCGATGTAGTCTGTTATTTGGATCAATTTAAACCTAACTCAATCTAAATCTAGCTGTTTAATACCAAATGCATTGTGCTTGTGATCTTCATCTTAGTACTGGCTAATGTGTATTGCTATGTTGTGGAAATTATCACAATCTGCCCCACACATTGTTTCTGAGGGTGCAAACAGCAAAATCTCTTCGTTCTTTAAGACAGTGGGGAATGTGGTATTGAAGCTTTGTTACTTGTCTATTGTGTTGAGATTCCTATAATGACTGGTTATGGGATGGAAAGCTTATCATGGAAGGCAAGTGAGACACTAGATATGGTTGAAGAGCCGCTATGACCAGCAAATCTGTCATTAAGTCAAAGTGATTCTTCAGATGAAATTTGCCTTACTTTGGGCTTGGTGAGTGTAACATTTTTTGCAATTTGCACAAGTGATTGACTTTTGGGGCTCTCCTGCAGGTTTAGTATGGCCAGTAACTGTTAATGAGCTTTTCATGGATCTAAATTCTCACTACGCCATCACCCATTTTACCCAGAACAAATATATATCGGACGTGCTGCATAAAAACAAAAAACTAAAGCTGGGGCAAAACATCTTAGCTTCAAAAGTGAGTTTGAACATTGCATAGTAATTAAATATAAGACTGAGGTTTTTACACTACAGAAATGTCCCAGGTGCACTTGTATTTAAGGACCAAAGTGGACCCAGTTATGCAACGCCTTATGTGTCTCGACTGAGACAGCACATGCAAATATCTTTTTTTTACTGATAAAAAAAACAGAAAAAGGGCTTCCAGCCCACTCATTACTTACAACTAATTGGCTTCATCATCACTTTCATTTCTTTTTTAGGTCTCGTTAGCGTAGGCTGCGCACATGCGCAGTCGAGCTCGCAAGATTTTATGTTTTCAGAGTACTTTCACTAGCGAGGTTAAGACTGGCCCCTCTTTTATATTGGCTGGCGTCACCGTTCATGCTAAACGGTGGCCAGCCATTGGAAAAGAGGTATTAGTGACGTACTCTTTTCTCTTTCGAAGCCGTCCCACTTGGACTGGCTTCCTTGACTTACGTGTGTGGTAAAAGGTTTCTTATCATCTTTATGGAGCGAAACAGATGGCCCCATAAAGAACAATAATAAACCTTTTACCACACACGTAAGTCAGGCCAAGCCCGTCCAAGTGGGAAGGCTCTAAAAGAGAAATTTGTTTCATTTTAGTATAATCGCAGCACCCGCGCTTTACTTTTAAAATGTTACAAGTAAAGCGCGGGTGCTGTGATTATACCAAAATGAAAGAAATAGAAAAAACATCTATTTCTTTCATTTTGGTATAATCGCGCACCCGCGCTTTACTTGTAACATTTTAAAAGTAAATCGCGGCTGCCGACTTTGGAGCTGGAGAGCAGAGTTCAAGCCTCAGCGTTGGCTCTATCATCTAATTAAAAATAAACAGTGATTTTGGAGGGGAGTGGGAGGGAGGGGAGAGACAAATAGAAAAAACACAACCCAGGTGGAGGGGCGAGACAGATAACAATGTAGCATCTGAAACCAAGTGAAACAAAGAGTGCAGAGAATTGAAGGAGATGGCTCAAAGTGGAACACTGCCGACTTTCAAGCTGGAGAGCAGGGTTTAAGCCTCATGTTGGCTGTATTAATAATAAATAAATAAACCGAGATGACAGATGAGGGTTGGGACAGACAAATAAAACAAGCATTGGCAATGCAATGGGGGGGCGTGAGACAGAATCAGACTGTGGGAGGAAGGGTGGAGGCATGGGAAGAAATTAGTCTGTGCAGTAAAGGGGCCAGTAACTGTGGAAGGACAGGAATGAAAACATGTCTATCAAAAGGAGGGATAAACAAGCCTGCAACCAATCGGAAGTCAGTATTTAACACACAAGCCAATGGAAATGATGGGCAGAGAGTGGGCGGAGATGGATCGTAGCCTCGTGAAAGGGTGGAGAGATCTCACCCAAAATGTTTACATTCAACTGGCAGCTTCCTTTGTGCCGGTGGTGGATGTGAGGTACAAGAGACAGAAACAAGACTAGGTAGGTATTCTTGATATTCAGCAACCCTGACAATCATCAGCACATGTGTCAGGCCTCTAAAGCTTTAGGCCCGGGCAGTTATTGTTTTCTTTTACAAAGTAAGCCCAGCCGAGCTGCAGATGTCTCCTTTGGTGTGGGGGCCGGTTTCATGCGTACCACCAGCAAGAATGGAAGTTATAGGTCTCGGGGGTCAAAGGGGAGCCAGCCTTTCCAGGGAAGAGAACAGGCAACTAACATACAGATTCCAGGTTGCCTTCGGGATAGATAGCGCCTTGTGAGCGCACAGAAGATGGGGGAGATGTGCAAGCATGTAGACATTCGAGGAAACTCTGAGCAGCCGTTCCTTTAAAGGAAACATCCTCGCACCTGCCAAGGTTGTGCCCACTGGGGCCCGTCCGTGCCCAGCACCGCAGAGAAACCTCTGGATGTTTCCATTGGCATCGCCCCCAGTCACACACCTCAAGAGCCCGTTCCTAGACCCGAGCGCAGCTGTGGGTCACCCACCTACTGCGTCATCATGGGGGCAGTGAGAAAAGGCCCTACACCCTGACACTGAGGTTCAGTGCGACTCCCCCCTCCTGCGTCATCATGGGAGCAGTGCTGCGTAGTGTCCCTCGGAGAAGGCACTACACCCTGACACTGAGGTGCAGTGCGACTCCCCCCTCCTGTGTCATCATGGGAGCAGTGCTGCGCAGTGTCCCTAGGAGAAGGCAATACACCCAGACACTGAGGTGCAGTGCGACTCCTCCCTCCCGCGTCATCGTGGGAGCAGTGCTGCGCACTGTCCCTAGGAGAAGGCGCTACACCCTGACACTGGTGCAGTGTGACTCCCTCCTGCGTCATTAGGGCGGGCTGTGCTGCGCAGTGTCCCTCAGAGAAGGTACTACACCCTGACACTAACACTATGGTGCAGTGCGACTCCCCCCTCCCGCCTCATCATGGGAGCAGTGCTGCAGTGTCCCTCAGAGAAGGCACTACACCCTGACACTGAGGTGCAGTACGAATCCCCCCTTCCGCGTCATCATGGGAGCAGTGCTGCGCAGTGTCCCTCAGAGAAGGCACTACACCCTGACATTAACACTATGGTGCAGTGCGACTCCCCCCTCCCGCGTCATCATGGGAGCAGTGCTGCAGTGTCCCTCAGAAAAGGCACTACACCCTGACACTGAGGTGCAGTGCGAATCCCCCCTTCCGTGTCATCATGGGAGCAGTGCTGCGCAGTGTCCCTCAGAGAAGGCACTACACCCTGATACTAACACTATGGTGCAGTGCGACTCCCCTTTCCCACCCCCTTCCCGCGTCATCAAAGGGGCCGTGCTCCACAGTGTCCCTGGGAGAAAGCTCTACACCCACAGCCCGCATTATGATATTTTTTCCCTTGATATATACAGTCCCCATAGTGATGCCATAATATTGATGTTGTTTAAAAAAAACATTAATAAAAGCCATTATCATTTACAATGCCAATAGCTCACGCTTGTGTAAATGTGATGCAATACATTTCGCATTTACAAAACTTTTGGCTATTAGCATTTTAAATTACAATGCCTTTTATTTATGTTTTACAAAAGAAAACAAAAAAAAACCAATGTCATTTACAATGTAGATTACTCAAAACAATGTCAGTGCGAGACCTATTGCATTGTAAATGCTTGTTTTCATTGGTCAGTGGCAGCTGACTGCGGTCTCGTTGCAGACAGCTCTAGGAGGATTTTGATTTCACCATCTTTAGATTTGATACACACCAAAGTACTGCAGGGAATCAGCTGCGTGTGCTTTACAACTCTCTTTCCTTTGTTCGCTACAGTTCATTACAAAACCAAGCAGAGCTTCTTACCAGCGTGTTTATAGCCACCACTGCTTTAAGAGAGGCCGAGTGCATTCACTGTAGCCGCTGTTGTGAGCACTCCCTGATGACATTGGTTGTTCGTTGCTGTGTTTTCTCTCCATATAATCCTTTGTAGGTTTTGCCTGAGACAGCGCATACTCTGTCTGCAAAATATTTTATAAACTGAAAAAACAAAAATGTTAAAACAGGCTTAAAGCCGCACATTACTTACCATTGGTTGTCTTTGACGTCACCTCTTTCCTTGCTTCTCATTGGTCACTGCCTCCTACTTCTTCCAGCTTTCACTTTTCTTACAGTGTTTGGCCATGGTGTTGAGCATGGACCAACTGCAGCTTCCTGACTGTGGCCAGTGCCCATCCACTGGTGGTGGGCTTCTGGAGGTACTTATTTTTTTAGGTCGAGCCTGGGCAACACAGTTGCTGCTCTGCGAGGTGTGCTGTATTAGGGTAGGGACTTGAAGCTCCGCCCACTCTTCGCCCATATTTTTCATTGGCTTGTGTCATTGTCCACTGTAAACTGTGGCTGTTCATTCGTCAAAACGTTTAGGGGTAGATTTATGAGTTCTGGCGCATCTCTGCAAATCAGCAGGGATGCGCCAGAACTGATGCGTCACGCAATTCCCTCCTTGCGGCTCCACAGATGCGCCGCATTTACAATGCGGCGCACCATGGTGCAAGGAAGGGCAGATGCGTGACGCATCTTGTGGTGTACGGGCGGCGCATTGCTGGAGTAGCGTCGCAAGTGCGACGCAACTCCTGCAATGTACGGAGGCCACCCATACATAACGTGGTGCGTCACTCCTTCGCCTGCTTCAAGCAGGCGTAAGGATTTGACCCAGCAGTGTCGTAAAACTGACTCAGTGAAATCTTGTAGATTTCACTGCGTCCGTTTTACGGGGCTTTCCTACGAGGGAACGCCCACCCTGACTCAGGTTTCATGTGGCGCAGGGCTTTACAACGTGACGCATCTGCTTAGATGCGTCACGTTATAAATAGGTCGCAGGGATGCGCCACGTTTCCGCGCCGTTGCGTGACGCAACGGCGGCGTGAACGTGGCGCAAGTCCGACATAAATCTGCCCCTTAGTCCTTCCTCAGTACCGCCTTGTCTTCTTTTGTAACCTTCCATGACGACACCCCCGTTACGTGTTACTCAGCATGCTTTAATTACAGCCTCCCAGCACTATTTTCTCAAATAGCTTGGTCCTGCATGTTGTTGCAGGCATGACATTCTCTCTCCTAATGCATTTTTGTAATTTTTCTATCACAGTTGCTGGCATTTGCAATGCATAAGGTATTGCATTTGTGAGAGTTTAAGCTATTGACATTGTAAATGACAATGTTTTTTATTTATCTGTTTTAAAAACAAAACATAAATAAAGGTCATTGTCATTTACAATGACCTATTGCATTGCAAATGTGTGTTTACCTTTCCTGTTGCATTTTAAGAGAGTGCATGTTTGTCAACCCCCCTGCCGTCTGTCATCCTGCCCCAAACTCCCTCCCTACCCCTTGTTTGTGTTACTTGCCCGTCTTTTGTGCCTCCATGCCACAATTTGCTTGCTCCCTCTCACTCCCCTCCCACCCTCCTCCAGATGTTGCTTGTTCCCTTCCGCTATCTGTGACCTTACTCCAACCTCCCTCCCTTGTGTTGGCTGTCCGTCCAGTCATCCTTCCGCTGTTTGTCATTTTGTGCCCCATCTGCCTCCTCGCGCCCTGTCTCACAACGCCTCAAACAAAAACCTTGACAAAGCCTAATAGCTCTTGCATACTTGAGAACTGCTTGGTTTTGTCAATGTTTTTTAGCCATGTCTTACAGCAGCATGGCTGCAGTGCAACATGGCTGAAAGTAAAGGGAAAAAAAACACTGACGAAGCCAACATTGAGCGTGCCATATCTCTCTTTTTTTTAAACTTTCAACCATGTTGAACAGAAGTCATGCTGCTGTACAGCACGGCTAAAACAACATCGACAAAGCCAAATAGATCTTGAAGAGGGGCAAGGGCAACCTATTGGCTGGTCTTTTTCCTAGTGTATAAAGAGCAAGATTGCCATACAGGCGGCTGAAGTTCCCTTAAGTAGATTAATATAGGACATTAAAGTGCTTATGTGCAGGACTGAGGCAGGGATATTTATTGTGCCAGATGGGCTGTGGTTCCCCCAGTAAAAGTGCAAGTGTGCAAGACCAGGATAAACAAAGTAGTTGCCTGAGCTTAACAGGGATAGGGAACAGCTGATTATGGCGATCCTTAGCAACCCGTCCTTGAAGAGTAACTGCTTATGTTAAGTTTGCCTTAGGGGCTACTAATTTATCACGTTTTAAAGTTAGAATTGGAACCCCCTCAGGATTACCCATCGAAAAAAGACCGGATTATTTGTGCTTGGCTTGCCAGCCATATATGAACAATATGTCTCTCTAATCTCATAATAAAAAATCATAAATAATAAATACATACAGAGAGGTACTTTTGGTCAGCCATCTTCATCCACTGGTCTGTTCAGTTGTCATTCACATGGGCTTCTGCCCACCACAGCAGGCAGCATGGGATAATGGATCATCCCACTTCAGTCACTTACTCATTTGCACTGTGATTTTTTCTTGATCACAAGTGCGTATCCGCCTAAAGAGGAATACAATTCGGCGCTTTGCCTGTTGGGCCAATACTTTGCTGGTATTTTTTCTTTCCATTCTTTCTCCTTTTTTATTTTTTGACCATGCGTGTGTGTTTAAATGTCTTCAGGTTACACTAATTCGGAGGTGATAGTACCTTTTTTGTACCAGTAAGAATAATATTTTCCTTTGATGTGTAATAAAACCATAAAGTTTCTTTACCATACAATATCATGACATAAAATGAACGGCTATACTACACCATATCGTGCCATACCATACCATACCATTCTATGCCATACATAACATACCATATGATACCAAAACACACCATACCATACGATACCATACCTTGACATGCATACCTTAACATACCACAGGACATACCATCCATACTATGCCATACCATACCATACCATTCCATACAATAAAATATATGCAGCACCCTTCCACCGGGAGATCAAACGGTCATTCCTTGCCTTAAGATTCAGATAAATAACCACACTAGACCTCATGCCAAAATGAAGGATGGCTGGTTTAAGTGAAGATTGGTCCTGCGGTCTATTCCACCAGGGGGATTAAACTTTGCTCCACATTGTATGCATCTGCCCTGTATTGATGGTCCATTGAATGGGGAATTAGGTCGTGTAGGTCTGCACTGGTGGAGTCTATGAACCCAATCAATACAATGCTGAATATTAGACAAACCCAGTTGAATATTTTCAAAAAGATGATCAGCTTATAGGTTGGGCGATGGGTAATCCTGAGGGGGTTCCAATTCTAACTTTAAAACGTGATAAATTAGTAGCCCCTAAGGCAAACTTAACATAAGCAGTTACTCTTCAAGGACGGGTTGCTAAGGATCGCCATAATCAGCTGTTCCCTATCCCTGTTAAGCTCAGGCAACTACTTTGTTTATCCTGGTCTTGCACACTTGCACTTTTACTGGGGGAACCACAGCCCATCTGGCACAATAAATATCCCTGCCTCAGTCCTGCACATAAGCACTTTAATGTCCTATATTAATCTACTTAAGGGAACTTCAGCCGCCTGTATGGCAATCTTGCTCTTTATACACTAGGAAAAAGACCAGTCCCTGATTAGCCACTTTTATCCAATTTATATCTGTAGTTGGCACCTCTACTTAAATACCTAGGACGGAAAGTTGAAGAAAGTGAAGGGCTTGTGACTCGATGGTCAGTGGCCGTAATAGATGTATGGTTACAAAAAATTGGTAAATCCGGAATCACTGGGACCTGGGTACTAGACAGTATACATTAGGGTGGTCCCAGTACAATAACATCATTAGTGTAGAACGGGGAGAAAATTCAATAAGAATTCAAAACAAAATAAACAAAAAATTTTTTGTTCCAGTGTTATTTAATCACACTGAAACTGAACGTCATTTCATCAGACAGATTTTAAATTGCATATATTTGTAGGTCAAGGTTTCAATATGACAGTACCCAAAAGGAAAGAAAGAAATAGGGGAAGGTTGTGATTCAAGTGTGGTAGTGAGGTAAAGTAAACAATAGTGACATAAAAACACAGGCAGTTCTGGTATATATTCTTCATATGCCGAGTAATCAAGTACATATTCATCTAAGTACACAGTATCTGTACAGCTTTGCCATGTAGCACCAAAAATCACAGTAAAGTAAGTACTGTTGAAAGGACTGGCAATTTTCAAGAGTCGACGTTTCAACCCCAATTGGTGTGTAGATTATTCAGACCTTACTCGCGTGGTCTTCCTCAGGACAAGTGGAAAGTGGTATGGGGTGAGGGGGCACCGTGAGTGCAAGGGTGGGGGGCCTCTCACTAGTCAATGGTGGAGGATCAGGGGCTCCGGGGTTCCCAAAAACCTGAAGGTAGGAGTGAGAAGACACTCAGTGTGATTTAAGAAAAGAAGCGATCCAATCAAGACAAGAATCCATCGTGTAAGAGGTTGCAAAATCCTAAGTCTATGTAAAGAACGTCAGATACCCCGAGTCAATCAAGGGAGGAGACGGGATTCAATCGCTTGGGTGCCAGAAGGCTTCCTGGAACTCGTAATAGATGAATGAAAAATCCCTTTTTTAATCCCTTTTGTATGTATTTTTTAGTCTCGCCTGAGCCAGCGCATGCGCTGCTCTGGCGAGACATTTAGTAACTGCGTTTTCAAAGTGCTACCCAAAGGCTTTTGCCGGCCTCCAGCGTGCAGTTACACGCACGTGGACGCGCACAGCTGCCAACTGGCTTTCTGTAATGGCTCATTAAGCCTTACAGCCTTACAGCACGTGAATCCCCTCCCCTACCCCTCCCTTCTCCCACTCCTTCCTTGTTATGTTATGTTATGTTAAAAAAATTTGTACCGCGCACGTACACCGAGACGGTTTCTTGGCGCTCATAACAGACATAACAAACTGAGGCAGGGAGCATTACTCAAAGGCTAACTTAAAAAGGTGAGTTTTCAGGGTTTTTCGGAACAAATCATAAGTAGGGCAGTGACGAAAGGACACAGGGAGGGAATTCCAAAAAGTGGGGCCTAGAAAGGAAAACCGGAGGCCACCGTGTTTTTTTCAGCGAATCGATGGAATGCAGAGAAGATTGTCGGCAGAGGATCGAAGGTTGCGGGATGGGAGATATCGCCTGAGTTTGGAGGAGATGAACTCGGGGGCGTGGTTGTGAAGGGACTTGAATACGGTGCAACCGAGTTTAAAGGAGCACCGTTTGGCCACAGGGAGCCAATGAAGGCTCTTCAGGAGAGGGGAGACATGCTGATGTTTGGGTTGACGAAACACCAGGCGGGCCGCCTGGTTCTGGATTAGCTGGAGTTTTTGAAGCTGGTAGGAGGGAATACCCGCATACAAGATGTTAGAAAAGTCAACCCTGGAAATGACCAAGGCCAAGAGGGTAAGAATAAGTGCCTCTCTGGTTAAGAATCTGCAGATCTTGCGAATCCTGCGCAGCTGGAAGAAGCAGGATGATGTGACTGCAGAGATCTGAGATTTCATAGATAGATCCTCCGAGATGATCACTCCTAGACTTTTCACGGTACTGACTGGACGAGGAGGGGCGCCAAGGGAAGATGGCCAAAAGTTGTCATTCCAGGGGTTAGTGGAGCCGCCCACCAGGACGAGTTCCGTTTTGGACGGATTCAACTTGAGTTGGCTATGAGCCATCCAGTCAGAAATACGTAGCATTGTGGTTTGGATGTTAAGACGGGAGGTAGGGGAAGTGTCCAGGGGAAAAATCAGTTGCAGATCATCTGCATAGTTGTATATGGTGGCTGGGGAGTGACGAAGGGATGCCAGAAGTGGTTGCATATATAAATTGAAGAGGAGCGGGGAGAGGGCTGAACCTTGGGGAACACCACAGGTGAGGGAGGAGAAAGGGGCGGAGAAAGTGGAGAGGTGGACAGCCTGGGAGCGGCCGTGTAAGAAGGAGCGAACCCACTCAAGGGCGATCCCACGGATCCCGGCGTTGTTGATACGGTCGATCAAGATGGTGTGATCGACCGTGTCAAAAGCCGCCGACAGATCTAACAAGACAAGAGCCTGGGGGATGTTATTGTCGGCGCCGGTTCTAAGAGTGTCCATCACTGCAGCAATCACCATCTCTGTGGAATGTAGTGGGCGAAAGCCAGCCTGATGAGGGTCCAAGAAGGAGGAAGTTTCCATAAAGGAGCTGAGGCACTTGGTTACATATGTCTCTAAGATCTTTCCCAGAAAGGGGAGGAGAGAGATGGGTCGGTAATTACTCATCACAAGAGGGTCTGCGCTTGGCTTCTTCAGGATAGGTAACACAATGGCCTGCTTAAAAGCCTCAGGAACAACCCCTGATGTCAACGAAGAGTTGAGAAGGGCCAGGGCAGGATCAGGGCAGAGCCTAAAAATTTCTTTAAAGATGTGAGGAGGGCAGCAGTCCCTGGGGGAGCCAGAGCTAACTTTGTGGAGGAGGCTGTGAAATTCCGTGATAGAAATAGGAGGGAAGGTATGGAAGTTTTGGGCATTTTCAGAAGGGAGAGGGAAAGAATTGGAGGGAGAGGGCGGGGGAATGTTGTTTTTGATTGTGGAAATCTTGTCTAGGAAAAAGGAGTTGAGCTCATCACACAGAGCCTGGGTGGGAGCAGGCGGGAGGGTGATACGGTCAGGGAGGGAGAGCTCATTGACGATAGAAAAGATGTCCTTAGCTTTTGAAGCCGACTCCAGGATCCTGCATGAAAAGTAGGAGGTCTTGGCCTCAAGAATAGAAGATTTGTATTTATTTAGTAGAGTAGTGAATTCAGTCTTGAGTACAGGGTCGTACTTCTGGCGCCAGCGACGTTCAGCCTGGCGAAGGGCCAGCTTATCGAGTTTGAGCTGGTCCGAGAACCATCGCTGAGCGTCATGGGGGCGAGAGATTTTGATGGACTTTAAAGGGGCTACAACATCGGCAGCTGCCTTCAGCCAGAGCTCAAGAGTGGAAGCTTGGCGGGAAACAGATTCAAGAGCAGGAGGGGTTGAGGCTGCCAGGAGCGAATGGAGAGTAGTCATATTGGCATTTTTCCAGTTACGGGCCATAATGCCAGCAGGGCGCAGAGGACGGTGAAAACTGGGCAGGTTAACAGAAAAGGAAACAAGATAATGGTCGGACCAGGTTCAAGGAGTGACCAGGGGGGCCGAAGAGTCAAGATTAGCCAGCCAGACCTGGTCAAGTATATGGCCCTTACAGTGAGTGGGAGTGAAGATCGACTGCTGATAATTCAGGCTGGTAAGAGTTTCCGTAAACAGTTCTGACAATCGGCTCTCTTGGGGATCCGTAGGCCAATAATTAAAATCACCCAGAAAAAGAATTCTGGAGTGGTTTATAAGAAGCTGAGAAAGGAGTTCCCCAACTGAAAGAGCAAAGGAGGGCATATAAGTGGGGGGTCTGTACATGAGAACACAGACAAGGGAAGTGGAGGGTGAGCGAAGCAGAATGGCAAGGGTTTGAGAGTGAGGGATAGGGGTGCAATCTAGCATGGAAAAGGCGTGTTCTTTGCGGATGATGGCTGCGACCCCGCCGCCAACTTGCCCTCCGGGCCGATTAACATGCAGGATATAGTATCCGTTAGGAAGAGCGGCTAGAATGTCGGGTACAGAGTCTTCCGTCAGCCAGGTCTCTGACAGGAAGAGAATGTCTGCCTTAGTGTCATCTAATAGATGGAAGATCTCGAGTTGATGTTTCACCATGGAGCGCGTATTGAGGTAAAGGATCTTAAGGGTAGCCAGTTTAATTTTCCTTTTCATTCTCCTCCACCCCCTAGCTCTTTGATCTCGATCAGTTTCACTTTTGCTTGTGTTTATGAGCCTCTGGTACATGTCTGTATTCTCACACCAGCGTTTCCCTGTGGCGTAAAACACACACACTACCTCACACATGGCTCGTTTGTTAGCACCTCATACTAATTTCCCATGTTAAACGGTCTTCTCCCCTACCCTGTCTGTTTTTCTATTTCTTCTCCACACAAGGCTTCCTGTGTTTGTGAGCATCACACACCGTACCAACCATAACATACAAATTGGTACATGTGTTTATAAGTCTCACAGATACTTTGTTGTGCTTGCAGGTATCTCATACACTGCTCTTTTGTGACCGCGTGCAGCGTACTCATTTGCAAGCTTTTCTCACTCAGTTTGCAAATATCTCCCTCAGTCTCTCATGTTGTGTTTATCGCAAACACCACACTTCTGAGTACCACCCACACACATCCATCTCGTACTGTACATCTAACCGCTCATCATCCATATGCATTTCCCGCTCCACATTGGGCTTCTTGCGTGTCTACCTGTATCACGCACGTACATATTAGCATCTGGCACGCTGCAAGCTTTTCGCATTTGTAAGGTTCTCCCACACGCACCGTGCGTCTCGCTTTGCACCTCACGTACCAGGATTTTTTTACAAGCGCCTCATAACTTTGCTTCTCACGCATGTGTGCATATTCATTTACTCGGTTTGCAAGCATGTGATAAAATCGCCTCGTGGCGTGTGTCGCTGCAAAGTTGCAAACAGCATTTTGTGGACAACAAACAATTCAAAATGTCCTTGAGCATGACCAGTCAAGTTTGTGTGCCACAGTAAAGCCAGCGGCGCGAGAAACACTTTTCTCGTTTCCATTTGAACACTCAATAAGATTTGTTAAAGCACTCTAGCGACTTGTTGGGGAATGTAAGTGCTATATAAAGGTACTTTAATACGATGAGTACTTTTGTCTTACTAAATGACTTCAAATCCACTTGAGGGCATTATGGGGTCATAATGGCCTGCTATCTGTTATGTAGTATCTATTTTATGGACGATTACGCTTACACATGATTCCTTGCGCCTTTCATTTTGTTGTAGTTTTCAATAGTGTGAGAGAATCTGGTCGGTGCTTCTTGCTGTCATTAGGAAGAGAACTGGGGGCCAACGGCGCCGCATTTCACCTGTAAGTAGACATAATATTGAGTTTTTTATTTCGACTAGACATAATATCGAGTTTTTAATTTCGACTAGACATAATATCGACTAGACATAATATAGACTACTAAATATTTTATTTTTAGTCTTTTAGTTTCTGTAGCGGGTTGTGGGTATTAAGGGGAATAGGGTGGGAAGTAATTTAATTATAATTAATTAAATATGTTATTTAATTAATTGGTATTTATTTTAAAATAATTCTTAATTAATTATTAATTGGTAATTAATTAAAATATAATTGGTAATTAAGTATAATTGATTAATTGATAAATATTTTATTTGTAGTAATTTATTTTCTGTAGCGGGTTGTGGGTTTATAGGGGATTAGGGTGGGAAGTAATTTAATAATAATGAAATATGTCATTAAATTTATTGGTATTTATTTAAAATTAATTGTTAATTGATTATTAATTGGTAATTAATTAAACTATAATTGGTAATTAATTATAATTGATTAATTGATAAATATTTTAATTTTAGTAATTTATTTTCTGTAGTGGGTTGTGGGTTTATAGGGGATTAGGTTGGGAAGTAATTTAATATTAATTAAATATGTTATTTAATTTATTGGTATTTATTTAGAATTAATAGTTAATTAATTATTATTTGGTAATTAATTACAATATAATTGGTAAATACATTTAAATTATTAATGAATAAATATGTTAATTTAATTAATTTAATTTCTGTAGTGGGTTGTGTGTTTATGGAGGAATAGTGTTGGAAGTAATTTAATTGTAAGTTATTACATTGTTTAAATAAATATATTGATTTTAATTTGTAAAATATTTTTAAATTTTAAATTAATTGATTGTTAATAGGTAAATTATTAGTATTAGTAGGTAATTTATATAATTAAATACATATTATTTCTCAATTTGGAGGCTGTTGCAAATACTTTGGAGATATCATCAACCTATAAGGAAATTAGGATTCACCCTAAAAATGAGAGCCAAAATATTGATGAAATTTCAAATGCAGAAGAAGACAGGGATTTTTGGGATCAATCTCTTGATGAGGAATACCTCAAATGTTTGGATACAGTTGACCTGTTAGAAAGACTTTCAAATGAAGACATTCCTGAGGAAATAATTCAAGTGGATATCCCTGATAAAGACTTGTTACAAGTTCTTCAAAATTTAGAAAATTCTATGGAATACATTTATATTTAGAAATTTAAAATTGTTTGACACATTATTCTTTTTCATTTGTAATTCATGCAGTAGGAGAATGAAGGAAAGTGCGTGAGAGAAGGAGTGAAGGAAGGCAAGTGAGGGAAAGGGAGTGAGGGACAGACAAGGACTGCTAAGGGAGAGTGAGGTATCAGAGTAAGAAGAGAGCGGTGAGAGAGATCGAGGGGAGGAGAGTGAGGGTGAAAGAAAAGAAGTAACGATACAGGAAAAGTGAGGGAAAGACTAAGGGAAGCAGTGTAAGGACAGTAAGCAAAGTGAGGGAGGAAAGGGAGTGAGGGAGAGGGAAGGGAGGTGAGGTGAGGAAGCGAGTTTATCAACTATCATGCTGAAGAAGAGTGTGGGGAAAAAAACCAAAGAGGAGGACTAAGAGGAAAGAACAATCAGTTCAAAAATACAATTGCTTTAAAGCATGAAGTGCTTTTCCACACATTTACATTTAAATAACCCATATTAGAACATACAAAATATCTACAGAGGAGACGGTGTACATTGAATTTTAGACTCTTCATTGTCACCTACATGTTGGTACTTACATCACCCACACAACACAACAGCTCTATTCAGAGCTACCCTACCTCAAAGCACTCTAAAATATTATTTTACTGTTTCCCTTGGTTTTCCCCTTGTTATGCTTTCTGGAACGCTAACTGGTGCGCAAACCGGGCGCTAACCATGCGAAAATTTGAAAAAAAAGGTTTTTTTTTTTTTACATATATGGGCCTCCTCAGCCACCCTCAGAAAACCTAGGGGGTCAGGATATGTCTGGCCTGCCCCCTTATACCCATTCCCAACATTGTTTATCCTCCATCTTGTGACTAAATTCGTCCGAAGTACAAGATGGCGGACTCCCGTTACGCTACCGGTGAGCTACCCGGTTCGCGTACCGGGTAGCGCTTCCACCGCAAAAAAATCGAAAAAATGTTTTTTTAATTGTTTTGCCCCGCAGGGCCCTTTAATAGCCCCCACATCAATCCTAGGGGGTCAGGAGGGGTCTACCTTGCCCCCTTTCATTCATTTCCCCCTTCGTTTATTTCCACCTCTTGTCTCTCGATCCTACAGAGAGACAAGATGGCGGCAGCTCCGGACTGTTTAGAATGTTGACAGTCACCGGAGAGCCAATCCGCTTCTCCTCGCGAAGTTCCGTTACGCGTCTGGTACGCGAACCGGGGAGCTAACCGGGACGCTGTCACAGATATATATATTTTTTTGAACGTTAATTTCTCAAAATCCACTGGAGCACATATCTTGAGACCTAGCAAAGGCACATCGGGCAAACAGTCTCTACAATTTTGCCAAGTTTCATAGAAATCCATTCAGCCGTTCGAGCTAAAAGTGAGTCCAACCGCCCTATGGAAAACTCAATGTTAAAAACACGTTTTGGGACCCCCCTTTTTTCTCGGCCCCCGCTTGACGAAACCCCCCCAAACTTTCAGGGGACGCTCAGAAACAAAATGTGCCATTTTCCTGAAAATTTCAGCCAATTCCGTCAATCAATGCCAAAGTTATTCAACATAGAATTTTCAGAAATCTCTATTCAAAAAAATCCTAACTATATATACCTACTGGCGACTGCCAGTAGGTAATATATATATACACACACATATATATATATATATATATATATATATATATATATATATATATATATATATATATATATATATATATATATATATATATATGTATATATATATATAAAAGATTGACAAAGCAAATACATCGCATATAGGCTAGTCCAAGTCAGTGCTTGTTATTAGTTTGAGACAGGGTGGGGCCCCTATTGTTTCACTGTGCAACCTCTGTAATTGTATTACACAGGAAACAATGCATGTATTGTTTATTAGTTTGATGTGCATGCCAAACGAAAAATATGATTGGTATAACTGATACAATTTCATTAGTATATTCACTACCATGGTTAATATTTGTCATTAACTTTGTTTCAAACTTTAATGTGTTAATATTTTTTAATTTGTGTGTTTAGTTATGTTCTGTCAAACTTTACTAAAATTAAATAAATAATGTAATGTTGGGCCAGTGTTATCAACCTCCATTCATTATACAGAATAGAATTAAAGCATTGGCCACAGCTATCAGTGCCACATCTGTACAAATGCTACTCCCTGGCTGTACAAAATCCTTACCCATGAGCACGACGGGACCTCTTTTCTTCTCTTTGCTTTATTCTGTAAATGAGCAGATTCTCCACCAAATCCTAAATTCCGCGTTTAAATACTTTCTACCTGATTATGAGTGCCCTTGGGTGGTCACGTGCAGAAAGTATCCCCCATCCTGTATTTTACCTGAAAAAGACTGGTTGCTCACCGGTAATATTCATTACTCCGAGTCGTAGCACTCCCCATCCCAGTCCTTACTAATGAGCATAGCTCCTACCACCAGAAACTCCCAAGCAACTAAAAACCCATCCCTTCCCTCCAGGCCACACCCACACCGGAGGCATATAACCCTGCGACATGCCCCCCTCCATTCTGTACCACCAAGCACAATAAACCGAACATGGAGGGAGGGATGGGAACCTGGACGGGGACGGGCAGGGCTATGACTCGGAGTAATGAATATTACCGGTGAGTAACCAGTCATTATATCTTTGTCAGCCCTCCCTATCCCAGTCCTTACTAAAGAGCAGATACCAAAGCAAGAATCAGCTCCACTCAGTAGCAAAAACAGACTTAATCAGCACAAGCAGAAAGTCGCACAACCTGAGCAGAATGCAATACCGCGTCCCCAAACCCAGGAGACACAGTCCCACTCATCACACAACGACCACGGGACATAAAAGTGTGAGGAGAACAGCAAGCAGCATCCATACAGAACACGACCATGGAAGCCCCTCAGAAGCAAGCCCAGGACACAGCCATCCCTGAGTGGACTCGCCACAAACCGACCCAGACGCCAAGACACCACAAGTCCCCACGCAGGCCCCACAGCCAACTCAGCCACTGACTGAGAGCAGCCCCAGAAGGCATTAGACCTCGACCAGCCAGCTCAAAGGACACAAAAAGGGAAACCACCCTATGAAAATGCACAACATGAAGGAAGCTTACCTCCAGAGCCCGTGTAATGGCCAAACAGAGCAGCCACACCTAAACTCCAGAAAGAGGAACAAGCAGAAAACAGGCAAATTCAGAGCCTCCGAGCAGCGAAACAAGGAAGGGACCCTGGGAACAAAGGAAGGACCAGGCCGCAGAACAACCAAAGCAAAAAAGGCACAGAACAAAGCAAGGATCCCAACTCCCCAAACCTCCGAGCAGAGGCAAGTGCGACCAGGAAGCACCCTTAACGTCAACTGCAAAGACCCAAAATGCAGAGGCCCAAAAGGAGCACCCCTCAAGGCCCACCAACCAAAGGAGAACCCAACAAGGAGCAAAAGAACGAAAGACCGGATCCAGGAGGAAACAACTCCCCAACCACTGGGACACCAAGGGGTCCACCGGATCAAAGGCCGAACCACGAAAGGCCCACACAGCCATCCACAGAGCTCACAGGGAGGACACAGCCAGACCAAGTCAAAGCCAACCACCAAGAAATCCAAGACACGCACCGGATCAAATGCAGACCCAACCTTTGTCATACTGCAATCCAGTATCAGGCAAAGGACAGGAGAGTTGAAGGGCGCCTGCACCACTGAACAAATTCATCCACAGAAGGAGAACACCCCAAAGCCACGAGGTACAGCCAAACCACAGCCACCTTAAGCCTACAGCACATGGCATACCCAGGTGGACTTCCAGCAAGGCACTAACCAGTACCGGCCCTGCTTAACAACCGATACAAAGTGTTTTCAGGGTGGAAAGGCCGTAGACCCCCCTGACACAGAGGGGGAAACAACAAGGGACCACCTGCAATCTCCAGCAAGGCCCCACCCCCACCACCAACAACAGAAGGAACTAAGGCCTCCCAGACCAAACCAGAGCCACCAGGATAAACAAGGCACGACCCATTCCAACCTGCAGCAGGACCCGCGGAATCAGAGCAATTGGGGAAAAACACAAAGCAGATCCCTTCCCACTGGAAGGACAGGGCAACCACCCCCCAGACAGCATCTGATCGAACCAGAAAACAATCCTCACCCCAAGGCAACACCCTGAGATGCAAACAGGTCCACCACTGGGACACCGAACCAGGCCAACAGGCCACCAATCTGGAAAACCCCAGTCAGAATTTTCAAGACAGACTCAGGACCAACCGCTCCCGGGACACAAAGGGCGAGCCCAGCAAGAGGCCCTGAACCACCAGCCATCAGGACAACCCCCAGCCAATGGCCACAACCCCTTGAAACAACTGCGCCAAATCCAGAGATGCTGGATACCAAAGCCCCAGGGCATGACACACCAGGGGAACAAGTGCCAACGGACTTAAGGAACAATCACCATAGCAGCTGACAACAGTCCCTGAACATGGAGCCACCGGCGAGCAGTGGAAGACTGATCCCCCAACAACCAACTCAGTTCGTGCAACAGAGCCAGGCCGCAGGGCACCGACAGAAACACCTCACCCACAGTGGCTTTGAAAACCCCCAACGAATAGTAGTTCCAGAGAAGTGCAAAGAATGGAATTCTCCAAGCCTAGAATCCACCCAAATCAACGAAGTAGCCAGCAAACACCCAGTGAAAAAGCCCGAACAGGAAGGAAAGAAGAGGAAGAATCAACCAACCGTTCAAGGATCCCCCCGAGCATGCAACAAAACCACCAAGGGTGCCAAAACTTCAGCAAACACCCCAGGAGATGCAGACAGCCCAAAAGGCAATACCCAGAAACTGGTAATGAATAACTCCCACACCGAAACGTAGGAACCACCCTGAAGCTGCGTGTACTGGCATATGAAAGTAGGCGTCCCGGAGAGCCAGAGAAGCCAGGAAACCTCCACCAACAGGAAGGGAAGAAACAACCGGAAAAACACCATTATGAAGGAACGATGAAGAAGACACAGGCATACAACCTTCATAACCAGGACAGGATGGTAGCCCCCAAATGACTTCCGGACCAGAAACAGGATCGAGGACCCCCCTCCCCGAGGCTGCAAACACACAGGCCCTCAATACACAGCCCCATCAGAAACTAAGTCCCGAACACCTTGAAAAAGAGCCCGCCACATCGCCAGAGAACTGGTAAGGGGCAGCACAGAACTCATCCAGTAGTCTAACCCAATAAGGAGGGACTAGAAGAAGTAGAAGCACCCCGTCGACCCCGGGACATGTAGAAGGAAGGGACCCACCGGCCAAGTTCCACACCACAAAAGGGATGGGCCGCCAACTCCAATGAAACGCAGCCCAAAAGCCTGCTCACAACCCGCAAACATCCCATACCGAGAAACCGGACCGGAGCCAACAAATGATTGTCCTCACCCGTCATACTAATCAAGGCCTCCAACGGATTCCCAAACAGAATAGAGCACCGGAGGGAAGCTCCATCATGGTAGACTTCCAAGCAGCACCGCCTTCCAAGGCTAAAGTCACAACTGCCATCGAGCAGCCACAGAGGTCCAAGCTGCTGCCGTACCAAGGGAATCGAAGGACAAATCCACCAGGAAACACCACTGCAGTCCCAACACGGAAAAAGATTCAGAGGGATCCACATCCAGCAAGAACTGCACAGAAAACCCAGACAGCCATACAGAAGCGACTGAACCCGAAAGCAGGGGCAAGTCACAGACCGAACTGCAAGACCAGAAGCAGTAAAAGCCCGCTTCAAGGCCCCTTCAACCTGCAGAGCCACAGAATAAGAAGGAAAGGCACCCACGGACACCACCAGGCACCGAGAGTCTACACCAGCCAGCAGGGATCCATCATCACCACAGCCATGATACCTCAGCGAACCACTGTAAAGGATACCCCTCCACCAGAGACCGGGGAAAAACATGTTTGACAACATCCTTCTACTCCCCCTCTAGCACATTACTAACAGAGTTTAGGAATAGGGAGGCCACAAGTCCCTTCAACTGGTGATTGGCGAAAAAGTCTACAGACTCTTCGCCCCCCCCAAGGGCCTAGGGAACCCCAAACCGTCCCGTACAAGCAGCAGAACACCACAAAGCCTGCCCCCAGGTCTCATCCGAAACCATGTCCGGAGCCATGTCAGCAGAGGCATCCTGCACATGACACTAGGGAAGGAGCAGCGGAAGACCCAGCGACCCCCACCATCTCCATACAGCGGAGCCCACCCACAGCCAAACTACTCATCTCCATGATGTGAACAGAACAGAGAAACCAGTGCCCAGCAAATCACCCCAGACCAAGCAATGCAAGATCCATAAGGGCGAACCAGGGAACTCCAAACCCCAACAGGACAGTAGGCCGGCCCACCAGGAGCCCAGAAGCCCCAGCCACAGGAACCAGCCCATGCAGACCACAGGCCTATAACATTCATTATGACGAACCCTAATAACCGAAACACCAGGATATGAACACATATCCGTAGGAGTGAGAGACCTCAACCACAAGGTCACAGAGACACATTGTGCAGGTAGTACACGTCAGAGAAAACTGGCTCAATTTACCGGGAAACCCCCCACCAGTGCGCCCCCCCATGTATTGACCAACGAAAACACACAACTGAAAGCACAGGCAGCCCTCTTACTATCAGGCACACACTGCTCCAATTAAACGAGATGCTCTTTAAATTTGAAACCAGAAGTCCCAACTGAGCCAAAACCCTGGATCTGAACCAGGGACCTTTCAGAGCATCAGTCAAACGCTCTCCCAACTGAGGATTTCAGACTGCTTGGACAGGGAGCATCTCATGGCAGGTTAAAGAGGCTCAGGGTGAAACCAAAGCTATGCATTTATTTATTTATTTATTTATTTATTTTTTTTTTAAACTTCTAAGGCGCAAACAGCTACCCAAAAAGGGTTTCCCGGCACCTAGAACACAGCACAGAAGATGGAATGGGTTCACTGAGGTCGTTCAAGATTATTGATCGAACAACCAGGTTTTTATTTCTTTTCTGAACCTGGAATAACTCCCCTCCTTGCGTATATGGGGCGGAAGTGCATTCCAAATGGATGGACCCTGGTGGGCAAAAGATCTCCCTCCCATCCTGGAAAGCTTGAATCTAGGCACACAGAAGTTTGCTGCTGATTGCGACCGTAGATTTCTTTTGGGAATATAGGGATGAACTAATGCCTGAAGGTATTTAGGTGCGGTGCTGCTTTAATCTTGAACATATAGTTCATAGTCTTGAATCTGATGCGGTTTTCCACCCTAAGCCAGTGTAGTTCACGCAAGAAGGGGGACACACAGGTGGTTTTTGGTATGTTACAAAGAAGTCGGGCAGCTGAGTTTTGTACAAGCTGTAACCTCTTTATAACTTTGTTTGCACCTAAGTACAGGATGTTCCCGTAGTCAAGCCGAGATGTAACAAGGGCATTGACTACTGTTTTCTGAGTGGAGATGGGCAGCACCCAAAGGATCTTTCTGAGCCACTATTGGATGGTGAAACAAAGGCCTACCACCTTGCTGACCTGTTGTTTCATGGACAGAGAGCTATTCAAAATTACCCCTAAATTCCTTGCATGAGTGACTGGTGTTGGGAGATTTCCCATCTTGGAAGGCCAGTGTGAGGCGTTCCAGAGATCTCGCTGCTTGCCCAGAAGGAGAATCTCCGTCTTGTCGCCATTTAATTTTAACTGGTTGGTAGTCATCCAGCTAAAGATGTTCAGGAGACCTTGTTTAAGGAGGGACGGAGATAGTGGACGAGATTCTGACAGCGAGAAGATAATCTGTGAATCATCTGCGTATGTCATAAGGGTAAGTCCAGATTTCTCCACTAGATCCGCCAGGGGTCTAAGATAAAGGTTAAAAAACAGCGGGCTGAGGATAGAGCCCTGCGGCACTCCATGGGGGGAGTTGAAAGGTTCAGAGCACGCAACGGATGATGCAATTTGGAACATCCGTTGGTCCAAGAAGGATCTAATCTATTTCAAGGCATCGCCACGGATCCCGTTTTTTTCTAACGTGGTGAGCAGCTTTTTGTGCGACACAGTGTGAAAGGCTGCGCTTAGGTCGAGAAGAATAAGCGCAACCGTTTGACCGTCGTCGAGGAGTTTCCGAATGGTTTCGGTAACTCCCAGCAAAGCGGTTTCCGTGGAGAAGCCAGCTCGGAATCCCGACTGAGTCGGATGGAGGAGGGAATTTTCTTCTGAAAAGAAAGTTAGGGCAGAGTGCACATGTCTCTCCAGACATTTGGAAAAAGCTGGGAGAAGTGCGATGGGCCTGTAGTTAGCCAGTTTTTCATGGTCTGCTGTTGGTTTCTTTAAAAGTGGGGTCACCATAGCATGCTTCCAGAGAGTGGGTACTGTAGCGAGTTCCAGTGACGAATTTAGAGTGTCCACAATAATTTCAAGGGAGGGGGTGTCCAATAGTTTCATTATATTGATAGGAATAGGGTCGCACGGAGAGCCAGATTTGATGGTCTTGAGGATGGATTTTAGAGTAACGATTGTGATGGGCAGCCAGTGTTCTAAGGTCTCGTTTATACTAGGAGTGTACTCCAAATCATCCTGAGAGGCAGTATCAATTTTGGTGCTGTTGATTTCAACGATTAAATTGTCTATTTTATCGGAAAAGAATTGAGCGAGATCCTGACATTGTCTCTCATTAAGTGGGCGGGTAGGAGCTGTAGTTTGAGCCCCTGCTAGATCTTTAACCGTATTAAACAGTGTTTTAGCTTTGTTTACAGCTTCCGTGATGGTATTAGAGACATGCAAGGCGCGTGCCTTCTTGCATGCAGTGTGGTATAGGTTTCTTGCGATTTGGTACTTCCTTTTATTTTGGGGAGAGAAGTCTTTCCGCCACTGTCTTTCAAGTACCTTACATTTAGTTTTTTCCTCTTTGAGTGAGTCGTTGAACCACGGGACTGGGGGACGATGTCTATTGCCCTTATTGTGAGGTGTAGGTAGGCAAGTCTCAGCCGCCTTGCTGAGCCATTGTTGGGTAGCTGTTGCAATATTTTCCATACATTGGCCTTTATTGGGTGGATTCTTGCTGAGTGCTGTATTAAGTTTTGAAATGACTAGGGATTTCCAATTTTTTCTTGATGAGGCAGATAACACAAATTGAGCAGAGGAGATGGCAGGTGGTTTAAGATTAAATTTGATCAAGTAATGGTCAGACCAGCATACGGGAGTGGTATCCTGCCAGATAAATTCTGGAAGATTAGAAAATAATGGATCGAGCAGATGTCCTGCCTGATGGGTAGATCCTGAGTTTAGGAGACTGATGTTTAACGCTGTCAGATCTTCTAGCAAGTTAGTGCAAGTCGTGTTCGATTGGTCCTCCAAGTGTAGATTTAGGTCTCCAATAAGAGAAAAGTTTTTTGAGGCCAAGTGAAAGGGTGTAATATAGTTAGCTAACTTGGAAGCCCATTGAGTGCCATTCCTGGGTGGCTGGTACATTAGGATGCCGGATAACGTGAAGTTGGGGTTCAAGCTAGTTTAAAAAAATGCGGCTTCACAATCAGCGATGTCTACCGGTTCAAAAGTACATTTAAGTGCTTTGTTATAAATAATAGCAATTCCGCCACCAGTTTTGAGAGTTCTGTCCTTCCTGACAATCGCATAGTTGGATGGAAGAGCAGTGGCCACATCTGGGCCGGAGCCCTCATGTAACCAGGTTTCTGTCAGGAATAGTGCACTTGGTTTATCATCTAATAACAGATTTAAAATGCCCAACTTGTGTTTGGTTAAGGAGCGACAATTAATACTGTAGAACAGAAAGTTTGTGTCAATGGGACAGGATTGTTTATGGCGTTTTCTATGTCTGAATCTGCGATCGGGATAGGGTTGGAAATTAGATAGAGTGAGACTGCAGTTAGGGCAGGTCGCATTTCCAGTATGGGGAAATACGAGTAAAGTGCAGTCGCCATGCTTCACAGGGCGCAGTGCTTTCAGATGGTCAGACGACATTACCTGTCTAGTCCTTGCCCGGGTGACATAGCCCTCTGCCCCGTGCCCCGTCCTGGCCCGGACGGGCTAGTCTTTAGCGTGTCTTTAGGGTGTCTTCGGCGCGGGGACGGTGCGGACGCTGCGCGTGTTAGGTGTCATCAGTGTTTTGTAGAGGCCGTGCTAGCGTTCAGCACGCCTCCCCACACTCTCAACCAATCAATGCCCGGCACCGGGAGGGAACCCGGAAGAAGGTAGCACCCTGCACCCTCCACTACAATCAAGCCTAGCGCTTGCGGTGGACCGGGGTAGCAGGGGCGGCAAGGATTGCCACAAAGAGGTCTGTGAGTAGAGTGCAATACAGTATTTAAAAATTAAAGTGCATCCGTGCAAATTAAAACACAATTCACACACAGCTATTAAAATTTTCGGGGTCGCACTCTCAGTGCAATTCTTCAGTCAATATACACAAAGCGTTTAGTTAGTATCCAGGTCGCGCTGCGAACATGAAATGCGCGTGTCTTTAGGGAGAATACCTGTTTCACTGGGGCTTTGTAGAGGCCGTGCTAGCGTTCAACACCGCCTCCCCACACTCTCAACCAATCGATGCCCGGCACCGGGAGGGAACCCGGAAGAAGGTAGCACCCTACACCCTCCACTACAATCAAGCCTAGCGCTTGCGGTGGACCGGGGTAGCAGGGGCGGCAAGGATATGCATCCTTGGTATACAGCGCCCTGCCTTTCCAAAGCACTGGCCCCGAGCATGAGTCACAAAGCGCAGACCATTACCAATTCGGAAACAGCAGGAAGAAAAAGAAAAACTGAAACTCTGGTGCGAAACGAAAAGAGCACTGAGCCCCTCACACACACCTCCGAGGAGGAGCCACACCGCCACGCCCCCGGCACGCAGAGAAGCCAGCCGTGCCCAACACACCTCCCCTCCTTCCCCGGGTGTGCCCGCTATAGCAGGGAACGAACGCGGGAGAGGGGAGGCCGCTGCAGGGAGTCACCAGCCCACACCAGGCAGTCCGGACCCCTTAACCCTTGGTCCCGCTAAAGCAGGGACTCAAACGCACATGTAATGACCAGTACTTCAGGGGATTAAACGGCTGCCGAGCAGACCATTTCACACTCACCCGAAAGGAGGCACAGGTCCAACACCCGCCCACGATGAAGTTGTCAGGAATTATCCCACAGAAAAAACAAACAGGATGTGGATGGGCGTGTCGCAGGGTTATATGTCTCCGGATGTGGGTGTGGCCTTTAGGGAAGGGATGGGTTTTTAGTTGCTTGGGAGTTTCTGGTGTGAGGAGCTATGCTCATTAGTAAGGACTGGGACGGGGAGGGCTGACGGGGAGGTAATTGGGCGTTACATGTCTGAAATCGGTGCTTTCCGCTCCAAAATCTCCATGTCTCAATATTTTGCATGTATATTTCAATTATTAAATTAACAAGCGGTGCACATAAACATCACACCACTGATCATTGCAATCCGTGAGATTGCAAATTTACTGAGCCACCCATAACCGGGCCATTTAAAGAGAAGTCAACCAAATCTGCAGAGGAGCCACATCATCTCCATCATTGCAAATCATTTGATGGCCTTAAATGGCTATATTTTAAAGAAAATGGCTCGCCCTGCCACAGCAACTCATAACACCTCACTGTAAAATCCTCTCTAGTTTTGATCAATGTCACTTTTCCTGTGTGCAATACAATGTAAAATGTGTTAAATTTGCTGTCATATTTCCCCAAATTCCCCAATCAGAGCCTACCTAAAAACCACTTACGCTCCTCATTTGCCCAGTAGCACACAGTGTGAGCAAGGGGGTGGAGGGAATGGACAAGAATTTGAAGCTGTACTGATCTCTCTGGATTAGAAACGGCGCTACTCTCTCTTTGTCAATCACCCTGCCCTCCCCCACCGTTTGCAGTCTCACCCCCACTCCCAGTCTGGATGGGCCCAGGGTGCATTGACTGACAAGCTTCTCTGTGATTAGCATTTACTTTTTTTGAACGTGTGTGTTTCTTTAGAAGCGAGAGAGTTGAAGGCATGACAATGTTTGCTTTGAATGGATGTTTATGCACTGCTGTTCCATTCTAAATTTAACCTTTCAGTTTAAAAAACAGACATACAAAAATAATAAGCTCTACTTTTTATGAAAGAATTACACAAAACAGAACTGTCTCGTAGTTCCCTAGTGGGTAACTTTATACCAGAGCTTAGTTTCTGCCTGGCATTCATAATACGTCCACAATTTACTTTCTTTACGATTGGAACCTGCTGAAAGATTGTGCATTCGCTTCATTTTCCAGGTGCGACGTTTTTTAAGTGAAGCATACCTCAGCCCCATATTGCCTTTTGACCTAAGTCGACCTTCTGCACACACTACACTGTACAGATGGTCCCTATGTAATGGCAGAACTCTGATACGGCTCACCATAGAATCCTGATGGGGTCTAATGGGTTTTAGAAAAAAATTAAAAACATCAAAAGCTGTATTTCTTTTCTCTCAACTATATCATACCTGGTATATGGTAAGTTTTACTTATAGACCCTACCTAAAAGTTTCATAAAAATAGAAAAGAATGAAATAAACAATAACTAAAAATCCTAAAACTAGTCAATATAACTGAAAATGCTTTAAGTTGTAGTTATTTCATTTATAATAAAAAGGATGTGTTACTAAATATATAAGCATTTTTGTTAAGGATGTTTTGTACTGTGGCACATCGGGTCACCGTTGTAGAATGAGAATAAAATGTTATTGGTGGCTTTCATTGTTCTAGGGCAATATATGGACACCCATAGTTAGTTACACTAAACATGTAATGCAGCTGTCAATGTAACCCATTTTATTGGGCATGGTTCATAGCTCATAACTCCAAGTTTGAATGTTGGGAAGATCAGATGTTTGTTTGTGACCTTTAAATTGTTTCAAAAATATTGATTGACACAAATATCGTGATGTCAAGAATATCGCTAGAGAGAATTTTGCAGGCAAGAATGTAATTTTTAAGTATTTTATGTTGTGTTTTAAAATATAGTTATATTTAATTTCGTTTTTTAATTTTTTGTGTGTTTTTTTTAGTTTTGTAATCAGTTTTTATTATTTTAATGTTAAGTATGTGTAGTAATTGTTTGTCTCACTAATTTATTTTGATTTGATAATATATTTAACGATTTCTTTTGTTATTTGAATCAATTTATTCATAGGCAGTTGTTTATGTTTATTTATTTATTCATCTATATTTATTTATTTTTAAATTTAGGATTGAGAATAGTAAATCTGAGTTTCCCAATCTACAACACATTTCCTGGTGTTGCTTACGCTGGAGTGGGAATAGTAAATCTGATCCCTCCAGAGTCCAACACATTCCCTACTGTTGTTCTGGTTGCAGTGAGAATAGTAATGTGACCGATCCAAAGTCCAACACTTTTCCTAATGTTGTTTATGATGATGTCAGCATAGTAAACCTGACCCCTTCAAGTCCAACACTTTCCATGCTGTTGTTCAGTTTGTAGTAGTAATAGCAAACCTTCAAAGTCATTGTTTATAATTTTTAATATCATCAATTTGTAATTATTATTGAAATTTTCTTAGTATTCTAATGTTAATATTTATGTTTATTTAATCATTTTAATCATTTTAATCATTTATAGATTATGTTTATTATGTTCTGTATTTATTTTAAATTATATATTTTATGTTATATTTGTAAAGGATAAGCTTTTTTCTATTTTATATATTATATGCATATTGTTATGTATTTTTTAATTGTAATATATTTTTAAAAAGTTAATATAATGTTTAAGATTTACAATTGTAAACACCTATTTTCTGATGATATTTTGGTAATTTTTTTGTTTTCAATATTTTTGTACTTCACATGCTAAGTATGTAAGATCGCTACTTTTGTCCTCTTACATTTGTTTGGAGATATTTTGTATTTCAATATTTTTGAAGATGATATTATGTAATACAAACCAATTCCAGAGGTTTTTAATCCTGACTCCGGTCAACAGCTGGATGCAACAGTCACACCTCCTTTTATCATTCAAGCTGCCATAAATAAGTGCTTCTCAACTCTCAGGAATGTCAAGTGGAAGCACCAGGTATCTTCTCATAGGGTCACTACTTGTAAGAAAAAGTCATGCGGCATAAAAAAAAACCCAGGCAGATAGAATATCCAAAATAAAAAATCATTGGGGACCATAAAGTAGATGAGGACTGGATCCAGCGGCAGCAGGATTCCAGGAGACTGAACCGGATTCCAGGAGATAAAGCAGGATTCCAGAAGACAGAGCAGTATCCCAGGAGATAGACCAGAAAGCACAGAATACAGGCACAAGTAACCAGGAGGCAAAACCCACTGCCACTGTTAATGAAGAGTTTGCATTGCATCATACTAAGACTTTCCGCTCCTTTTGTAGGTTGAAATAAGAAGTAGATGAAGGAGGAAGCAGGAAGGGACATATAGGATGTGGCGCTGTCATGATACGTTGGGATGCAAAAACAATATAGTAAGTGACCACAATGATTTGGGAGGAACTAAATGTGTTACTTCCTGCTTCTTCATTGGAAGTTTGAATAGGAGCCATCTTGTGTTAGAAAGATTTTACAGACATGTGCTGAAAACGAAATTTCCCGAAAATGTTGGAAACTGGATTAGGGTTAAGTGCTGTTTATTACCCTTAGAGGTAAAAGAATTTATAGAGAATGTCAAGAGTGGTTCTATAAAGAGAAGTAAGTTCATGCTGGGACAAACAAAGGAGTCTTCCTCCTCCACCGTAACAAGGAATACAGACTACTGAGATCTGCTGACCACAGCTGGAGTGAGTACCCTGTAATCTGAACATCATCACAGCTCTCTGTCACTAGACTTTGCTGATGAGATTTCTGTAGAATTTTTACAGTTGAAAAGGGCTGTATTTTACTATTTGTATGAATCTGGCACCTTGTCATTGCACATTTGAGTGCTATTTTCTGTTACTTGTTCCTCCTTCAATATAGTGCACTGAAGCAATTTCTTTTTTTGCATTTTATTTTTTAGTCCTCTTACATACAGTATCGTGAGTATCCAAAGTCCATTAGTCCAAAGTGTATTACATAAAAATGAAATTGTTATAAAAGCTATGCCTCTCATATACTGTGTTTACACTGTAGGGCTTTTGGAATCCCCTCATTCCAACAAAAACCAGTGTGATAATGAGTTAAACTAAAGGCATGACACAAATTTCCAGTGGTATACATTTTTTGTCAGGTATCCAGCAATGATGACAGAAATCTCAGTTGCATGAAGAGCATTTTATTTCTTACTGTAGGAAATACGCCTTTTCTTCGTGGTCACCCTGGATTTTTCTCATTTTCGTGACCCTTTATTTTTGCTGGCTTTAGAACTCTGTGCACTTTATCACTAATTACCATAGTAAAGGGCCTGTGCTCCCCCTTTACACAAGGTTGAATTGGCATATCTAACTTGCCTCTAAGTCCCTAGTATATGATGCAAAGTGCACCCAGGTGTCTGCATGATAAATACCACTAGTGGACTGCAGTAGTTATTGTGCCATCCACTATAGCGGCAGTGCAAACATGACTTCAGGCCTACCAGTGTCACCTGAATGTAACAGTGCAAAACATACACTGTGACCTGTCAAAATAAACCATTCTTGACAGGTAAAAACCTTCCTTTGAAATAGCAATATCACCCATATGTAGGGTGTGTAGCCCAGAAGGCAGTGTGCATGGTATTTAAAAGTAAAACATGTCGACATTCAATGTTAATATTTCCTTAGAGTGATTAACACCCAAAAGCAATTTTTACAATAGCAGGCCTAGATTTTATATACATAAAGCCAGAGTATAGATTACAATACTAATACTGCATCTCAGGAAAAGTACCAGTTACAAAAATAATTAAAGAACTATTTTAATAGTTATTAATAACCCAATAGAATGGTGAATTTGGATTTTTAATAAATATTAAGGTAAAATAACTTTTTGAAAGTCACCTTTTCTCTGCTTTATGTTCCTGGAAGCTAATATGTATTGGCTCTGCCTGCCAGTAATTAGCTTTGAATAGGTGTGAAATGCCTCCCATTACGAAACAATAGGCTGACCTCAATGGACATAAACTAAACCTCAAAATATGCAGGGTGGGGGTTGCAGCTATCCTCTTTGACACTACAGTTTCAAGTTCTCCCTGGGTATCTTATCCTGCTTGACGGGTCTGCCGGGTTCACATATAAGACCTGGGGCACACTTGAAAGGGGAAAGAACAGGATGGCAAGACAATTCTTGTGGATACACGGTCTAATTGCTAAAGGATTCTGCATTTGTCCTACCAGATTTCGGTCTCTAGGTTTATTCTGGGTACAGTGGCTACCTCAAACTGGATTTTAGTGTTAGATGTGAGAGGACACTATGATTACCATAATGCACTCCCCAAACACACCCCAACCCTCAGAAGGCTTTCATCATCGTGAAAATGCCCAAAGTGGTAGGGTTTGCCCAGGGAACATTTACTCCATTGGTTTAAGGCAAGCCCAGGAGTCATTCCCACCCACTTGCTAGTGCCTGGCATAAATCTTGCCCCAGGCACAGGCCCGGCCCGTGCAGGGCGTTATACCGGGGCGGTGACGTCAGGCAGGGGAGGGTCGGGGTGGGGGGTTGTAAAATGCGGGATATGGACCATTACAGGTAAGTACCGGAAAATAAAAAAAATGTGTTGCCCACACTGCATCGCCAAATGTGAGGCAGCGTGGGCAACGATTTTTTTTTTTCTGTACTTACCTGTAATGGTCCATATCCCGCATTTTACAACCCCGCTCTCTGACCCTCCCCTGCCTGACGTCACCGCCCCGTTATAACGCCCTGCACGGGCCGGGCCTGCCCAGGCACCCACTGGAGAACACTTTCTGAATCTGCAGAATATTAGAAGAGGACTGGACCTGCTCTCAGTGACCTGTAAGGATACCTGAAAGACTGGACCTGCTTTTTCTTGTGCCACTAGAGTGCAGGGTCATAAGGGTGACCTCCTGTTCAAGCTACTGGGATACAGCAAGCTACAAAGGGCCTTTTCTTGGAAGCACCCAACTGACCAGTGGCATCTTGACCTGGACCGTACCCTGCTGTTGGCCTCTGCCTGACACACTGTGAGTGTCTCAGTGCCTCCCCTGCAATTCTGTTTTTTTAGGAGTCCATTGCTGTGTTGAAGTGGGACTTAAACAACTACAGTCAGAAGGCAAAATCTTTGACAAGGACAAACCTGGGTTGTTTTATCTGACCAGCGCTCCATCGCAGTCAGCCTCAACCTGTGTCCAGGTCCAGGTCTACCATAACCATTGCCCATCATTGGCATTGTGGGCTTTTTGGTGGCACTTCTAATTAAAACTTTAAAAATTCATAGCTCCAGTTCCCCTTATTTAGTTTCTTTTTATTTTGGTATCATTATTGTTTTGTATTTTTATTTTATTACTGTTTTGTTGCCATAGCTACCTGGGGGTTGAGCAGTGACTTTGAGTGTTCATCCTGACAAGGGTTGCGATTATTCCTTAAGGTGGGTAGTCAACCACTCCAAATAATAAACTAATTTCCTACACTTACTACAACACCAGCAGTCAGCTCCCAACTGATAAACATCTTGTGAGAACCGCAAACATTCTAAGGGTAGAACCAGAGAAAGGGGAAGGAAGGAAGATAGCAAAACAGGGCCAAAGAGAAAGGAAAAAAACACAATAAATGCAATTTTTGGAACAGCAAAAATACTCAGCGAGATTACAACAAGCAGCCCTTCAGAATAGTACTTTACTTTTCAGACACATGTAGGCCTCTGTTGCCCATTTCGAGCAATTACCGATTCTACCAGTAAAAAAACCAAACTGGGGTTTACAAGATATGCGTGAATACCACATTCTAGGTTTTTCTCACCAGATATTTAACCAGGTAAAAGGTGGTGAAAGTTCTTGGTGGGAATGGCCTGAAAATTAGGAATTGTCATGGGAATCAGATGTGGTTCTAGCAATGGTTTCCCATTTTTAAGGGTACCCTCTATGTTAAAAATAATAGCTTTCATACATCCCAGAATTGCTGGTACCCACAGTATTTGTAGTTCTGGGTGTTGGAATACCAAATCAGTATCCCTGCATGAACGAGAGTCAAGGTTTTAAAAGATACAAACTGGTTGGGATTTTCATTCTTCTAAACTCACAGCCCCCCTTTACCTTACTACTGTTCTGGAAACACTTCAGGCTAAATATGAACTTGCACTAATGATGAGCAAAAATATTTTCATGACAAAGAATAATTAATTATTTCAACCCTGCTTGAGGTACATTTAAATGTATGAGGGTTTTGTTGTCCACTCTAGACAGGCGATATTCCCCAGTCAGTTAATTGCAGATATTAAGAACACCGCATCAGAAATCTCACCTCATTCTTGCATGAAGACAGCACCAGCATCAGGTGAAGGGGACAAGTTTCCTTTTGCAAAGCAATACGAGCTGTTCTTTCATGTTTTGTTGAAACGGACAAAATATTTAGTAGATTATGCAAGTACACCAATAACATAATTATGGAAAGAATGAAATGGCTGCAAAGCCACACAATTTGAAGGTCTGCCCATAAGTAGAACCACATACACCCCTTAATACCCCTGTTTTTTGTTACCTTTGAAATACACTTATACTGCTCTTCCTATTTTGTACAGGGTATTTGTAGTATTCCTCCTTTCTGGTTCCATTAGAATTGTTATGGTTCTTACATGCTTCTACATTCCATATGTGGGAGTTGGGCAGTGTAAGTCTGTCTCTTGATGGTTGTGGATGTACAAGCTGTTCTTCTTCATTAAACCTCCTATCTACAATCATTTCTGTCTTCTGTCTCCTGGATTACATCATAATTTTGGCGACGTTTTGGGATCTATTTTAAGAACATCATCTCCTGGAGTTTAAAAAAAAATTTTTTAAAAAAGAAGTGAAAATTTGGAGGAAGCGTTGAAGACAGCGTTCACGCACACCTAAAGATATTTATTTATGTTAAGTGTATATTGATTGCACCTGCGCCTGGTCTTCTTTAATGGACGTGCTTTAATTGCACCAGCAGGCGATATTTATCTTCCTGTTATAAAATTGGAAGGTGTTTGTTAAGCGGAATTTGAACTTTGCGTTTTAATTTAGAGAATTTACTCCTGCTACTTGTATACGGACTGTGACACTCCTGCACTATTAATTTAAAATTTCGAGTTACATTCATTCGACTTTCTTTGAAATTTGCCGTTTACTGCCAAATGCATCTTTGAAATACCTATCGGAGTTCCACTGCGAGCCTGGAACGCGTCTTCTCTGGTGCGTGCTCCGAACACGTCTTCATTTCTTCAGAAGCTTTGACTGCGCGTTACATTTTGTCACTACGCTGCGCAAAGGTCAGAAACGACGTGCAACGTACGGTGGCCATTTTAGGTGTTTTCACGAAGGATGTCTCTGGGGTCAATTTATACGGCATTTTAAAAACGAAGAATATTACAGCATTCAAACTTAATTTTCTCCTACTACAGCGAACACTGTCTCCTTCATTTCTTCAAAATAGACATCGGTGACTACCTCTATTATTTTAGGGGTTTTTTTGCGCTCATATGTGTGTAATGCAGTTACATTAAGGCTGTTTTATTGATACCTTACACATATTTTGTTTTATTATTTATTTAAGCACTAATATTTTACAGTAGATTTCTACAATGTCCAACAATATTGCTTCTCCTGCGCATTTTCTACCAATAGCTGGTGATCCCAAAATGGAATGGGATCTATGGTTTCCTACATTTTTGGCTTATGTTGATGTAGTAGAGGAGGACGGATGTTCTCCTAAAAGGAAATTAGCGCTATTAAAAAATTGTTTGGGTGGTGCTGGACTTAAAGAATTAGAAAATGTACCTCCTATTGAGGGTGCAGATGATATAAATGTATTTGATGTTGTTGTTAAACAAATGAGTGCTAGATTTGGAAGGAAGATAAATACTGTAATGGAACGTTTCAAATTCTATTCGTGTGCACAAAAAGAGGATGAGTCAATTGAGAACTATGTAGCTGCCTTGCAAACTTTAGCTGGCTCTTGTGCCTTTGAGACAATTAATTTAAAACAGGTTCTTAGGGATCAAATTATGATGAGAACTAAGAGTAAGAAAATTCAGGAACGTTTGTGGATGGGAACTGAAACTACTCTTAAGGCTGTGTTAAATATTGCAAAAGGTATCGACCAATCTGAATTATTTGTAAGTGAGATCTGAGGTCAGTAAGGTAAAAACAAGGTGGTGATTCCTGAAGTCTCGATAGTGAAGGAATCTCCTAATTTAAAAAAAACACAGTTTGTCCCTAACAAAAAAGAGAATTTTAGAAGGGATATTAAACCTTTTGAAAGAAGAAACCAAGTAGTTTGTTACAGGTGTGGAAGTGTCGATCATGTAGGGAGCTACAGAGGTTGTCCTGCATGGAACAAAATATGCATTAAATGCAAACAACCAGGTCACTTTAATGAAATGTGCAGATCTTCTCAAAAAGTGAATTTACTGACTGATGAAGAATCAGATCCTGTTGAAGGTCTTGGAATTAATAGCCTGTTGTGTGTTGGTGAGAACAAATGTAAAGGTTTTCCAAAAGATATAATCTTGATTAATGGCGAAGAAATTTCCATGCTCATTGACTCCTGTGCATGGTACAGTATTATTGGCAAGGACATTTTTAGCAAATTTTGGGGTCCATTGAAATTATCACCACCAGATGTAATACCCGGTGGTTACTCAGGTCATAAAATTGATCTGGTTAGTTTTATGTGAGCTGACATCACATTTAAAGGCAGGAGTATTAAGGGTAAGGTTTGTGTTGCTACTAAAGGTGCATCGATTCTTAGTTGGCCCCACCAGCATGAATTAGGTATTAAACTTGACCCCAATGCATCACCACCTGTGTATGTTATATCTCCTGAGGTTGATAAGTTTACCATTCAAATATAAAACTAATTTTCTGCTATTTTCTCTGACAAATTAGGCAAATTTGAAAATTTTAAACATCGCATTATTCTCAAGGAAGGAGCTATTCCTGTACGACACAAGGTGAGGAATGTGCCACTAGCATATCGTGATAAACTAAAAGTAATTTTGTCTGATCTTGTAGCCAGGAAAATAGTGGAACCTGTTGAATCTTCGCATTGGGTTTTGCCAGTGGTTTTATCTAATAAGAGCAATGGCGAACTTCGGCTATGTGTGGACTTTCGGAGTTTAAACAAAGAGATTTAGGTTGATAGGCACCCTTTACCCAATATACATGAGTTAATTTCCACTCTCTCAGGTGCTTGTGTATTCTCCACGGTAGACTTGGCAAGTGCTTATCATCAGGTACTATTGCATGAATAGTCTAAGTTTTTGACTACTTTTATAACACCAGAGGGTATGTTTCAGTTTTGTCGCATGCCTTTTGGTTTAGCCAGTGCAGCATCGGTCTTTCAAAGACTCATGAAAGAAGTTCTGGAGGGTTGTGAGGGAGCCATAGCTTTTCAGGACGATATTTTAATTTTTGGAAAACATTTTGAAGACCATGACAAGAACTTAGATACTGTACTAAAACGTGTTCAAGACAAAGGTTTAACTTTGAAATTTTCAAAGTGCAAGTTCAGACAGAGCAAAGTGGAATATCTTGGACACGAGATTTCTTCCCAAGGTATTAAACCAAAAGTTAATCACATCCAAAGTATACTCAAGGCTCCAGCACCTTCTAGTAAAGAACAACTTGTGTCTTTCTTAGGACTCACAGAATTTTACAGTAAATTTGTACAAGATTACTCATCAAAAGTACATTTGTTAAGATTACTGTTGAAAAAAGATGCCAAGTTTATATGGAATATTGAACAACAATTTGCTTTCGATTTGCTAAAAAAGGAGATTGTTAATGCTCCATTTTTACGACCTTTTGAAATGGGAAAAGAATATATTGTATGTGTGGATGCGAGCCATGTGGGTTTAGGTTCTGTGTTAATGCAAAAGAACATGGGTGAAAAGTATGTAGTTTCCTATGCCTCGAGGACTCTCTTTGGTGCCGAGTACAACTATTCTACTATCGAGAAAGAGTTGTTGGCTTGCACTTGGGCTGTTGAACATTTTAGACAATTTCTTTGGGGAACAAAATTCCGTTTACGAACCGACCACAAGCCTTTAATTAACATGTTGGCAGCTGGTGGTGGTAGGACTTTGACGGCGCGTTTAGCGCGTTTAGCTGCAAAGCTGCAAGAATTCCAGTGTGTTGTGGAATATGTTCCTGGCCGCCTGAATGTACATGCTGACTGCATGTCTAGATTGCCTTTAAATGACGATTTGCAGATTTCCAATGTCAATGGTGATTTTGATGTTGTGTTTACTATTGAGGATGTTAATGGCGAGATGTCGTAAATGAAGAGGAGGCAAATGATTCAGGTAAGTGTGAAGTTTAATCCTCAGGTTATAACTCCACCCGTCATGGACGTCTGGTCTCCGTAAAGCCGGTGGTTACAATGGCAAACGGAAAGACTCAGCCGTCCATGCACGAGGTAAACACTTTAAAACATAACACGGTATGCATGGACCATGGCACGTGAATAACAGATTCAAAAGATAACAAAACTAAACACGGGCTTTGGCTCGTGAGGTAGACACGAGCCAAACCCACGAGCCCAAACCCACGTCAAAGCGGCAACGCGAGCCAAGACCTACATTACACGAGAGTAACAACAAATTGTCTGATACTATTTCAGAAACTGAATGGAGAGATGCGATGTACAGAGATACTAGTTTATCAAATGTAGTGACTTACATACAACACTGTTGGCCTGAGGAATGCAAATTGTCTGGTGATGTTTTGTCATTTTGTAAGATAAAAGATGAAATCATGTTTGACCAGGGTTTTATAACTAGAGGAGATAAAATAGTTTTTCCTTTTGATTTGAGGAAGAAAATGATCTCAATGGCTCATGAAGGTCACATGGGTATGTCTAGTACCAAAAGGCGTATTCGTGAATTTTACTGGTGGCCAGGTATTGATAGTATGGTCGAAAAATGGGTCAGTTCTTGTTCTCCTTGTTCTCTGAGTGACAAGTCAGTTAAGCCATTAGCTGTTGGTGTTTCACCTATCAAATTTGTAACGTCTCCTTGGAAAAAATTGGGAGTGGATATTATTGGCCCACTTGATTTGTCAGCCAACAAAGATGTTTGAATTTTGGTTTTGATTGATTATTTCTTGAAATGGCCAGAATTAAAAGTAGTGAATAAAATAGGATCAACTCAAGTTGTGGAATTCTTGGATGAAGTATTTTGTAGAGAAGGCATTCCTGCTGAAATTGTTTCAGATAATTGTCCACAGTTTATTAGCAAAGAATTTGGTTCATTTCTTGAAAGGTGTGGTATTGTACACAAAAAGGTATCTAATTATAATCCACTGGCCAATGGTCAAACAGAACGCTTTAATAGAGTGATTAAAGAGTCCTTCCAACTTGCTGTTAAAAGCAATCCAAACTGGAGAGAAGCACTACGTGCCTCTTTATTGTCTTATCGTGTTTCTCCTAATTCCGTTACGGGTTTGTCTCCATTTGAGATGTTAAGAGGTAGGAAACCTGGCTCAAAACTGTTACCATGGTGGATGAAAAATAAAATTCCTTGTGAGTATTCATTTGATCTTTCTAAAGTCAAAGACAAGGTGTTGGCATATCAGGAAAGGATGAAGAGAAACTCTTTTGGTCCAGTCATTCACAGTCGGAAAATTAAAGTGGGTGATTTTGTGCGAGTAAAATTTGGTAGAACATTTGGCAATAAGTGGAATAAATGGTCTGATCAGTGCAAAGTAACTGACGTTTTTACTAAGGCTGTAAGAGTTGAAGGAGGTAAGATATGGAATTTTAGAAGGATTTCTCTCTGTAAAGCTATGGATTCTAAAGTTACTTTGCAATTAAGCTCAAATGGTGAAGATGATGTAACTTTTTCAGCCATGTTAGACACTTTTGGGTGTGAGCCACAAACTGAGAATGTTGAGTCACAAATTGGAAACGTTAACTTACTCATTAATGATAGTTGTACTCAAAATAATACTTCTAAATGTTGATAATGAAGTTGCTGGGCATGTTATTGAACAATCTGTTGATGCTGCATTAAGGAGACATTTTCGTGTTAAACATTCTCCTATCAAATTGCGTGATTATATTCACTAATTTGTTTCTCTTTTTATTTTTATTCTATTGTACTTTATTATTTTATTTGTTTGTTTTCTCAAAAAGGGGGAAGATGTGTAGCATTCCTCCTTTCTGGTTCCATTAGAATTGTTATGGTTCTTACATGCTTCTACATTCCATATGTGGGAGTTGGGCAGTGTAAGTCTGTCTCTTGATGATTGTGGATGTACAAGCTGTTCTTCTTCATTAAACCTCCTATCTACAATCATTTCTGTCTCCTGGATTACATCAGTATTGAATTTCCATTTTTAGTTCAGGCTTATCACCACAGTTATCTGTAGATCCTTTGTTACCAATGCTTTAAATTATAGATATATGATATATTCATCACAATGACCACAAAGTGAAATGCTTGAAAAAGTATTTATTTAGCATAAGATAAGGACAGCTTAACAACCACTCGATACAGTTCCAATCATAAATGCCTTCTAACCGCCCATCCATAGAACTCTCCCAACAGCGAACACAGCGAACACAGAATTAAGAATACATGACACGTTCAGAATAATGCATGACATGTACATGTTTAGAACCGAACAATATTAAACTTAGTGAATATAACAATATAGTGTGCTTTAACTCTGCCTAATTGACTATTACTTTCTCACCTCACACAATTGGTTGTTCATTGTGTCATTCCTCTGACAACAGCATTTGTGTTGGTGACACGAGTAGTTAGGCATATTGTTTTGAGCCACAACAAAGCGTGCTGTTTTCAGTCATTGCCAGGAGCGAGTCCCTGTCACTGAATTAGGGCCTTTAGGCTTCCACTGACAATGGCATTTGTGTGTTGACGCAAGAGCTGTAATGAAACTGGAAGTTCAAGTTAATTCCCAGAACCACCCATGACGTGCAGTTCTTTCACCTCGTGGCAGTCCGTGAACAAGGTAACTTAAGAAATGCCATTACAATGCAAAGGCATTGGCTGGTCTGTTCACTTCATCATTTATGTTATTCAAATACCATACCTACCAATCTGAACAAAAATCTTACTGGGTGTGGAGGAGGTGGGGCCCTGAAGGGGGCGGGCATCGAGCCCAGAAGTACCTAAGAGACACTTTTGAACATCACCCTGCCCCCAAGCCCAATTCCCCACCCCCACCCCCAAAAAAAGAAGCTTGCTGAGGCTGAATCCGATATCCTAGCGTGTTTTCACAATCCTTAATGGACGTAGGCAGTTCAAAGTCTCAGAAAACAATCTGGAAAACCAATATTTACAGCTTGCTTTCCCTGCCACCGTGTGATATTAGCTCCCTACCGGGAGACCGTGTGATATGTGCCGATATTGTGTGTCACACGGTGGCACCGTGTGAGTTGACAGGTATGCAAATGCTTAAATTGTTAAAAATTTCTTCTTTTTTTATGAAACATTTTATTGAGGTTTTGAGTTGCAAAATTATACAAAAGGCGAGTTGCGGTGAATGTAAACATGGCTCTTAGTACCAGGATTGGTCTCCAGCCTCCTGTAAGTTGGCCCTTTCCCAACATGACCAGCATTCGGTCCAACTGTCTCTGGCAACCAGCACTTGGTTCGAGGATGATGTATTGACATAAGTCCTCCCAGATCTTAGCGTGTTTTCTTGGGCACTACCTGTCTATATACACTGGCATCTCTAGGGTCATGCACCGATCTAGCCCCTTCTTCCAGCCCACCAGTTGTTATGAATTTAGTCCTCGGGATCGGTTTGTCGAATGGTAAGCCCACCTCTAAATCGAGCCAATGTCTGAATAGCCGTGAAGGCACAGAGCGTTGACAAGATTAAGTGAGGGGATAAGAAACAAGACCATGGAAGGAAAGGAAGGGGACAGCAGGGAGGGAGATCTGAAAGACAGGAACAAAACACAAGCATAAGACCAGGGTTCTTGTACCGTAACTAGCACACTGTATGGCAAGTGATTATAACTATCTATACCTGTAAAAGAAGAATAATGCCTTGTGGATGTGTAGAGGCTACGTAGGGGTCGATATGGCGTAACCAAGTAATGAATCCAATAAACATCACAGGGGAAGAGTGTAGCCACACCTCCTGTACCCCTGTTAATAGAAGATTCCATTACACAGTTACTACCTAAAACAAAGGTATGCAAAATAGCCTTTCCACACAGTTCAATGGCATCCACAAAACTCCACTGGACTCATGAGAGTTCACAATACCAGCTAATGCCTCTTAGCTGGAATTTCGGGTATTTATCCAAACAAAGCAAAGTAACCATAAAGCTAGTGTTGCTATCCAATGTCTGATAGCACCTTAGTAACCCACCACCGTTGGCCGAAATGCCAACCGATACAAATCCCAGAATTGTCCCCAAAAACAAGAAATGGCCTGGTAACTCGAACAAACGTTACCACTGGCTTCCCAAGCCGAAACGGATTACAAAACTGCACTCAGCGAAACACTGCAAGTCTCTAGCGGTGCAAGCACCCTTACCGCACAGGAACAAGGACTATAGCAACAAACGAGCAAGTTGAACGGAATTCCCGACACCCATCCTCCGGCCGCCATTCTCTTTATGGAGGTCCTCGCGAGAATGCGGCGCGTCGTGAAGGATCACGGGAGTCGTAGTTCGATCCCGGAGCATGCCGGGAAATGTAGTTCGCGTAGCCGCGATCATGACACCAGTGCTGGAGGGTCAGGATCCTACCATGCTTTGACTATATCCCTCTTGGACACCATTAGTCCCAACCACAGCAATGCCAGTTTGTATTTATTGGTGTTGATGTCTGCTGTGACACCCCGGAGAGTCATCCTGGTATCCCAGGGCAGTCCCCAGCCAACTCCTGTGGTAGTAGTTCAATAACAAAAGAAATCCAGTAAATCCAAGATTTGATGAAGAGGTGTTTAATAGAGCATCCACCTTCTTGAAGATCAGCAATGCAACTAACAACTACTGATTTTACAAGATCTAACAAAACAAACCCTTTTAAAGATATACAAACCAAGCATAGAACATTGTACATGAAACATTCTACATGGAATGAACTATGAGAATTCCTCAGAGAATTCTCATGTAGTAAACATTCTGTTATTAACACAATACTACAACTCCTCACCCAAACAGTTAACCTCTTGCACCCCCACATAGTATGGAGGAGGGGTCTCCTTTGGTTTGAATATCCCAGACAGAAAGGGGAAGACAACCTCCATCTTCCATAAGTGTGTTGGGGAATTAGTAGGCATGGTGCAGGTAAATTTAGTTCCATGGTACGAACTTGTGAAGCAATTGCGACCTTCCTCAGAGATGCAAGTGCCCCCTCCGGTTGTCGTCATCAAGGGGGCCCACATCTCCTTCCCAGCTTCCCCTCTTCCTCGTAATCTGTCAAAGGAGTTTAGAGTTTTTGCAACTGAGGAGCCGTGAATCTGCAAGACCTTGTGAGATTTCATCCTTACAAGCAGTACCTTTGTTTCCAGTGGATTGTGGTCAGGGGGTGTCTTCCAGATTCCTTATATAGGGCATTATGACTTATTGAAACTGGAGGTATTGCGGTGGAGACAGTATTTCTCCTGTAGTTTGGTACGGGATTTCACTACCATCCCTGACATGATATCCCCTAGCTTGGAGATGCCTGTAAGGTCTCATTTCCCAAAGCTGAAAATGCCTTGTTTGTACATTTGCACATTTGCTCAACATTTCTGACACAATGTTAAGCTAAAAGTCTAAAAATGTGCTTGCTCTTCTATTCTAAAGCCACAAGGCATGATATTTCTTCAAATGCATGTATTAACTCATTTTAGGGGGTTTCTGAAGCACTTTACTCTGCTTTTGATCCTCTCAGGGTTCTGGACGATAGAAAGGCATCTATTGCACAGCTTATATACCATACAGAACTCTAGTACAATTGCACGCATGTGAACATTCAGCTTATCATATATCAGGCAGTGGGGGGCTGCAGACGTTCCTTTCGTGGTACTGCTCACAACTTTGGTGGAGGTGTCCATTGTCTTTGATTTTGCCTCATTTTCTTTGGGGCTCAGAATCCGGATTCTCTGTCAATCCGGGGCAAACCCCAATTGTTACAAATTTGTTAGGTCATGTTGCATTAGAGCCTCACGTACCCAGGAAGAATTCCACTCTCTCCGGGTCCGGTTCCTAGTTATTTGCAAAGAGATTTATTTTTTCATGGGCAATCTCTGCCTTGGGTGTCTTCCTCAATATGTTTCCTCATTTTACATTCCTTGCTTCAGATGCTTTGAAGTCTTTCTTCCAAACTGTTCAATGGTTTAGGGTATATTACAGTGGTTGTAAATGTCCAGTATTTGTAAAGCGCAAACAATTACCCAAGGGTGTCAAGGCGCTGGGGCCGTCGGGAAAATTAAGCAAGCTATTGCCCAGAGCCACATAGTGCTGGGCTGACCTGCCACCGGCGCCGGGGTTCGAACCGTGAGCCCCCGGGTTCTGGAGTCAGTTGCCCTGGCCGCAGCGCCACACCTCTTCCCTTGGAGTCCTTCAGTCTCTACAATTGTTGTGCTTCTCTCTAAGTGCACTGCACAAGTTCATCCTTCTGATGCCATACATAAGAATTGGTAGCAGTCTAGATCCCATCTCATGTATTCATCATTCAGTGGTATTCAGCAGTTTCAAACACTTGGTGGCTTTTAGTTGTCTCAGATGTGGCCAGTCCAGGTAGGACAGACTCTGCATGAGGTTTGGAGGATCTACCTCTGCTTGTTACTCGGGCTAATCTTTTTCCAACGTTTAGGTCTCTCAAAGGGAAACTCTAATGATTAATATTTTCTTTAGTTGCGTGGCCGCTCCTGTGTCCATATTAGGCTTTTTAGGTAGCAACTTAAAAATTTGGCACCAGCTGAAGCACCAGATTCCTGCATCTTAACGTGTCCATGAAATTACCATTGGGACCAGGTTAACAGCTAATACCTGAGAATTCCAGGCCTGGATGGTGGTCCTCTTCAGTCTTATGATACTCCCATCAGTGTGGAGGAACAGCATGTTTTTAAATGTATATATTTTCAATGCTGTAGTTTTGGCCTACATATATATGTGTATTGCTTTGTATAACCATGTAGAATAATTATAGTTTTAAAAAACAAACAAAAAATGTTTTTAGGTACAACAACACTTGAAAACCAGAGTTCCTCTAATGCATCTTTAATCTACATATACTTACTTCCTTTGTGCATCTTTATGCCATCAATTTACTTGGATCTATATGTTTCTTACTTCTCTCCTAAAAAGCATATTAAATTTTTCGCCCTATACCTCTATCAATATATTTAATCTACATATACTTACTTCCTTTATGCATCTATATACTTTCCATGTACTTATGAATCTATCTAGGTATTACGTTCTTCTAATTCAGCATATCTAATGCACTACCCTATTTCTCAACTTATGCCTCTCTCAATATATCTTCTACCTCAACTCTCGGGCTCATCTCAAACCTCTTTCTACTACTCTTTCCAATGCACTACCCTTTTTCTCACCCTATACCTCTATAAATATATATTCTACAACCACTCTCCCAAACCCCATATCACTACTATGATCCCAAAAATAACTATTCCTAAGTTCTCCCCATCTCTATCCCTCCTTGCATCATTAGACACTTCTCTTACTATACCGATCCCCCAAAACAAGCCTGTCTAAACTCTTCCCTCTGACTCTTCCACTCCACATTCCTTTTTACTCATTCCTTTGACCTCCAACAAAATGAAAAAAAAGTCTAATTCCTTCACTCTTCTATCCCACCACTATCCTTTTCAATCAAAATAACAGGCTAACATGTCCAATTCTTAAATTTCATATTTCACTATATTAATTCACCACTAATCCTTTATTGGTTTCAGAGTAACATGCTACTCGCCCGAAAAATTGCTTCAATACCTCATCAGGGGTAGCAAGCACTATATAAATTCAAACCTTTTTCTCTCTTCTATCCCTCCACTACCCTTCTCTATCCAAATAACTGAATAACATATACACCACTCAAATTACTTTCATATTTCACTATACTAATTCAACAGTAATCCTTTATGGGATCCGGAGTAGCGTGCCACTCACCCAAAAAGCTTTTCAGCACACAATCAGAGGTAACAAGTGCGATATAAATGCAAACTTTTTCCCCCTCTTCTATCCCTCCGCTTTCCTTCTCAATCCAAATAACTGACTAATATCCACCACCCAAATTACTTTCCTATTTCACTATACTAATTCACCATTAATCCTTAATGGGTCTGGAGTAGCGTGCTACTCACTAAAAAAGTGCTTTAACATCCCATCAGGAGTAACAAGCGCTATATAAATGCAAACCTTTTTCCCTCTTCTATCCCTCCGCTATACTTCTGAATCTAAATAACTGACTAACCTAGCCACCACTCAAATTACTTTCATATTTTACTATACTAATTCAACACTAATCGTTTATGGGTTACGGAGTAGCGCGCTACTCACCGAAAAAGAGCGTTGGCGCCTTGTCAGGGGTAGTAAGTGCTATATAAATGTAATAAGAATTACCTCATAGAAGGCTCAGTGCTTCCACACCAACCATGTGATTTTAGGGTGCAACCTAGCAGGGTTCCAAATTACCTTAAATGGCCCCCAATTTTTTTTTCTGGCTACCGCGTGCATCCTAGTGAAAAAAATGCCACATGCTCTAAATCCTTGCACTGTTCCTGTCACATGAAGTGCTCTGTTACACACACATATATATATATATATATATATATATATATATATATATATATATATATATATATATATATATATCAGCAAACAAAAGAGGCGGCACAATCAGGAAATGTTTTAAGCCTTTTTAATCAAGACTTCACCCCACCAACGCGTTTCAGCCACAACTGGCCTTGCTCACGGTTGGTTAGTCCCTCCACAGTGTTGTTATTTGTACTATCCCATATCTAGCCATTTAGGAAGCATTATGGGAATTGTAGTTACATTACTTTTAGTGAAAATAAAATAAAAGAAAGACAATGTGTGCTTTTAAATTACTGCTCATATGTGACTAATAGTTCACTGTGGCTTTACAATAAAATAGAAACGATTTCTGGGTATAGTACCCAAGTCTTTCATTAGTGTTCCTCATTATTTCAGTCATGTTTTCAGATTAAGGGTATAGTACCCAATGTCATGTTGAGAACATTTCATTCCAGATGGATATGCAGATCCTCTCCAAAATTCATCCCTTTTGGGTATTTTGTTCTGAGTTTGATTATCATACGTGACTCCATTTGCCGCAGTCTTCGAATCACATCTCCACCTCTCGCCATTCTGTCCAGCATTTTTGCCCCATAGAATTGCATTTGTCTCCAATCTCCATTTTGGCATGTACTCATGTGTTTTGCTGTGGCATATTGCATATTAGAGTTTTTCACCGCCCGGATATGTTCCAAAATCCGTTTTTTTAACATACAAGTTGTGCATCCCACATACTTCATTCCACATTTGCATTCTATAATATATACAACGTTTTTTGAAGTGCATGAGATTTGTTGCTCAATTCTCATTGATTTTCCATCAGGTTCTTCGATCACTTTCATACTTTTGCCGATCTTACAAGCTTTGCAAGAATTACATGGTTGAAACCCTTTTCGTTGGTTTTGCAGCCAGTTTGGTTTCGGTTTTTCTTGGAAGTAACTTTTGACCAACAAATCTTTGAGAGATGTGTTCTTTTTGTATGTTATTGATGGTGCTTCACCGAGGGTTGTTCCAATGTCAGGGTCCCCTGACAGTAGATGCCAATATTTTTTCATTATGCGGGCAATATTTCCACTTTCTTTGCTGAAAGTCGTTATGAATCTAGGAGGTGTGTGAGTTTCCGTTTTTTTAGGCTTTTCCATTAATGTTTGAGTCCTCGTTTTCAAATCAATTTTTCTTTTACATTTTGTCAGTACTCTTTCTTCATAGCCTCTTGCTCTGAATCTGCATTTACTTTCCTGTATTACTCTCTCCGCATCCTCAGGTACCGAACAATTTCTTTTGAGGCATGTAAATTCTCCATACGGTATACTTCGTAGAAGGGGTGTGGGAGGAAAACTCGTTCCGTGGAGCACACTGTTTGTTGCTGTTTTTTTGCGAAATAGAGTAGATTCAAGCTTGTCATCAGACACATATATTTTAGTGTCCAAAAAGTCTATTTCTTTTGTGCTAGTATTGCATGTGAACTGTAGGCCCAATTCATTATCATTCAGTTTGTTAAAATAGGTTTGAAACTGACCATCCGTGCCATGCCAAATAATAAACAGGTCGTCGATATAACGCACCCACAATATTATTCGTTCCAGATCTTGTTGGTTGTCCTCATTCCACGCTATAGTCTTCTCCCACCACCCCATTGTGATGTTTGCGTAGTTGGGAGATAGAGAAATGCCCATGGCAGTACCACAGATTTGTTTAAATAGTTGTTTGTCAAAAAGAAATACGTTATTCCTCAGGCATAAGTCAATCATCTTGATTAGCATTTTTGAGTGATCCAGATATATGATGTTACGCTGCTTCAGATAATATTCACATGCTTGCATCCCGATCTCATGACGGATTGAAGTGTAGAGTGAGACTACATCAATGGTAGCTAACAGATATTCTGAGTTCCAGTTTACATTCATTAGTATTCTTAAAAAGTCACCGGTATCTTTTGTTTGCTGAAATTTTCCTGGGTCAGGATCCGACCCCTGGGTGGAGCACACACTGCTGAGCGCTCTCATGTGGCCTTAGGACCACTTTGCGTAATATATATATATATATATATATATATATGTGCAGCAACAGTCGCCAAAGCACCAAACTCCAAAGGACGACAGCGGACCCAGAGGTTAGAAGTGCTTAGAATTTTATTGTGCTTTTCCCCACACCGCCGCCATAACGCGTTTCAAGCCTAACGGCCCTTGATCACATGACACGGCCCTGGAGAAGTGTCCGGCTATTTAAAGTGACAGTGCATTTTGAATTAAAAGTACGTCATCATAGACATAGTGAAAGTTTCAGCTGGAATTCGTACTATTTCAAAAAACATTGGCGTTTTAAAATACATAAATCAGACCACAAGTATAAATACATTGTAATTTACAAAATAGTTTTCCTCATAAAATATGAGTATTGATGAATCTAAAATAGATAAACGGCAAATGCCGATCATAGTCTATCAAATCAACCCTTCAAATTATAATCGGGCTTGGTGCATAAATGTAAAATACAAGATCACATTTTTAAAAAAAATGTTTGGGGCACAACCTATCCATCACCTATTGATTTATGTACATACGAGTTCCATAATACTGAAAATTTATTAAATATACCCCGATTGTGTAATCGAATGAAATAATGCTCACCAAACAAATAATGAAAACTAGTGAACAAAGTGTGAAGAAATTGTACTAAAGCAATTAAAAAAAATAAATAAAAGAACATTTCATTTTTTCAAAGAATATAGCGAGTAACTACCAAATACACCTATGGATGTTGCAAGGTCCCAAAAGATTTTTCCAAGCTGTCTCAGTGTGGGACCTGTGCCTTAATGTTTAATACAGAGTATGTATATATTAAATAAAATAGTGACTTCTCTATCTTTTTAAGAAATAGGCTACAAACATGTATGAAAATCCTCGCTCTCATTTAAACCTGTAGGTTGCTTACTGTCTAGGTTTAAAATATAGTGTGTTTCTAATCGGCGAAGGATCCCTTCCCTATTGCCCCACCGTCTGAGAGGAATGACTGCATCTATTGCATAGTATTTTAAAAGATTTGCATCTCTTCGGAGGCAGTCATTAAAATGTCTTGCGACTGGGTATGTTTCGTCGCAGTTTGTAATGGTCCTCATATGCTGGATCACCCTTTTATGCACTAGGAGCTTTGTGCTCCCCACATATCTTAAAGGACAAGGGCACTCCAAATTATAAACTACATACTCTGTTTTGCGCGTCAAGTATTTGGAGATTGGAATTTTGTGATCCACAAAGGGTGTTGAGTATGATGTAATATTCACACTATTGCCACAGGCTTTACAGGAGACGCACCTAAAGAACCCTGTGTGGGAGCTGAGCCAGTTGGTCTTAGCCAAGACCTCCGGGCTACTGCTCACCAACCTGTTTTCCATAGATGGCGCTTTCCTGTAAGTGATTGTGGGGGATGAGTGGGCTTGCATTTTTAGAATTGGGTCATTTTTGATTAGAGCCCAATGTTTGCCCAAAATTTTCCGAATTGTACAATGTTGTTTACTGAACGTAGTGATTAGGCGTACTGGCTGGGATTCTGGTGACGCACTGCAAGTTTCCTTCATCGATTTTGTCATCAGTGCTCCTCCCTAGTTAGGGCCTCTGTTCTATTGATAGCTGTTTTAATAACTTTATCAGAGTACCCTCTAGCCAAGAAACGTAATCGACAAGCCTCTTGTGCCTCCCTCACATCTTCCTGTTTGCTGCAAATACGCTTAATCCGTAGCATCTCCCCATAGGGGATGCTATGAATAAGGTGCTTACGATGATGGCTAGACGCGTGCAGAAGTGTGTTACCTGCACTGGCTTTACGATGTGGTGCTAGCAAATATATATATATATATATGTGTGTGTGTGTGTGTGTGTGTGTGTGTGTGTGTGTGTTTGTGCGTGTGTGTGTGTGTGTGTGTGTGTGTGTGTGTGTGTGTGTGTGTGTGTGTGACGTGTACTTGTTTCTTATAACCAGAGTTATTTTTTTCATAGAAATAGGTAGCTGCAGGTTTTCGCAATGAAGGCCAAAATAGTATTACATTTATCAGACAGTAGCAAATATATATTTGTCGGTTGCCCAAAAGCAGGTGATACTCAGAGCCACTGCAACTTAGTATGATTTTTCATTGTGTTTTGAACATGCATCAATCCACATGGTTGAGGCTAATGAATAAACAAGCATTGGCACATCCAATAAGTGCCACTGTGTTGAAACTGTCCACACTTCACATGACATGAGGTCTTGCAGCAGATAGCTGTAGCTTTTACAGTGAAACCTAAAATTAGTCCTCAAGATATGTGACTGCCAAGTCTCTCTAAATGTGATGCATGTGGTTTCCTGCTGCCCTCACAGGTTCTGCTGCATGAGCCTATTGTCTTATGCTGCGCTGTGCAATGAGTGCCAAGTAAGTCTTCTTCAAGCCCCTGCTACAGTAGAGGTGCAAATATGATCTGAACAAAGAAACATATTGATGTCCCTGGTAGTGTGGCCCACGCCTGATGCATTTTATCGGGCAATCAGGTGCACCTCATTTGTTATCACCGTAGGCAGTTGCTTAGTTCTGCCTTCACTCAGAGCTAGATGTGTCCGGCTATTTTCTCTTGACTGCCTGGAAACACACATGATGTGCAGAGAGAGGAATTCAATGCACAATCCGATCTTAAGATTCCTGGCTTCATTTACCGTATTTATCAAAGTGCAAAAAAATAAGCGTGCACAGGGAGAACCCGTGCAAACATCGCTTATTTAATTTGGCAGACAACAGTGCACATTGGCAGAACTTATTTTATTTTGTTTACAAATGTGTTTCCCTAGAAAGTGTTGCTAAAGGCATCTCCAGATGCACTGGCCAGGTTGCACCCCTTCTCTCCTTACCAACAATCAGCATTCTCTGCAGAACACAGCTCGTCAAGCTCTGTGACACTCTCTTGTGTACTTGCCATGTCTTCCAGGCATTTCGAGTGTGAACATTTCTCCTCCCGCCAAAAACACGTTCCCTGCCTTTTTCGTAGGAAGGCGCTCATAATACTTGTCACTCAGGCTGCTGGTGTCCCGGATCACTGGTGATGAGAGAAATATCTCACATCCTGGTATACTCCGAAAGGCGAATCTGTCAATGTGGCCCCAGGGGCTCAAAGTTGTAATCCCAGCTACCCTTACTGACTAAACTGTCTGATCCTGTATTAATCACTTTAAACCCAAATTCTGCATTGTTGCAAAACTGGGAGTTTTAAGAAACAGAATAATGCAATGTATATATAACAAATTACTGGACTCTTGTTATATATATATATATATATATCTCCAAAGTTTTGCAAAAAAATGAAAATGCGCACTCGGAGAAGAATTTCAATCACCAGGTTTTAATCCATGATACCGTTACGCGTTTCGACACACAGCGGTGTCTTGGGCGTGTGACCAAGACACCGCTGTGTGTCTAAACGCGTAACGGTATCATGGATTAAAACCTGGTGATTGAAATTCCCCTCCGAGTGCGCATTTTCATTTTTTTGCAAAACTTTGGACATTTTAAACCAGCTTGGGTTCAAGAGGGACGCGTTTCGGCAGTCATGCTGCCTTTCTCGACCTAAAATGCATCAAACTGGGAGTTTCTTTTAAAGCTTTCACAGGTTTAAAAATAGAAGATGCACTTCACTATTACGCCTCTGGTATTTCACATACTCGTGGGAACACTAACACTATTTCTTGCACAAAATAAAAAACATTTCAAAGAAGAACTTTTTTTCATATTCTAAGCGCTAGCGGTAGCGCTATTGCCGAAGCACCACCAGCGTTCTGGCAGCACACCAGCATTTACAGCAACAGCAATATTGGATATATATATATATATATATCACACAGCTCGAATCCTCTTACTTGAAAGAAGACGGCAGCACTCTCGAGAGACGTTTCCAAGTTGTATTTATTCCAAATTAAACAGATGCGTTTCGGCGATGCCTTCCTCTGTGTTTACAAACACAGAGAGGCCGCCATCATATTTATTCATTACAATTCATCATTACAGCAAAAAGGGACTAAACCGTAGTGTTAATATACTCGCCATGGACGTATACCTCATATACAAAGGTACAATACCAATCCTACGCTACTTATAAGAGTCATGAGGGGAACAGAGAGAATGAGTTGTATCCTCTTGTGCGGTTCTCACAAAGGAAAAATAGATACAGAAGGGACTCTTTCTTTTTATATTTTTATCTGGAATATTTTGTAAGTGCAGTGCAAGAAAAGTGAAAAATGTGATTTAAAAAGGATAAACAACAGAGATGAAGTATGTAGATAATGCTTTTTCTAACACTTTTTCTAACAATCTCTAATTTGTTTTCCTGCTTAAAACCAGTGTGAAGGTGAAAAAAGAAACAGTTATGAAGTAATCACTTTTTCGGCGGTCAACATGTTTCAGCCACTAGGATAATTCTCTCTGGCTTTCTTTAGGACCTATACAAAACACCACTTTGTCACTGCAAATTATGAGATTTCATACATACAGTATAGATTCTGCTGTATCAGTATTCAGATCTTTGATACATGCATGATGCATTACGCCATAATTGCTTGTCAAGGGCTAAGCCTCACCTCTCTCGACACCAGTTTTTAAGAGGCCCGATGTGTCCCTCGGTACCTCCAGGTAGAAACTTTTCTGGAGCTTTTTCTGATTTGTCTAATACTAGTCAGCACCCTTGGCTGTTGGAGTATATATATATATATATATATATATATATATATATATATATATATATATATATATACACTACTATTATAAAGAGAGAACTGGGAACCTTTGGGCAAGGTAAACTCCAGAAGTACACCACCAATCACAACACCCAATACAGCGTTGGAAAGGGGAGGTCCAGGAGATGGACATAGGCTATAAATCACCACAACATATACATTAGGAGGGCGAAAGAACGTTAGGGGAAAAGTAGTCCTTTGGCGTAGGCCTACAGTGATTGATTGCGGCGTTCAGCGTCAGCGTCATGGGTGCATACAACGCAATAGCTTGTGAGCGTGACGCGAGGAGGAGCGCGGAACCGACACCCGGTTCACTGCAATGTGCGCCACTGGAGCCGTGGGGAGGAGAGGCGAAAGTGCAGCCATAAACAACAAAAGTAAGGTGGCGTTCCTGGAGCCGTGGGGAAGAGCGGCGAAAGTGCAACCAACACCCGGTTCACTGCAATGGCGTTCCTGGAGCCGTGGGGAGGAGCGGCGAAAGTGCAACCAACACCCGGGTCACTGCAATGTGCGCCACTGGAGCCGTGGGGAGGAACGGCGAAAGTGCAGCCGTAAAGAAGAAAAGTAAGGCGGTGTTCAGCCTATGGCCAGGAGCACGGGGAGGAGAGCGGAAGTAAGTGTACTCGAGTGATAGTGTGAACCGACACACTGTTCACTGCGGAGGAGCGCGGAAGTGAGTGTACTCCAGTGATAGTGTGAGGATGAGGTGACTGGGCTCAGGAGATTGGGGGGGAAGGTGCGCAGGCTCTCACAACAGAAGGACAAGTACTTTAAGGGGAACACACAGAAAGGAGCTGGCCGTGTCCAGGTTGTGCAATGTTGGTGACTACAGGAGATTTGGGGGGGGGGGGGGTGGAAGGGAAGATGCGCAGGCTCTCACAACAGAAGGCCAAGTACTTTGAGGGGAAGTGGGCAAAAAGGGCTGATTGCTAAAACACAGAAAGGAGCTGGCCGTGTCCGGGTTGCGCAATGCTGGTGACTACCTTTCACCGCGCAAAGCCTACCCGGACAACGTCGGGACGGGCTGCTAGTATATCTATACTACTATAATAAAGTAGTAACTTTCAGGCTTTGAGGCGGGTAAACTCGCGAACCACAGCGCCAATCTACACACCAGATACACCGTTGAAATCGGCAGGGTGTGTAGATGGTTATAGCCTATATACATAAAAAAATAAACCTTATTTAGAAAATTTATATTTTTTAAGAAGTTGTCCGTCCTAAGTAGCGCCGGCCGCGACGTGCGTGGTCACGTCAGGAGCGGCGTCAGAGTGGCGTCCGAGGAGCGGTGGACTTGGCGCGGGGGAGGAGCGGTGACGTCAGAAACAGCGGAGGTACCAGCAGCGGAGAGGCGGACATGGCGCGGGGGAGGAGCGGTGGCAGACAGGCGGTGAGGAACAGAGCGGCGTGGACCGGACCGACGGCTGAGGTAAGGCTCGAGGACAATGTAAGGGCAGGCGGGTGTCGGCCCAGGCGGGGGACGGGGCAGGCGAGGCAACGGTGAGGAGCAGAGCAATGTCGGGGCAGGCGGGGGACGGGGCAGTCGAGGCAACGGTGAGGAGCAGAGCTGTAGGGGCAGGCGGGTGTCGGGCCAGGCGGGGGACGGGGCAGGCGAGCCAACGGTGAGGAGCAGAGCAATGTCGGGGCAGGCAGGGGTAGGGGGAAGCCTGAAAGCTCCCGGACAAGGTCGGGGCGTGCTGCTAGTATACATATATATATATATATGTATATATGTACAAAAAATAAAAAATATATATATATTTGCGCCATTGAATTGAAGCTTACAAAATATCAATTTGATTTATTGAGATAATGATTGTATATCTAATTGCACTTATATAAATACTGTATACATTGACATTCAAAGATGGCGCTCGTAATGATGATGATGAGTAGTCCACTTTTTATGTTCATGCCTATGACCATAGAGGCTCCGAGTAACAACGTGAGAATGATGTGTATAAAATGGCGGTTGATTTAATTTATGTTGACACAGTCGAAAAAGGCACGTATGCCGAAACGCTTCCTGGTTTTGTGCAAATAAATCAAACTTGCTAAATTGACCACGCGAGTGCGGCCATTCCTTCCATTGCGGGGGGAAAACTTGGAGCTGATTTATTACGCGATGCCACCGCCGCGCATCGGTCCGCACCCACTCCCAGGTGCTCGAGGCGACCGAGGTGGAGAGAGGACCTTGTGAACCTGCCGCGAGAGCACCGCGGCGTACTGGGAGCCGGCATCACTGGAACGCGGAAGGCTGTCAGGCCGGTGAGTTGCAAATGCGCTTGCCTGCCTGTCGCCGAGTGATTAGTGTTAAATTGAAAAACTAACAATATAAGCCGGACAGTACTTTTGTATCATACGTTGTATATTTATCAAGCGCAGCTGGAGTGAGTGGTCTTTAAAAACTAACTGAAAAGTACACGTATTCAACGCAAATTAGCACCGCCCACTTTAAAACATGTTCTCGGATGCCTCACGCAATGAGGAAGCAGCGGATGTTTTCAAATGTAGCCCTATGCAGCGTCCTGAAAAAAGCAATGCGAATGGCACTCTAAATGCATTGAAGGCACAATTTAACAAGTTAGAACGCCTGATGGAACGAGAAATCCGCAAGTGGTGGGAGGCAACCTCGTTGCAGCACTACTTGGAGGTTAAACGCGTCCCACGCGGACTACGTATTTATACCATACCATCCTATGAGAACCCTGACCCTGCACTACTTGAAGAATGGTCAGAGTCCCCTTCAGAGGCAAGTCCAGGCATGCTAAAGATACTTATTAAGTTTGCCTGGAGTGACCGAGCGAAATGCCTTAAGGAAATAGCAGAGATTGAAGCACTGATTGATGCTAACACAGATACAGTGGCCAAAGATGATTTTCGTGATAAAATGAAAGCACGTTTGATTGCATATCAGGATAAAATCAAACAAAGAAAGCATACCAAATTGAATCGCGATGCTAGAGACTAGGAGCAAGGAAGGATTCTGACCTCTGCTCGTAAATTCGATGCTCCAAGGAGAGTACTGAGAGGAGCTGGTCAAAAATATGTTCAAACAAGGGAGACATCGGAATCAGCTGTAAGCACTGATACAGAGCAATCTGGGGAAGAATTCTCAGGCACAGCAGAATACACTCTTAGCGCCAGGGGGCGTTTTTTAGAGGAATTCCAACTGATCCGCACCTCCCGACAACGAGGGGGGAGAGGCAAACCACAGAAACAAAGAAGCAGAGCCACAGAAAGACACGAAGGGGCGGCCGCTTCAGGACAACAACAAGGAATGGCCAGCCAAAGAGCAAGAAAAGCTTAAAGAAATAGAGCCCGGTACTGATCTTAGTATTATCAATTTGACTAAAAACAAGCTATCTAAAGATCAAGAATTGGTTCTAAAGAAAGGACTGACCTTATGCCCCTCTAAAAAATCAGAATATACTCAAACACGTATAGATTTGTACTTGTTCACTCGCAAATTGAAATTACGAAAATTCTTTAAATTAAGGGGACAACACCAAATATCTGCCCCTGTAGAACAAAGTACAAGCACAGAAATTTCTACATTGACGGCGAAGATCTCAGAACTCTACAAGTGATATCAAGTCAAGATCCAACTAGCTCTCAAGACCCCAATCTGAATCTATCAGAAGTAAGGAGCTTTGGTATCAATCAAAAATCGATATCTACAAAATTCAAACCAAAATCGACGTATATACCTTTGTCAAACTATGATGCCATTGACGTGTTCGAAGAGGCAGTTAATCAAGATCTACTCAAAATGAGATCTTCTCCAGTGCTTTATCCAGAATATAATTTGACAAGAGGAGAACAGAAAGATTTGAAAGAACTACAAGACACCCAGGATATAATATTTAAGCCCTCAGACAAAGGTGGCAATATTGTGTTGAGGACAAGAGAATTTTATACTCAGGAAGCAATTCGCCAGCTGTCAGACGAAAATTGTTATCGGAAAATTACAAAAGGCGAATATACTGAAAGTATTCATCAATACCATGAATTGATTTTGAAATGGGAAGATAGGAGCATGATACATGATAATGAACACAATTTCTCTCATGCCCACACCCAGTTACATCCATTTTCTACCATCTACCTAAAATTCACAAAGATGCAAAGAGGCCACTTGGGAGACCCATTGTCTCCTCAATAAGATGCTTAACCGAATCAATGTCTCAATTCATAGACTATTTCCTTTCTGACTTTGTCATAACTCTGCCCTCATACATATAAGACTCTACACATTTTATTAAGAGTATTATGGACATTGCATGGGAGCAGGATATGTTGATGATTGTACTTGACATAACCAGTCTATATACAGTAATTGATCATCAAAAAGGATTACAAGCTGTACGGTATTTCTTAAAAGGAAGGTCAATTGAATTATCTGAATATAATGAGATGTTATTAGAATTTGCAGAATATGTTCTCAACAATAATATCTTCCTTTTTGACAAACAACATTACCGCTAAATAAGGGGGACCGCGATGGGCACCTGCTTCTCCCCCAGTTACGAGTATTTATGCTTGTGCAATTGAGAACAAGGATCCTTCTTACCTGGTAGCGAGGCACTTTTCTGAATGTCATAATAGTGATCGTACACTTCTAACATTTTTCTGTATCAACCACGTTCCTATAAATTAGCGTGGCGGTAATAGGGAATTAAGATTACGTAAACTCAAATCGAGATACATAATCGACCTACACACAATTATTCCTTTGGGTCTAAATACAGAAGAAGAACTGTCGATACACTTGGGTTAAGGAGATTCTGAAGTAACTAGAGCAGGAAGGTAGTGGATTCCTTACATGAAACGCAGATGTTCTTATATTACCTTAACATATGGGTTTTCTATCTTTGAATTAACATCAAATCGTGAATTATGATTATGAATTACATCAATGAAAACACCAATGATTTCCCAATGAATTGATTGAATTGGAAACAACTCCTTTTCAGTAATGAGTTTGCCCATTTAGGGCTCAATTATGTAAAAAGAGTATAAACATAAGGTGGAATGAATTGCCAGAAATATGCAAGAATTTCATTTTTGGGTATAATTATGTTGATGTATAAGCCTATACAGGGCACAATTTTGCGCCATTGAATTGAAACTTACAAAATATCAATTTGATTTATTGAGATAATGATTGTATATCTAATTGCACTTATATAAATACTGTATACATTGACATTCAAAGATGGCGCTCGTAATGATGATGATGAGTAGTCCACTTTTTATGGTCATGCCTATGATGACCATAGAGGCTCCGAGTAACAACGCAAGTATGATGTGTATAAAATGGCGGTTGATTTAATTTATGTTGACACAGTGGAAAAAGGCACGTATGCCGAAACGCGTCCTGTTTTTGTGCAAATCAATCGAACTTGCTATATCGACCACGCGAGTGCGGCCATTCCTTCCATTGCGGGGGGAAAACTTGGAGCTGATATATATATATATATATATATCATGTGACCAAGACCACGGACATGGTCGAAACGCGTAGTCCTTATCCGCTTAAGAAATAAACTTACCTGCTGAAATTGATTGTGTGGGCTCGAACAATCTGTTTCGCCGGATTTCGTCTTTTGGAATATATATATATATATATATATATATATATATATATATATATATATATATATATATATATATATATATATATATAGAGAGAGAGAGAGAGAGAGAGAGAGAGAGAGAGAGAGAGAGAGAGAACGTACAAGGCCCATGAGGCATTAGAGCGTTTCACAAGACAACAGGTTTAACAATCGTGAAGTGCAAACATAAGCAAAACAAGGTAAAAAGCATGAAACCCACAAGGTAGAAGAGAGCAGGTTCAAACAGTCGTCAAGCGCAAACGTAAGCAAACCACAGTGAAAATGTAAAATCGACGAGGTGGAGTTGAAGGAGATAAGTTTAGGGGCAAGCATAGCTTTAGCCAAAATGACTTTCAAGAAGATGGATTTTGAGTCCTTTGTAAACGTGGCCTGCCATCAGGGCTAAAGAAAGGGAGCTCCAAATCCTTGTTGTGCTTCCAGAGAAGCACTGTCTCATATAGCGTTCCTGCTTGAATGTGGGCGGCTCCAGGACAAGGGCAGCTGCGTTTCTCCAATCATGTTGACGGCCAGAGGTTTTCAGTTTTCCAGTCAGGTAGGAGGGACTAGAGTTGTAGGTCTTTGTGCTTGATGCAAGCAGGTTTAAACTGTCTTGTGGCATCAGTGGAAAGCCATTGAAGAGTCGGTAGGATGAGAGTGATGTAGTCAAATTTCCTCTGACTTGAGATAAAACAAGCCACTTCATCAAGAAGTGCTCTGTTGGGAGCCAAGTGGGCTTTGTAGACTAGAGAGAAGGAAAATCCGTAGTCCAATCTGGGAATCTGGAAAACAGCTTTTAAGCCTGGTTCTGGCATGAAATTTCTGTTTTAACTGTTCTTGTGGGTTTCACACTAATATTAATAACTGGTTGATTATACACCTCTTTATCACCTAATTTAAAAGCTATAATTGGGGCGTGGCTTGGCAGTACATGGAGTAGGATGCAGCTCATCTATGCTCCCCGCGGGCCTATATGCTTATTTTCGCCTGTCTTGCTGTACCGGCCAATTGCGGACTCACCTGCTGCTTGGATCCTGAGGTCCCTCCAGGGATCAGTCAACTGCAGCCAGGGGCACAGGTTCTTGGTGGACGCGGTGACCTGCTTTGCTTCCGGGGCCTGGGAGCGCCCACCATTTTGGCTTGTAGACTGTGGGGAAGAGTGAAGAATGCAACACAGTGCACATGAGAGGCAGGCTGTTGACACACGGCAGCAACAGATCCCTGAGGCGCTTGCTGACGGTGAGAGCGGGGAGCTTTGCAGGTGAGCGGGGTGCTGCCTGTCACTACGGTTTCCTGGACCGCCATTTTGTGAAGACTCCCGGCTATGACTGGCCTACTGCTGCACTGCACTCCTGGGTGCGTGGATGGAATGCTGACCTGCCGCTCCACTGGGCCCTCCTGACGTGCCCAAGGGGCCCCTGATTGAAATCTACACTTGCAGACCCGATGAGCGAAGGGGCTGACTGTCGAGAGCCTGGATGCCCCCCAGGACGGGTGTGTCCTGTGGTAAGGCCCTTGCCTCCAAAAATTGTATCATTGCATAGCCCCAGGGCAGAGGGCTGTGACACCCGCCACGTTACATTGCAGGGCGAGTATAAGTTGTGCTAGCCTGCCGCATGCTGCTTGAGATCCCTTAGCTGAATGCTGCTCGGCACGGGGTAGTAGGAGCCCCGTGCAGACTGGGAGGTTTGAAGCGGTGGCCCAGTGCCGCTTTGAGGACTAAGTGTACTGGGTGGAGGTCCTCCTGCCCCAGACTCTTTGTGTCTCTGGGGGTTCCCTTAGGTGGTGTGGAACCCGGACACCCACAGACTCAACGAGTGGTAATACAATTGATACTTTTTATACTCTAATGAGTAGGGATGTGCAGAAATGGACACTGATAGTCAGTGGCGAGATATGTAGAGAGTAGATCATTTATCTATTTAAGCAATTTGTAGAGCGCACAAATACCCTTGGGCGTCTCGGCGCTGCGGACTGTGTAGAAGATCGAGCCAGGAGTGGGGTGCCTATTGATTAAAAAGCCATGTTTTTACCAGTTTCCTGAAGGCAAGTAGGGTGTGGCAGGATTTAATATGCAGAGGGAGAGTGTTCCATAATTTGGCAGTGGCGACAGTGAATCTTCTGTCCCCCCAGGAAACTTTTCTAGTGCGAGGGACCTTCAAAAGGTTGGCTATTGATTAACGCAAGGGTCAATTGGGAGTATAAACACACAGAGCTGTCTTCAAGAAATCAGGTCCAATTTTGAGGATGGCCTTGAAGGCAATGCAGAGTGCTTTCAATTTAATTTGGCTTATTATAGGTAGCCAATGAAGTTTTTGAACTACCTTTGAAATTAGTTGATACTTGGGGGTACCTGGTAATCTAACTAGTGGCTAAAGAAAAGCCCATAGGACGCTCCAACACAACAGTGATATTATTATAACAGAAGCAGATAAAGGAGGCAATATTGTTGTTATGAACCACTCTGACTACAAAAATGAAATTATGTCCCAACTAAATAATACCCAGTGTTATGAAAAGCTTCATAATATTCACATGTTTGAATTGAGTAAAAACATCAATACACAATTGAAAAAGTTGTATGATGGTGGCCTACTATCCATTGATGAATTCCATTACTTGCATATAGATAGCCCAAAGTACCTGTGTCTGTATACTCTGCCTAAAGTTCATAAAATGGCTTTGTTCCCACTAGGTAGACCTGGAGAGGATTTGGCCTAACGGCTAGGGCGGTCATTCTTGAATCTGGGGAACCAGGTTCGAGTCTCGGCAATGATGCTGAACATCCTGTGATTCGGGACAAATCACGTAATCTCCCTGTGTCTTACAAAAATAAATGTGTCCTCATGTAACACAACTGGTGCTATGTAAAGCGCTCTGATACCTCTGTAAAAAATATTGTTTCTGGGATGGGGGACCCACAGAGAGGATCTCAGAATTTGTTGATTTGTTCTTGCAAACGTATGTAGAGAAACTTCCCTCATAAATAAGAGACACTAAACATGTTTTGAATGTTTTACAGGACGTATAATGGGAGTCAGGGCTATGGTTTGTTACACTTGATGTTACTTCACTGCACACATCTACTTCACTTGAGAAGGGTATCTTAGCCCTAATACGTATTATTGATACTAGGCCAGCAATTTACTAGGAACAATTCTCAAATCTCTTAAATGGTTGCCCTACGAAACTAGAATTCAGTTAAAGATTGCCGTTCTGGTGCACAAATCTCTGCATCTCAATACTCCCAGATACCTAGTGCAAAAGCTCGAATTATCATGTGGCGGTAGAGCCTGAAGAAGCGCTAACACTTTTCTTCTGAAACCATTCATCCTTAGCAATAAGAGAACTTGTCACTGAGCCTTTTCCGGCGCGGCCCCAACGATATGGAACTCCCTTCCACCGTAAATTCATAGAATCTCCTCAACGTCTGCTTTCAAAATGGAAGCCAAAAGAGTCCTAATGAATACATTTTGACCATAATTGGGCTAGGTTTCTCCTGCTCGAAGCTAGTGATCCTACATTCATTGTACAAACATTTGATGCTGTTCTTCCTTACCATGCAATAGTGTGCCTTCCTGCGTAGCATGCTATATACCTGTTTATTGTATTACTCATCCTGTCTTATTTGCCTTGTAATTAGGCTCAGAATGGGTTTACCATATCCTGTACTGGGGGCGGTACATTGACGATTGCCTGCTAATCTGGACAGACAATGAGTGAATTTGTTACTTATCTTAATTCTAATGATGCCAACATGAGATTCACCAGCAAATATAGCCAGGAACGTAATGAATTTTTGGATCTTGAAATTTATGTCAATGATACCAAACTACAGAGCAAACCTTTCCGCAAGCTAACCTCATGCAATACCATGCTTCATGCGTCTAGTTCTCACCCTAGGAGCCAGATTAATGCGATTCCCTTTGGAGAAATGCTGAAGGCCAGACATAATTGTAGTGATAATATTGAATTTCAAATATGCCTTCAGGATATGGAGAACACTTTTTAGTCAGAGGATACAATACACATGTAGTGAGAACAGCCATAAACAGAGTGAACAGAATCGAGAGACAGCAAACACTACAACACCGCACAGATACAAGAAAGGATTCTAAGATAGTGCATCCAATTGCAGATTACAAAAGTATGTCCAACAGGTATCGTAAGTGCCTTAATAATTATTGGCACCTGTTGAAGGGTGATAGAATGTTAGATGAGGTTTTGACCAAGTACTGCTCGGTCACTTACCGGAAAGGACGTACTCTGAAGACTCTCCTCTGTTCCAGTTATCCATTGCCTAGACCACAGGAGAACTGGTTAACACCACATATGTTGGGCTTCTTTAAATGTGGACACTGCATGGTGTGCAGGTGCACCCAAGATAATACTGTCAATTTCTCAGAGCGGGGGGGGGGGGGGGGGGCGAAACTACACTATATGTCATAATGTCATGTGCTATACGCAATTTGTGGCTTATGTCATAATGTGCAAGTTTGTACTCATGTACGTTGGGAGCACAATCAGGGCACTCAAGGACAGGATATATGAACACATGAGGGCATTAAAGATGCAGGACCCTGAATACCCAGTAGCAGTACACATAAGAGAGTGTGGCCAACAAGGGCTACATAAGAACTTTGAAATTTTTGGTATAGACCATATACCACGAGACCCGGGGGAGGAAATAGAGAACTAACCCTTAGGAGATGTGAAGCAAAATGGATATTGTGTCTGCACACGCTGTGAATGGGCTAAATACAGACCATGAACATCATTACTTTTTAGGAGCTAGGTGAAGGATGCTATGTATACCTGTGTCTCTGTTGCGGCTTAGTTTTACAGTAACGCATACTTATTTCCTTCTAATTCTAATGATTCAATGATAGTAGTGAGGTTTTCCCACCGATGAAGAGTAATGGTTAATGATGCTTTACAACTAAATGTTTACTGTATGCTTAAACGATGTGAGGTGTTTTTAGTGGTTACTGCTCCTATCATGCATATTGTGCAATAATGAATCTTGGAGCACAAAACACACCGGTTTGGGGTTCCGGTCCCAGTTAGGGTGTAATTGTTACATTAATATATTTTACTTATTGATTCATACACACACGTTCTTCCCTAAGACTGACACACATAGCTATTCATTTTCAAGAAGTGGAGATCACTGCCATCCCATCTGAGATCATCCTGACATCAAGATTAGAAGGATGAGAGATTCTTTTTTTTTTTAAATCTTTTTATTACTTTAAAAACAACAAAAAATGAATAGACATATCTGATGCCATACAATCAAACATGAAAATAAGGCGAGCAGGTACAAAACAGGATAAACACGGAGCAATAAAAGAATAACTGAGATGCCTGCTCTAATAATTACAAAACAGGATTTACAACATTTCAATCTACGACCCAACGTAGGCGCAAGCCCTCAGATCCTGCCCACCTATAGAATCAGGATAGTAAAAGAAGCACGTTCACCAGACATTAGACGATAGACAAGATCAGGATAATTCCCCAATATTATTAAAGAGAAACTGAAGAGGAGTAGAAAAAAAGAAACTATAAAAACGAAATCTAAAACAAAACAATAGACCCATCCCCCCCACCCTGCACCACTGCATATGGCAATAGCCTAACCCCAACTAGCAGTGTGCCTGTTGCCCCAACTAACTAAGTTCTAAAAGTAGAAAAAATGGAGGAGGAGAGTTTCATCCCGGTCTCCCTTCCCTCCGCCAGAAACGAACAACCCCTGTAGTAAACAAAAGGCAGTCAGAACAAAACAGGGGAGACGTTAAGCACCGCCCAACCTCCCGTAAGCATTATGGTAGCAAATCCCGTGCCCTCTAAAGCCCCAAAATAAGACCCAGGCAAACAATCTCATCCTTGGCCCTTCCGATCTTTCATGCGAACTCTACCTGGTAACACCATCGCAATCCCAGGAGAATCGAAGTTCGAAGGGAGTTCAATAAAGTGTAGTCTGGGACAAGTCAAAAACATTGAGTTATTGCAAACCGCAGCCACACATAGGATCTCCCTCACCGACATTAAGTCCAGCTGTTGTTTCCTCCATGGATGTGATAAAATCGCTAGGGAGGGAAAAGACGTTGTTGCCTTCCGATAGTCACTAATGGAAGTCCCCAGGAGTAAAGAACCAAGTAGATCTACCCCGATCGATAGCGATGGTGGATGCTGCGATCCTGTCGAAGAACCAAGTCCGCGACTCCTCATTTGCACACTGACAAAGGGCATCAATACTTCTTCCTGCACAGGCCCTCATCCTCCATTACTATGTGCATCGTGGGAAACTCAGTTCGTTGTAGCTCTTGCGATGGATCAGAGCCCGGACGCGGATGCCTAGTTTCGATCTTACCAGCGATCATTTTGTTAACAATGACTTCCAGATGTGAATAAAGTGCCCCAATGGCGGCCAGTATGGTCTTCAATGACGGCTCACAATTTGTCCGACCCATCTCCGCTCGTTCGATTTCAAACATGGGCGTGCACCCCGGAGTACCGGGTCTCTCCGGGGAAATAGGCAAGAGCGGGGCGGACGGCAACGGAGGGTGCATTATCAGTCAGACGGCCTCGGACTGTATCCTGCTACCGCGAGCGAGGGCCCCAACCCAGCAGACCCCGGGGCGGGCAAACCGGGTCGCCGGGACGGGGACATCCCCCCACAGCTGCAGACGAATCTTGTTACCACTCCTTCAGTGTCGATTAGACAAAATGACCGCCATCAGAATCGGGCCAGGATAACCTCCACTGCAAGGGACCGGACCCTGTCTGAGTCCCACGGCCAATGTTGTTCAACTGTAACCCGGCTGGGCCAGTACTCGAGGCCCCGGCTCACAAGCTGGGTTAGGCCGAAATCTAAAACACGACACAACTCTGTCAATCGGGGTGATAAAATTCCCGGGACTGCACCATCAGACTCAGCAACGGTTCATCTACACGGAGGTCGGGCGTACGATCAGGATATATGACAGGATCATCTGGCTGGAGACGGAGGTCAGCGGAGCCGGGAGCCTAAGCGGCCGTCTTGGTTGCTAGCGTAGCTCCTCCCCCGGATGAGAGATTCTTATATTTTTGCCTGGATAGGCGTTACATTATTTTTAGCGTGAGCTGGATGTGCAGTTTTTTTTTTGTCTATGATAGATATATCATCTCTTATGGGTTGTTATATTGTAAGGGATACTGGGAAGAATTACTCCATTAGGGCATAGATAATTGTATCTATGCCGGTTCCGGCACTGACAAACACATGGACCAAGGCTATTAGAATCTATGATAGATACATCATTGTTATGGGCATTTGTATTCTATAACTTTATGTGCTATTGGGAGAAAACACTCACTCCATCATGGCTTAAGAGAATTGTATTGACATTGGTTTCTATAATTGTATGTGATACCGGTTTTATCACTATAAATGTTACAGTGTTACTTTTGATTTACACAATTCCAATATGGCGACGATTTATGGCTCATTCTATGCACAATCTATTTAAAAATGTGTAAGTTTTACCACACCTATTCAGGATTAATATATGGAGATGCTAGACTAGCAACTGTATTTGCCGGTCTTACGTATATCTTTCCAACTTTGTTTCATTTTACACCACTCCAAGATGGGAGCAAATTACAGGTCATGCCATATCTAATTTACTTACACTTGAAGACTTTGTATTGGTGATGAAAATCAGGTGGTGCCAAACTATCTTTATTGTGGCGCAATATTGTCAGATGTTTTGGATGTACTTTTGTGCGATTTACACTATTCTAATATGGTGATGAATTACTCATGCCGAATATATTCTATATACATGCTGTACACATAGAGTACCCGTATTGGAGATGTGGCGAGGGGTTGCTTTACTATACACATAGTGAATCCTTTATCTGATCCTTTATGTGGATCTTCAACCACTTTAATATGGCGCAGAATTTCGATATGGCCGACACATGTCTAAATAGCACTTCATTAACAATATGGCGCATGGATGCCACAACGGATATGGAGATGCGGGATGATCGACGCCTGACCATACTTTGGTGAGTTGGGACGGTTATACCGGTCTTTTACTGGGTGGAGGATTATTTGGATGCATGTAAAACCGGTTTGGTATTCACTGATGGCTATTTAACTTGGTGCATTTGATGGCTGTAAATGTACGAATGTTTTGTAATGACTGCCAGTATATACAACCATTAATGTTGGAACTACTTGGTTTACGTAGATGTGGATAGCTCAGATGGTTGCTAAACTACCCAGTGTCTTATTACTTGTCTTTGACCGTGTTTATACGTGTTTTTTCAAGAACGCCATTGCCTTTAGTTTGAATGATGGTACTATCAATATTCCGTTTTACGGTTGGGCTTGTCACTTAATAACATACCATTGTTTTGAGTATGATTTCATTGGCGGTAGTATCATAATGTGGCTTTTTTGGTGGTTACTTCGCCACATTAATTGTGCACCTAATTTTGTGAAGGCACCACTGACATAGTATGCTGTAAGCGTGATCATATTTTGACTGTGCCAGAAGCGATCAAATAATTTTGAAATGTTACACCATCTAGTATTGTATGGCAATGACATATAGTTGGTCGGACAGACATATACTACTTTACTTTGCAGGAGGTGACAAGAGCACAGATACGCTTAAATGTTAGTAATTGATTGACAACAAGTCTGGAAACGGTAGACAAGATAGAATACCATACGGGGTATGTGTCTTGATAAATTTATATCATGACATGTCATAAATTAAACATGACATAGTTTGCACACATTGATTTCTATTTAATTAAACTTTCCCTCATCCAGATCACGCCAAGATATGCAGGTAATTTTATTTGATATTCTAGTCGGGTTAGGACTAGATTGCACAGCTCTCTTTCTTCTCACATCGGTGTGGGATATACCTATTTACATATATCTCCTTGGTGTCAGTGACTACTATAAACACCACGATGTAACTTTATATAAATAGGACACAATGCATGTATTGTTTGGTTTTATTTGTCACAGTTACTTTGTATGGATCGACTCACTTTATGAATGGTGGTTCTTTGAGTGGCACTGAGGTGCCTCTAGATTTTTTGAGAATGTGGCGAACACTGACTTTGGTATAACACCATCACCAGTGGTTAGGTGTTACCATCAATACCAATATTTGTATATTGAGACAATGTTGTATTGATTAAATAATAATAATAATAATAATAATCCTGAGCTTATACAGCGCCTGGTTACACTAACCAGTTTGTCCCCTCGCTAGTCATTGGCCCCAGCATCCCACAGTTACCGCCTCCTCAAGCTCGCCCAATAGAACTAATCCCTAGGAAATAAGTAGGTTTTTAACTCTTTACGAAAAACCACCACAGAGGTTTCAACACGCAGCCTCAGGGGCAGGGTGTTCCAGCGACGGGCAGCCAAAAAACGGAAGGATCCTTCTCCCATTCTGGCCCTTCTGATTTTTGGAATCTGCAACATGCCAGCCCTCTGCGATCGCAACAGCCGAGAAGGAGTGTACACTTTAAGCAAATTGCGCAGGAAACAAGGACCTTTCCCTTGCGCAATCCTATGGTTGACGCAAAGGGCTTTAAACAGGATGCGTTCCCTAATGGGTAGCCAGTGGAGCATGTCCAAGGCTTTTTTTGAGGTGGCTCTCTTGGGTAACATCAACAACAAGCGGGCGGCAGCATTCTTAATATGCTGTAGTCTCTGAAGACACTTCACATTAGCTCCTAAATAAAGGACGTTCCCATAGTCCAGCCTGGAAGTAACCAGGGCATGGACCAGGGCTTTCCTTGATGTCACAGGAAGCAGATCGAGTGTCTTTCTGAGACTACGCAGAATGCCAAAGCAAGTTCCAGCCATGCGTTTGGTATGGTATTCATAGGGGATTTTCTAATCAATCCAGATTCCCAGATTTTTAACTTGATCCTTGGGATTCTCCCCTGCAACTAGAGTGCTAACCCTCAAAACCGGAAGTGCCTGACTCTACCTACCACGCCCTCCACACAACGGTACTGCTACCGCGACGGACCAGGGCGGGTAGGACAGGTCACCGAGCTCAGGCCTTCGTTCCTTCGAGGTAAGACTAAAGCGCCCAGTAAGCGCGTGTTAACAATTCCAGCCCTGAAGAAGTCGTAGGGTGACTTAACCTGAAGACGAAACACGTGCCTCACACATGTTGGCTGGTGTGAGGCTGCTTTATCCTAGAATAAAGTGAAGACTTGATGAAAAGAGGACAGCGTTCTGACAACTATTACTTTACTTCTTTTGGGACACTAATGGTGTATGTGCTTAGGGTACAGGTTAACCCCCACAGACTCCCGCAAATTCCATGGATTAAAACAGCCGTCTTGGAGAGCTCCTGGCCCGGCCCCCCTCTCTGCTGCCCTGGTGGTAGTGAGGTCCCCCTGATCGTGATTTAGTTCACTGCGTTCTCCGTATACTATCTTCTGCTCCTAAAGTGGTGAGGACATTATGGAGCAACATTGAGGTGTTCACCTGGCTGCGCCAGGTTCCAGCATTGTGGTCTGTCCCCCTCCCCCCGAATGGGACCTCTGGGCGCTGCATCCTTTGGCCCCCTTGTCTTCTGAGCCATCCTCCAGTATAGATATCTTCGCCCCCCCCCGGGCTTGCTGATGTTTACCCAGTGCTGAAGCCCTCAGCTCCATCCTTCATGCCCATCTAACGCTTGTCCCCACGATAATATACAGAGGGGCAACTCCTCCAAGGACTGCTGTGCAGTGTCTGTATGGTCCAAGTCCTACTTGCACGCCATGGCTACTAAGGAGTAGCCCTCCACACAGGCTCTTGGAGCTGCTGCAGCTCAACCGATTACTCAGGACAACATGGTCCAATTTCTAAATGTCATTAAGCAAGAAATCAGACTTTAAAAGTTGCATGCAGGACCTTCGCAGACACATTATGGAAGTGGGCACGCGAATGGATGACCTCAGCCGCACAATGGATTCCTGCATGGAGGATCAAGAGATGCTTATGCGCAATATTGTTGCCCTGGAGGACCAGCAGATCGAACTCCATGCCAAACAGGAGGATTTGAAGAATCTAAGCAGCATAAACAATCTCCGCATTCGGGGTGTTACCCAGGGCGATGAGGCAGATGATATTATGACCTTCACAAAAGTCCTCCACCAAAATATCCAAAGAGATACAGGAGCTCAGCCATTGCTCCTGGACTACACTCATCGGGTCTTCAGCCATGTCAGGCCGATCAGACAGCAATCCGGACAGTCTAATGAGACTCCACTTTTTGTAGGAGAAGGAGGCCATCCTGAAAGCAGCTAGTGGCAAGGCTGGCCTAGCCTTTCGAGGCCATATGCTGCAAATCCTTCAAAATCTCACTCCAGTGGCACTTAAGAAATGAAGAGACTTCAGGCCAGTCACAGCAAAACTCAGGGAAATGGGCATTATATATCAATGGGCACACGTTTTTGGCCTGCTCTTCCTGTTGAATGGTAAACAGCGGTTGGTACATTCCCTAACCAAAGCCAAGTGCCTGCTGGGCCTGTCGGAGGGCTCTCCGGATTCAGAGACTTCACACGAACCCCAGGAGGAGGGGTCCAGATGGCTCCCGACATGAGACATTGTTGGCAGACTCAGCAGGGATCATCTGGGGAAGGCGAGAGTCCTCTGAGCGACGAGACAACATCATATCCTATCCACAAAATATGAAGCGGTAATCTTCTCAACATTCTGACTCAGACACTTGACTGTTGCTTGAGCTGGCTGCATCAGCTCTACCATAGCCGCTGGAACACATTGTCTTGCTGATCTTTTCCTTTTTTTCTTGCAGGGCCTGCGACCTCAGGCCTAGACTTTCCTTTTTGTATTGCCTCTTGTGGTGTTCTGTCATACACATAGAAGTAGACTTGGATATTGCCTGCTCTTCTTTACCTGTCTGGCCTCCTCCCCTCATTGGGGCACTTCTCCACTTGAGGGAATCCCTCATCAGTTTAATGATGGAGTGACTCGCCATGTTGGGCCCTGTTGGTCCATTTGTTTTCTGTTGGTTTATGATCCGTCTTGCCCGGTACACACCCTGGGTTCCTGGGGGATGATATTGGTCTGGGATTATTGCTTCCCCTGGTTCTGCCTTAGTTCTCTTGTGGGTTTGTGGCTGCAACAGTAGTAATGAATCTCCCTTTCTCCTCTCTTCTACTAGATAGACCATGGTGACCCGTACTAAAACCAAAATCGTCTCCCTCAATGTGAAGGAGCTTAATTCTCATAGTAAGCGGAAACAGTTATGGCAATACCTCCTCCACCATGACCCAGACATAATCTTCCTACACGAGACACATCTGCTCTGCGAGGACTGCCCTCATATGCTACACCCTAAGTACCCTTCCCACTACTGGGCTTATATTGAGACTATAACGCTAGTGGCAGGCCTCCTTTTCACGCAGAGATGTATTACTAAGTTGCTACATGTAGTCAGAGATCTCGGGGTCGCTTCCTGGTGGTGATTGTGGAGCGAGGGTGCAATACCCTGATCTTTCTGTATCTGTATGCCCCTAACCCAACCAGGACTTCTTCCTCCGCAGGATTCTTAAGGACCAACTCAGTCTCTCCCAGGGAGAGGTGGTATTCAAGAGGGATTTTCAACTTGGTGTGTGAGCCCATGCTTGACAGGAATGCCACTCATTTTAAAGGGCATGGGAGCAATGCCGGCCCAGTTTAAGAGGGAAATTACAGACTCAGGCCAAGTTGATGCTTGCCACTACTTACACCTGATGCTCAGGATTATTCCTTTTATTCACATGTACATCAGTCATATTCCCGTATTGACTATGTATTCCTTCCGCATTCCCTCCTGCCCGGCCTGGAAACAGCACTGATGTGTGCCCTTTCTATCTCGGGCCATGCACACATAGAGCTGACCTGGCTCTCCCGGACAGGTACCCCACGTGCCTCCCCATTGGTGGTGACTGACCCAGTAGATAGGGCTGCTATCAATATTATGATCTGAGAATATTTCTAACTCAACGCTTTACCTGATATCCGTCCTCAAATGCTATGAGATCAACTTAAGGCAACAATACAGGGTGTCATTTCCTCCACAGTGATAGCACGGACATGCAAAGCACGCTTCTTTTCTCTTGCCCTGTTTGACTGATCTTTTTGTGTGATGGGTTTTTGTCTTCCTCGTGTACAGCCCTCACTACTGCCAGGGTTGATCATGGCTGCCCCTAAATCCCCCACACACCTCATCTCCTTCCCCCAGACCTCTAGCCCCTTTGTCCTGCACCGCTTACGCTTTTGCGCCCTTAGTGGCACTGCTTTTCTCATCTGCTCAGCAAGAAGGGATCACACACACCTTTCCTCCCTGTTATCCACCGTTGGGACCATTGTCTCCTTACCTGGAGGGGATTTTTGTTTTTCTTTCTTTTTGTTCCTTTAGTGTTGCGACGATAGCGACCTGGAGCAGCATTGAGGTCTCAGTGTGAACACTGTTGCTCTCTTGTGTGCTCCTCCAGTAGAGGACCAGACTGGGTGACTGCCATGCTGATAGCGGGAGATTAGGACCTGCCTTACTCACAATGTCCTGGTATGGAATGAGGCTCTCAGTGAGCCTCCGTTGATGCACCAGATTGATGTTTTCCTGATGGAGCTTTTAGAAGATGCTCCCTCCGCCTTTCCCCCTTTCTGTCTCTCTGTCTCTCTATATCTCCCCTAAAGCCCACTTCCTGAACTGTGACGTGGTCAATTTGTATGGCTCTCCGTCTCTACCTCATTGATAAATGACTTTGCACATTGCATTATGTGGCCAGTATCCGCGAATGCTGCTGTTGAGATTAAATAAATAGATTCTGAGTAAAAAGAGCTATAACAAAAGGTACTACCGTTACTCAGTAGAATGATAATCATGTTATTGTTATTGAAGGATGCAAGGTTAAATTTACTATAGCAACCCATATTGACGTTGTTCACAGATTTTTTCCAGTGGAAGCCTTTGTCTTCCAAACCATTTTACCAAAGACATGTTTTTCCTGATTTTACAGACCGTTAGTATTTATATAACCAATATGAATGTTAGTGGAATAACTTACATGCATATTTGTCATGAACTACATGAAACAAAGTGCTGTGCATGTAAGACAGTACAGTGGGTTAATGTACCTGCTAGAGTGATAGGTCAGAGGTTTGGACCTTAGTGGTACCACCGCATTCCATCTTTTTTCCTGAGGGATATACAGCAAGCACATTTGAATCAAGCACAAGAAAGCCTTTCATTTCAAAGCCCTATTCAGTTTTTTTTTGCTGTGTCCTGTGTTTGCTGACGGTTGTGACACTGATAGCATCACTGCACTGCCAGTTCCTTTGTGTGGAGTGGATGGAGGAGGGCGTGTGCTGCAGAACTGCTGCCAATGGTTCGGGGGGAAGCCACAGAAGGGAACAGAAAGGGGGCCAACAGAGAGGGGCTGATGCTGTAAGCTGCATGCGTGGAGAAGACAGCAGAGCAGACTAACGGGGCGGAGTGCAGAGACACCAGGAAAATCGGCTGTGAAAGAATAGATAGCAGGGAGGACAGAGTCAATATGGAACCCTGACTGACGACATGACGCATCAAACGCCCCACTTCCAGTGGGCATGATGGGCTGGCAACTGGTCCCACTTAAACATTCATTACTCGTTTATTGGCCCCTTCTGTCTGCAGGTCTGTAGTCATAAATCACATTGTTATGAGAATACCTTGTATGAGGGCTGTGGACTGTGGACTGGTATGCACATTGAAGGAAACGGAAGAAGCACTGCCGAATCTAATAGGTTTTGCCTATGCAAGATCTACATGGCTTAAAGTAAAGAATAAACAAGCATTTACAATGCAATAGGTCTCGCATTATTAAAGTTAGAGCTATTGGCATTGTAAATGACAATGCCTTTTATTCATTTGTTTTTAAAACCTGCAATCGGTGCATAAACACGCACTTTGAACGTTTAGTCCTTGCTTACGATGAGCAAGGCTGGCAGTAAAAGAGACTCTGCCTTGCTTCTCATAAGCATGGACTATAAGTACAAAGTGCTTGTTTACGCACCGATGCAAATGAATAAAAGGCATTCAGCTAGATTCATCATTGTCCCATTTTGCGAGTCCTTAATAGCGATTATTAAGGAATCGCTATTAAGGACTTGCAAAACGGGATTCATGTAGAAATCCCTTAAAAAATTGCGATTCCTACACCTTCCTTATTTGCGATTAGCAAATTGCTAATCGCAAATAAGGAATAACTTCTCATTCATTCCTATGGGCCTAAAGGCCCATTGGAATGAATGGGGAGTCATTCCTTATTTGCGATTAGCAATTTGCTAATCGCAAATAAGGATGCGATTTCAAGGGTGCCAGGGGTGTCCAAAGGACACCCTGTAGCACCCCTGAAATGTAATTTTAGACTGATGTTGCGCACACACATGTCCAAAGGACATGTGTGTGCGTAACATACAACTTAGAAAAATGCACTAAAGTGCATTTTCCTAAGTTTTCGCTATTTACCACAAAGTCAGACTTCGCGGTAAATAGCGGCCAAAAATAGCGATTTCGCCATTTTTAAATGCTTCTTGAATTGCATTTAAGGAATCTCTAATTGAGATTCCTTAAATGCAATTATTCGCAAATATGCGATTTCTAAAAATGCGATTTTTGCATTTGGGATGATGAATCCCAAATGCAAAAATAGCGCTCGCAAAGGGCCAGATTCTCAGAATCTGGCCCTTTGCTAGCCGTTTTTGGCTTGATGAATCTGGCCGTTAGTCATTTACAATGCCAATAGCTCAAACTTTAATAATGCGAGACCTATTGCATTGTAAATGCTTGTTTCTGAGGTGTTCCACTCCAGTGCTGCTACCTGCATTCCATATTGGACAAGATCAAGATCACGTTGAGCAAGAGGAACAGGAATTTCACAGCCTCAGGTGGCTTCAGGAAACACACTCCGAAATGCTGCAAAATTGCACAAGCAGTAATCTAAAAATATACCTCTCTACGTTATTTTACTTGGTGTTTTACACAATGCTTTATGCAACCCTCAGGCTGCCTCAACTGGCGAAGGAGGACAAGTGAGATGCAAAAGAAGCACTAATAGAGGGGAAATTAGGGGATAAGTTGGAGGGAAATATAAAACATGATGTGGGTGAACGACCTTTTTCAAAAAATGCTAGCATGTCGCTGGATGGAGCAGTGGTGCAATGCAAGTAGCTAGCCTTAAGCGAGCAGGAGAGGTAAAGATGCAAGCATTAAAGGGCTGGAGGAAATCGGAGCTGGGTTGATGGGTTTGTACAGAAAAGTCGGGGACTGCCTGTGTTAGAATTTGAGTATGTCATTCCATGGGCATCAATGCCCCCCTTGTGAACAATAACACCTTCTTCAGCCAGATAGTTTCTCAGATGGTTATATTCAAACACACCTGTTTAGCCCACCAATGCCTTCACAAAAAAGCACCTCTTAATCTTATCAAGCAAATTTACATACAATAGGTAGCAGAACTCTTGGGTTGGCTGACTAAGACTAGTATTCTGTCCTGAACTTACATCTGATCTAAAAGAAACTAGATATTTTTGACATAGGCCCCCTAATGCACAGTTCTGCTACACATGTATTATCTGACCGTAGATGCTTTTTTCCAATGCCTGCAAGTGCCAAGCAACCAAAAGCTGTCATGTCCTTGTGGCGCCGTAGAACACATTGTGCTGGATCTCCGGGGAGTGTTCGCGGTGGACACATAAATTCATGGTGGAATTATATTGTTGTGTTCCTTTCCCCACACGTGGGCCAAGGTTTTCCATGTGGTCAGCAATTTTGTGGCTCAAGTCACATGCTGCACTACACTAGTAGTGTCTTTGAATCTGCTAAACACAGACAACTTAAAAACAGGCAGGTATTTTTTTCCACCAAATATTCTTTAATGGTGTAAGCCAAACACATTTTTGGTGGAGGGAAATACTGGGACCCAATTTCAATTCAATTACCCATATACCTACTATTATACAGCTTGGATACCATTGACATGAACAGAACACCTGTTTGAAGACGAGTGGTGGTCTGGTTACTGGACTGCCAGTAAGATGTAAATTACACAGGTAATTGTACAAAACTTGGTGCCACCTTCCCCTACTTCCAAAACAGAAATACAAAATACTTTAAGCTGTGTCTACATTACCCCTGCCACTGTACTCCTGTACTTGAGGGCAGCTAAAACACTGGAATTCGGAGTTGTAAGAGAAGGATTTTAAAGCTTGTGATAGAATTTTTGTGGCTTTAAATTGGGCCTTGCCTGCAGCATTGAGCAGGAACTGAAAAGTCTGTATTGGGCCAGTTTGCAACCAAGGAGAGTGCGAGCTGGGCAGCAACGACCGTGCCCCTCTGAACACCATTTTCAGCTTAACTGATTGGGCTTGGGCCCAGAGTAACTTGACCAGGCTTTCCTCCTCCGCTTCCTCCTAGCACAGATTCATTTGGGAAAGGAATCCCAAGAAAGCCATCTCCATTAGGTGCCCCCCACCTTCTGTGAGCCTTGAGCAGCCCAGGGGAAAGCTGGTACGGGCAAGCGGCTTCTGCTGTGAAATTTCACATTTGAATCTGTGCTCGGTGTGCAGCCCTGTATTTCTTCCTTTTTGTCCAAACTGTACTAAAGTGACAAAAGACAGTTTTTTCCCTGCCAAAAAAGGGAAAGCATTTACAATGCAATAGGTCTCGCATTACTAAAAGTTTGAGCTATTGGCGTTGCAAATAATAATGCAACGCCAATAGCTCAAATCTCGTGCAACACCATCTGTGAAAGTTTATCACCATGAACATGCACTCACCTTAAATGTGCAGCTCCGTCTGAAAACGTCTATCACTATGAATGTGCACTTATGTGTAGCACCATCAGTGTAAGTCTCTCACCATGAATGTGCACTCGTGCAGCACCATCTGTGAAAGTGTTTCACCATGAACATGCACTCATCTTAAATGTACAGCTCCGTCTGTGACAAGTCTATCCCATGAATGTGCACCCCATTTCTGAATGTCTAACATGTGAACTGCGTCTGTGAAAGACTAACAATAACAAGTTGCACAGCATCCACCACGGGTGACTGAAGTTAAACACAAAAAAGCATTTGATGCCCACACCACGCATGCGTACCTAGAATATGTTAAAGGCGCTTTTTTTCTTTTTACCTTCTAATCCGAGTTGAATTTGTAACTAAAAAGAAAAGAAAACGACCAAAAGCATGTCTTTAAGACACAGGGAGCGGAAGCATCATTATGGAAGGTGGTGGGAACATCAGACCAACATGGGAGACATTACTGGGCAAACTGCAAAGTAACACGGGGGCTTGAGGGAGAGGCCGAGAAACATTCAAATTTTACATATTAGGGGTTAAAAGCGCGTTACTGTTAAGGGGATGTTAAGAAAAAACTTCCCAATGCAAAATAAAAAAAAAAACAGGCAACTCAAGTAGGATGTATTGCTTGATTCTATAACAAAGGGTGGGTACGTGTCTGCTTCAGTGGCGAGGGTGCCTTTTCAGGGATTTAACGCTGGCTGATGGTAGAAGGAAAGGCTAGGCTGACGTCTGTGTGCTTTACGTACATTCAGAACTCACGCATACGTTTAGTGAATGTTAAATTCCGCTTTTCCGGCTCACAGGAAGAAGGCGCCATAGTTACAACAAACCATTACCAATGCCTGTAATGTTCTTGGAGTCCAAATCCAAGCCTGGGCATTTGCAGAAATGAAATAATCATATAATAATTCATATCAATTGGACTACCTGAATTGAATATGTAATTCATGATTCTTTCCGTTGGGTGTCTTCCCATTTCAAAGCGGCTACCAGCACACGAAGGACTTTGTTTGACTATGTACACAAAAGCGAAGAAAGAAAAATATTCAGCCCACGGAGTCGTCGGGAGTGCAGCGGGGGCATTGTCTCAGCTCACAAAGCTGAAAGCGCGGTGGGAGCGCATGAGACGCCGTGAGCGTGCACATTGGCTGTCCCGGCGCACGCTGAGGATCGCCGGAGAAGACACGCCGTCTATCTGCGCTGAGGCTCCGAGTCTGAATCGGAGGCTGAACTCTGCTTGAGCCTGGCCCGCTCCTAAGGCAGCACGGCCAGCGTGACGGCGGCCGCCTGGGCTGAGAGGTACACCGAGCACCCTGTGAGCTCTGGCAACACGTTGCAGGGTATCACACTGAAGCATGGCGGAACGACGGTAAGGAATGCGGGGAGAGAGCAGCTGTTGGCAGATGGCGCATGGCTGGCTGACACTGGAGGGGGTGCAAGGAGAGCTGAGGATTTTAGATTTAATTACACGCTGGCCACACAGGTTCACTTAAGTGCGGCGGGCATAGACAGGAGATGTGCACGTGTATGGTGCCAGCAGGAGTTGTGTGTGTGTGCGTGCGTGTATGTGCGCTTGTGTGTGTGCGAGACAAGAGATGGTGAATGCGCGCGCGACCTGATCCGATTCCGGCAGGCTGCGCGTGCCCATCTCTTGTCTCCCTTTTGGCTCCTTGTTAGCAGAGCCGACAGCTATAGGCCTCGCGCTGCGACAGGGCTTTCGCCCTGTATCGCGGGTGCGAGACCTAACAGTGACCCGTCATTGTGCTTTTTTTCTTTATGCCATTTTGCACAGCAGTCTTTGCTGCTGTGCAATATGTCTAAAAAGCACTGGGGGTGAGAGGAGATAGGGAACTGAAACAACTGGAAGCAGGGGGGAAATCCAACAACAGGGAGGTGTGTTGGTTGAGGTATGGAGCAGCAATGGACAGCATGAGAAGGGTGTGGGGGGAGAGAAGACACGTGAGACCTGTGGGGAAATGCAGGGAGAAGCAGCGACAGACAGCAAAAGGAGGTCTGAGGGAGGCCATACATTGCCATGCACACTTCTTGAGTGTCCAGCAAAAAGTACATGGAGCAGTGTGTAGACACTGCCCACATTTAGGAAGCTGTGGTAGGTCCATGCTCAATGGCAGGGACAGATGCCTGGGGAAGAAAGTAGGAGGAGGCGAACAGCCGGGAGGAAGCACGAGGCATGACCAATAAGAAGCAAGGAAACAAGAGTGACATGGAAGCCAACCAATGGTAAGTATTGGTAAGTAGTGGGCTCTAAGCCCATTGTTTAAGCTTTTTTAAAATTAACAATAGATTTTGCTGACAGCGCATGCGCACTGTTCCGACGAAACCTAAAAATAACAAAACTGAGAGAGAAAGGTAAGAAAGAAAAACACAGATGAGAGAAAAAAGATAAGTAAATAGAAAGGGCAGACAGAATTGAAGGAGGAAGAAAGGAAAGTGACACAAACAAAGGAGATGAAAGGGGGAAAAAAGGTGAAAGGTAACATGGAAGGATGGGTGAATGGATGGAAGGGTAAAAGGGTGTACAAATGAAAGGATAAAAGGTTGGATGTAAAAGTAAAAGGATTGACAGGTCAAAATGTGACTAGATAGAAGGATGGAAGAATGGACAGATGACAAAAAGTAAATGGATGGCTGGGTAAAAGAATGGATGGTTACATGAATATTCTGACAGACCCATCCAGTGGACCGCCCCAGGCGACACAAGTTTTCGGGCAGCAGTCTCCCCCCACCCCCTCACTCATACCAACGGCCGTTGCTGGGCGGCAGCCGAGCGGGAACCCCCCACTCTTACATGCCGCTGCGGGCGGCAACTGACGGGACACACTGGGCAGCCAATGGTCTAGCTATGCCATGGACCCCTCGATAAAAGGATAGTAGCTTCCATTCTACTAGGTATGTGTTTTTGGAAAAGGCGAGATAAGTCAATTTAGTATAAAAGATGTAAAGCTGTTGGGTCTCCCTCTGGTGCTCAAGAACTGGTTGCTTCCTTGTTGACATCCACTTTGTGTCAGTGCCACATGTGTGCCTGCTCCTGACTGCAGCATCCTGCCAGAGCCTGCTCAATTACTATGGACATGACCGGAATCAGTAGTCTGGGGGCAGGTGCTTCTATGTGAAGGGGCACAGATTTTGAAACGTGGTGTGTATCATTCAGGATGGATGCCGAGCGGGCATATGTGGTGCCCAGTGCCAGGGTGTTCTGAAATGGGGGCCTGGAGGTGCCACATTTATGCATGGCCTGAGCGTATGATGAATGATGAATACTCAGACCCCGATATCATTCATGAATACTCAGACCCCGATATCATTCAGGCCCTTCCTCCTGGCTACTCCCTCTCCAGACTGGATAGGAAGGACGGCAGAGGTGGTGGCATTGCCATTGCTATTAAAGCCCCTCTAGTATGTACCCTATCCCCTATCTCGGTGGACCATAGTGAAGCTGGTTCCTTTACCATTAATACCGGCCCCAACCACTCTATCACAGGTATTCTTGTATACCGCCCTCCTGGCAGGTTATATGATTTTACTCCTACTCTCATGGAAGCCTTAACCCATCTAGCACTTAGGAAAAATCGTGTACTAGTGCTAGGAGACTTAAATGTCCACTTTGATGACCCTCTTGATAAGGAAGCAATAGACATTACTTCTGAGCTATTCTCCCTACAACTAGATTTAAAAAATAACGAGCCGTCACACCAACTAGGTCATTTATTGGACCCAGTTTTTGGGAATTGGGAGGGAGTTCAGACCCTACCTCCCCAACCTATACCTTGGTCTGATCATTTTATTGTCCCCATACTACTCCAATTAGAGAGGACTGAGCATCAAAAACAAAACTCTCAACGCTATAAACAAAAGAAATGGAAGAATTTCTCGGCAGATTCATTTAGTAAAATTGTTCAGGATGCAGGGCCTCCTAGAGGGACTGATTGTGAGACAGCATACAAACACCTCTGTCACTGCATCACAAAGGCTCTCGATATTACAGCCCCGATTCGTATCGTAACCAACGCCATGAGAACCAAAAAAAACGCCCCCTGGTTTAGTAGGAGCTTCAGATCCTTAAAACAGCATGTAAAAAGCTCGAAAGAGTATGGCGTCACAATTTCTGCCCTGAAATCAAAGCCCAGTATAAAGCAGCGCAAAAAGAGTACAACAAAAAAGTACGCTTATCCAACGCAGCTCACTATAACAACCGAATCTTGGAGGCGGAAAACTCCTCTAAGGAGCTCTATCAGATCTATAAAGAAATTTCAATAATTGACTCCAATCCCACCTCTCAGAATGATTCAGTGGAAACCTGCAATAATATTGCTAAATATTTTTCAGGAAAAATTACTAACATTTATGCCAGCTTCTCCAATAATATAAAACCTGGCACTGAATTCACAGAGAGTGAAGATCTCATATGTACTCAAGTATGTCTATGTGCATTCACTGTCCCTCCCGTTGAAACTCTGGCTAAAATGTGCAAAAGCATTCAATCTGGCTCTCCACGAGATCCTGCACCACCTAAAATCTTGGCTGAGACCATCTCCGTGTTAGAGCCCCATTTTAGACACATGCTTCAAGTCTCTTTCTCTACTGCCTGTCTACCTAATGATTGGAAACAAGCCATAGTGCTTCCAATTAAAAAAAAGCCTAGTATGAGTCAGGACGTACTGGAGAACTTACGCCCAATCTCTTTGCTACCATATCTAGCTAAAGTAGCGGAGAAAGTTGCCAATGTCCAACTCATGGCCCATCTTGAAGCCCAGAATGCTTTCCATACTTCACAGTCAGGCTTCAGATCCAGCTTCTCTACTGAGACAGCTCTCTTGAGAGCAACTGAAACCTTACGGGAAGGAGCGGATGAGGGCAAGACCATGGCTCTCATCATGCTGGACCTCAGTGCCGCGTTTGACACTGTAGCACATTCCATCTTGCTACAGTGTCTAAACAGAGCGGGGGTCACCAAAAAGGCACTGGGATGGTTGAAAGCCTTTCTTACTAACAGGAGCTTTCAGGTCCAAAGAGGGACTTTCCTCTCGGACAGTATGACGCTAGAACAGGGGGTACCTCAGGGCTCTGCCCTGAGTCCCACCCTGTTCAACTTGTACATGGCACCGCTGGCAGGAGTGGTACAATCGTTCGGCGTAGAGCTTGTCTCCTACGCCGACGATACTCAACTTTTAATCTCCCTGTCCCAAGCCCCCTCCTCCGAGGCTGACAATTTCAAATCCTGCATGTGCAAGCTTGCTGCATGGATGACGGAACACTGTCTCAAATTAAATGGCACAAAAACGGAGGTTCTAATAATAGGTGGAAATGACACTAAATGGACGAAAGACTGGTGGCCTATCTGTCTGGGTCCCCTACCTACCCCCAATCAGGAAGCAAAAAACTTGGGTGTCTGGATAGACAATAAGCTCTCCTTTGACAGCCATGTCAAAAAAACAGTAGGCAAGTGCTTTGGAGTCATGAAAACCCTCAATCGTACCCTGGATTTGCTCCCGCTGTATTCCAGACGTACCATGACACAGGCACTTATCACTTCCCGAATAGATTATGGGAATGTGCTGCTGCTGGGCACATCAGAAAAAAACATCAAACGACTTCAAGTCTTGCAAAACTCAGCAGCTCGCCTAGTGCTAAAACTTTCCCGTAGAGCTCCCTCCAGACCTTCCCTGGCCACCCTCCACTGGCTGCCAATTAGCAAGAGGATACTTTTTAAAGCACTCCTCTGGTGCCATAGGATTATCTACCAAATAGCCCCTTCCTACCTGGCCGATCTGGCAGTACCGTATGAGCCCAACAGATCTCTTAGATCTAAAGGAATGGGCTTGCTTAAAACATCGCTCTCTAAAAAAGCTAGAATGGGAGGTAGGTCCTTTCGCACTCTTGCAGCCAAGAAGTGGAATGCCCTCCCCACGTACATCAGGCAAGAAACGAAGGAGGCATCTTTCAGAAAGTTACTGAAAACCCATCTATTTACTCTTTAGTTGTAGGTATCTCTGTCTCTCCTCCTAAAAGTACTCTCTCTCCACAGCGCGGGGACACGCCGGGAGGCGTCACCAGGCGCTTTACAAACCCCTTTGTTTGTTTGTATAGGTGGAAATGACTGCATGTTTCTGACCTGCTTGCTACTGTTCCCTACGGATGCCTTTATATGCTGGGGTGTGACTTGTTCTGAACTCTTGTTGCAAATGCGAGAGTGATCATTTATGGTTACCAATGTTGTTCAGACCACTTTGGCCAGGTCAGTGCATGCCTGAGAGATAGCATCGCATCATCAGGTTAAAGACTGTAGCTAAGGGCCTAGTCACTGAAACAGGTTGGTAAAGACGTGCTGTGTCCATTTTCACACACTGTGATCAGAGGGGGCAGAAGAAAACTGAAGCCGAGCAGCACATACCTGATTAGCTGAAGGACAATCTCAGTCATGTTCACAGCCCTGATGATATTATGGGATGCCTGCTTTCCCCACAGGGCCTAAACGCTTGAGAACGGTATGGGAAGTCTGCTCCTAAGAGGCCAAACTCAACATTGATCAAGATACCCATGAACAAGAATGCATATCTCCAAACATTCAAGTGCTATATCAGTTCTGAGTGGCTGGTTTCACCCCCTCATATACCACTGTATAAAAACATAAGCTGGTGCTGTGAGCCAAGGAAATATATTCACATTCGAACTTCAAGTGGAAGCTCTGATTCAAATAAAGTGAACCATCACATTTCCAGAATGCAGAGCGATTGTCCCCCTAGAGTCATCCACATGGAGGGCACTGTTAGGGGCCACATTTATATGCTTGAAAGAGTAAAGACTGGAATTGTAATCCCTGCTCTAACTTACAGGTGCCCACCCAATTGAGCAGCAATGCTAAAACTTTAAACCAAGATACATCCATGCTCATTTTCACTAGCTGACCACCAGTGCTTAATTTCTAAAAAAAACATAAGTGCCAGGGCCCTTGCCATGAGTCCACCACAGCTTGCACCACCCAGTGCCATGGCCATTGTTGCCAATGACCGTACCCACACAACTACTAAGCATCATACTGTTACATGTGCGACATTTCAGACTGTTCGAGGCCTTCAAAGCTATAAGAATGGCTTGGTTAGCTGGTATTAGTTGTTTTGAATGTATATTGAATCAATAAGCAACTGTTATTCTGCTAATCTTTTAATTGCACAAACAGTGCTACCATGTGGCAGCTTTCATAATTGCCGGTGTTGACAATTAAGGAAACCACTGGCTCAAATTAAGCACTGCTGACCACACCCTCCTGGCAGCCTATGCCAGTTGCTCAGACCATGTAGCCATTCACTTATATTCGCCTTCACTTATTCCTACACTGAATCTCTGTGCACTGCAAGTAGGCTCCAAGCCACTCATTACTCATCCATTTGCTCCATGACTCTTCTGCCAATGGCTTTCAGTCAGTCAGTCATACCAGGGGCCTTATTACGGAAGTGTCCCAGGGGTATAACAGGTGTTTGCACCTGCTTTGTGCACCCTTGGAGCACTTTGGTGTCATAGAAGGGGCCACAAAGGCTTGCGCGGCTCCTTCTGTGATAAAGATAGTGCTGGCGCACATGTAGCGCCAGCGCTATCATTAGAGAGAGTTCCCTCATTTGCATGGGGGTATGCCCCATGAAAATGAAGCAATCTCTTAACCTCTATGCAAGTGTCTTGTTACTGACGTGGGCACAGAGGGAACATGCCTTTAGGCGGTGTATAGAAAGTGTTCTACCAAAAGGTGGCACACTTTCAGTGTCCCCCCTGAAGGTATCCCTATGGTGGGATGAAATGTGGTCCCATAGACACCCCAGACATCCCCTTTCGGGCCAGTGCAGTCACTCATTGCACCCTCTTGCAAGGGGATCTCTAATCCCTCTTAAAAGTGCAAGCAGGTAGCCGTCTGCACAGAGAAACTCGGAGCAGCTTTTAAACAGTTGTCTGTATTTTACTTGAATGTGCCGACCTTGCGGCAGCATTAGTTCGCGGCTGCCCTCAGTGCAGCGCATTCAACAAAATAGGGCGCACTTTTCCTGTTTGCACTTGGCAAACCTGCGTAAAGGTGGGCTGTGGCGTAAACAATAAAAGTGAGCCCTATCTCCAATAGAGCCCCTGGTGACTGCTATGCTTGATTACATCTCAGTATATCAGACATTCCACCTGACCGTATCCGTATGGTAACCATGATTCATTCCTTTCTGCCAATCAAGTTGTGTACCTCCAGTAGCTATACCTCATTCTCCTACAGTCATACAGGAGGCAGGCCCGCGCCTTCCGGCAACCACCTGTCATTCACCCTTGATTAATTAGACATGCAGAGTTATAGTCTACTTCCTGTATTCACTCTACGTGGTGCCAGTTCTCTTCTAGTTTACGTCTGAGTGGCCTTCCTCTACCAGAAGGTTCTAGCCATACAAGCAGTTATGGGTGAACATGCACTCCCTGGTTTGACCCTTCCAGCCCCAATCATTTCTGGATGAAAGTTAACTTCTGGTTCCGGCTGGTTTATGACTTTTTTGCATGCCTTGGGTCCACCCCTCCCCTCTTCTCTTTGAACCATTGGCGGTGATCTCCCCTGGGGATGCCACCAATGTCCTGTCCATATATCAACCCTGTGTCAATCCAGATAGGGCGGGCTTTGGAAATGGACCCTGAGTGCCATATTACGAAGACTTGCACTGGGACAAAAAAGGCCAATGCATTTACACCATTTTGTTTTCTTGTGTAATAGGCGATGAAGCAAATAGCACAAACAAAGTTTGTTTGCATAGCACAAGCGTATTTCATGTTTGGTTCACTTTTTATAATAAGTAGAGAAAATGCACCCCTCACTGCTAGAATTATGATAGATCGGACTGTTTGTGGAAAAATCAGTTTGTTTTAAGAGTTACTCGTGGGTTATGGGTTTTCGTTTATTAATGTCTCTATCACTCAGTTATAATCATTACAAGCAATCTGTATTTTTAGTTACCTTTGTGCCAAAATGTTCTGTAACATAGACTGGAGCTGTTTCATGCTACATACGCATCAAAATAGAGTGAATGGATTTTTTTTTGCTTTTTGCACCAGTGCAACATTTCTGATGCATTGACCCAGCACTGACATAAAGCAAATCAGCAACAGTTGCTGCTTGCTGGGTCTTTTGTTTGACAGGTGGGTGCCACGCTGTCCTCCATTGTGTGCTTCTTTATTGTTGTGTGAAATTCATTCCCAGAGCATCATGATTTATTTAGAGCAACCTGGCACTCCTTAGGTGTTTCCTCACTGAAAAAGAATTGCAACAAGTAAGAGCGAGAAAGTGTTAATAAATCAACTATATACTGGTTTGGACCGTTATTTTGAGTCCAGTTAGTCCTCATTGCAGTCTTCATATATCTTTCTCCCACTCTGGGAGAGTCTGGCTACAGCTTCCATCTGGGAACCCTTCATTTCTAGACACCATAGGAGGCATAGGAGGTACATGAGGCCCGTCCTGATTAGAAACCAAGATTAGTCCTTGCAAAGATGGTGGTACTTGAGGCCCGGCCTGATTAGAAACCAAGGTCAGCCCTAGCAAAAATGGAGGTACACCAGGCCAGGTCTGATTAGAAACCAAAGTTAGCCCTTGCAAAAATGGAGGTACACGAGGCCAGGCCTGATTAGAAACCAAGATCATCCCTTGCAAACATGGAGGTACACAACGAGGCCCGGCCTGATTAGAAACCCAGATCAGCCCTTGCAAACATAGAGGTACACAACGAGGCCGGGCCTGATTACAAACCAAGGTCAGCCCTAGAAAAAATGGAGGTACACCAGGCCAGGCCTCATTAGAAACCAAGGTCAGCCCTAGAAAAAATGGAGGTACACCAGGCCAGGCCTCATTAGAAACCAAGATCATCCCTTGCAAACATGGAGGTACACAACGAGGCCTGGCCTGAAAAAAAGAAACTAAGATCAGCCCTTGCAAACATGTTCAGATAGCCCTACACTGTAGTGGGCTTCGACTGAAAGGAGGCCATGGAAGTGGGGTTCGGTGATGGCAGATGATACTGCTTTCAAAACCATCTCCTTAGCCTGCGGCCTACGGAGAATACTGGAATAGCCAGTCAAGCCCATATCGGGGTGGCGGGTGATCCTACATAGAGGAATTGATGGAGCTGGCATTTTTTTAAGACATAGAAGAAGGGCAAAACAGTAACGTGTGGGGAGTGATGACATGTTTAGTTCAGGAACAATTTTGGTAATTAGGACTGTGGAGAGGGAAAGTCGGACTTGAAGTCATGGATATTATCTGTAGGTAATTAAATAATTTCCAGAGATGTAGGAAACTAACTGGCTGGACTAATTTTCCCGCTCTAATTCCTTTTGGCAATTGTTTCTTTCCAGAATATGGGCTTTTGCTGCTGGTCTCTGGGAGCACTGCTACTGTTACCCTTGGTTTCTGGCTTGGACTTGAGCACCTACCACAACACCGCAGCGGTGGAAGCTTTCCTGCAGAGTGTGGCCAAAGACTACCCCTCCATCACCTACCTGCACAGTATTGGGAAATCCGTGTTAGGTAAGGCTCACCATGACAGTTGTATGGCTTGTTTTAGAGAACTTCCAAAGATCTTCACATTTGGACTAGCTGCACTTTTGTTCCCAAAGGTACAGTAGACAAACATATCCTAATATTCATGTAATCATATCTGTCTTTGATTGCTGCTCTGGGAGCCAGGCAGCCACGTGTTAGGTTGTTTTCGAGTTTTTTAGCCCAGTTTCTAATGCTTTTTCCATGCTAGAGTGATCACATAGTGAAGACATTCTTCAATGCCAGAGGACCACTTGCAACACGTTCTCTGTTACTAGTGCAAGACCAGCTACCCCAGCATTCAAAATGTGCTCATCTCCAGGGGGGTAGCTACCATTGGTGCATCAGGTGCAGTGTACCGGGGCCCAGAGCCCTGAGGGGCCCATTAAATCCTTATAATTGCTGTATTTTGCTGCCTAACCATCAGTCAAAGGGGGGATTTTCCTTAGTGGCACCAGGGCCCGTGGCATCTAAGCTACACTACTGGTCTGTTTGAAAGACTAGGCATGGGTAAAGATATTAATAATAACAAAAAGCAATCTGCAAGCTCTCCAGAAAAGCAAAATTGTTGACAAATATTTATTTTCGTTGATTCAGAGATTGACACATGGGATTGTTCAAATATGTCCACATGAGCTGCGGACACACTATTCATATGTTCTCATGCTCGGGCAATACAAAGTTACTTTAGCATTGTATTGAATGCTCCAGTTGGACCATGAGTTGTTTTTCAACACCTGCGTTTTGGTTTGTGTTCTATTGCTGGTGTTTAGATTTTCCCAAGAATTATACAGCTTGTGCTATATTTTGATGTGAAACTTTAGACACATTTACTTTCAATCTAATAGGAGCCCTAGAGCTTTGGAATGAACTCAATGACTTTTAGCGTGAGCTCCAGGAGCTGTGGCCGATTAGCATGCCCACATGCTTCCATAGAGCTGCATTACATGTCTATAGTTTATTAAATTAATAGAAAATCCCATTATCATTGTTCTAAGGCAATGGTTTGATTATCAGTTTTGATGATTCAACATTATGTTCAATTGAATTTCCAAACAAGCCCAAAGCTTAAACTGTTCAGCAGCACTAGCACTGCAGCCTAGGTACCTGATAACCATTCAAATTTGCGGTTCAATTAAATGGCAGAGTCCTCTGGCACATGCACCAAAATCCATCACTAACATTTTTTCCCAACAGTCAGATCTTCACTTTGTAGAATCAAAGAAGAATGAGGAAATTGCACCAATTCGATATTACAGATGGTTGAAATGGAGCATGATATGTACTCATCATCATCATCTGAACTGGTCGGTATAGCAAGAAATGGAACTCCTCGCTAGCACATTTGCTTGCTCTGAAATGAATACCACAGTTTTGTTTTATATATGGATAGTATTTGGCTAACAAGTGATTGTAGAAGAGGCAATTCTTTAAGACGTGCAAGCGAGGAGTACCATGCATGTCTACTTGATGGATTCTGCATCATTGAATCGCTTTGTTATTGAGCACAGTTGAGCAGACTCTACATCAATGTTCTGAAATGCTATGGTTCTTCCACTCCCTCTTCCACTCCTTGATGCCAGCCTGGATGATGTAATGATGGGCGAGAGATGAGATCATCTCACTTTAGCACAAGTATTATGGAAAAGATGGATCACCAAGGTCCCTTGTTTGAGCACTGATGGCCAGGCTCAGTATCTGATCATCATCACTTCAACAGCATGCCACCATGACAAGTGGACCTTCATAATGAAGATTCAATTCTGAAACAAGCCTTCCCGTCTTCTCTACTTGAAAGGGTGGTGGGGTCAGCTGGCATTCACTGATGCTGGCAAACCACGAAAGACAACACTTTTTGGAAACACTTGAGTGAATCTTGAAATTGCAGAGATCTAGTTTCACAACTTTGCAAAAGAGAGCACCTTTGATTGTACGGAAGAGACTTGCATGAGAGACAAACCCACTTCCTGCCCAAAACAGTGGCTGTAAAGGATTGATGTTGATGAAGTCCACAGGAAGTTGATGCTTGCTTCAGAGTTGGTTCTGGGAGTAAATAGCTTATAGAAGCATCACTCTGATATACTTGGCAGAAAAATGTGAACCTTTACCACACAAGTGTCAGTACAACAATTCAATAGAAATGGTGCCTCAACCCACTGGTTTGGACTCCCTAACAACCCCTTGATTCACCAATAAGAAATACCAAAAGAGGAGGAGCACCTAGATAGTTAATTCTTCTCTTTTCATTTTCATATCCAGACACAATGTTGTGGTACGCAGGAACGTTTATATATTGCAGGTGATCATGTGTAATTATAACAATACTGATTGTGAATACGTTTGAAGGGGATACTTAGGAGCTTATTTTCAAGAGGCCTGCGTCGCAGGAGCGTCACTTTGCTTGACGCTTCGGTGGCACAGGCCTCTCAATCATATCTATGAAGCGACGCAAAGCCACCCTGCGTGGCTTTTTCATGGCCTCATCGATATGGTTAAAGCATATGGAATGCAGGAATTCACCACATCTCAGTGCATTCCTGCCCGTTCAAATTGTCGCAGGGCAGCACAGCACAGCACAGCAAACAACTTGTGGCACTGCTCTATGCCAGTTTTATGTAAATGAGGCCCTTAATACTGAACCACATTCAAAGGAAATTGGAAAATACATATCCGACATAGGATCATGCAGATTTTTTTTTCCCCTGATGAAGTCCCATGTGGGGACGAAATGCGTTGGCTGGGCTCTTGCTGTCTGTTTTTAATGAAGATGAAGAATAAAGAATAAAGATAGATCTCTTTTTAACAAACGGCAGCAGAGCCTCCTTTAGGATTTGGCACTTGAACATGGATATTCCTTGGAGAATATGAATTTTGGGACTATTTGTTATGTTTGAATACATTTAACTATATAGGTGCTCCCCTTCTTGTGGTATTTCAGCTTGTACCAAATCTCCATATTAATGATCCTCTGCTGATGAAACACTCATGAGCTGTTCCTGTGCATCTCCGTTTTGTGTCTCCTCCTCTAAGTGGGCAAGAGTTTTTATGAACTCCTTTATGGGATTATGCTCCAGTTGACCAGTTACACATTCTTTCTACTGTATCCAATTGCAAGCATATTGGTTTTGGACATCTACTCTGCTGATGGGGAGAAATTAAAATCTTTAAACCGGCCTTTGCTGTCTAATGGTGCCTATTGGCTTAAATAGGGTTTTTTTTCCAAAGCAATGGATTTTCCCTTGTGCTCTTCAGCATATATGTAGTGCAGTGTCTAATAAACTATCTATCAAAATCGGGCACATGACAACAAAATTAAAATAACCCTGGGTGCTTTTGAGAAAGAGATTATCTTCTACAGATTATGTATGTTTTTAATATAAATCCATTTTCATTTATCCCTACATGCACTTTCTCTGGAGAATTGCCAGTTTCTGTTGTTCTTGAATGATTTGCATTGGGAGGCAGGAGGTGTGCCTGCCGATATAAAAGACAGCAGCACTGAAGGTCTTAAGTAAGGAGAATACACCAGTGAAAAAACCTTCCAGTGGATATACTATGGTGACATAAATACTACTGGTTGAATCTCAGTGTCAAGCTCCCAGGTTATCCTCTGACTGTTTCTGGTACCGAGAGACTAGCTGTTAAACCCTGCTGCCCCTGTGCTCCTTACCTGTGCCCTTACTCTTAAGCAAAGATGGAGCAGGAAGGGGTTCCAGTTTCAGCTTGTGAATGCTCTGTTTGCCTGTGTGCATAATAAGAATACAACCTCATCATCACCTTCTTAGAACATTCCTGAAGTTGGAAGAGACTCTAGAAGAATAAGACAAGAAGAGGCTTGACTCCTGTTGGGCCCAGATCTTCTTGCTGTCCAAAGCACATCTTCTCATTTGGTTTGCCTCCTGTTGCTGCTACAGGGACACAAAGGGTAGAAGGGCTCCCTGTAACGAAGAAGATCCAGATAATCAGTTATGATTGGACCTTGAAAGATCTGTTACTGGAGAGTGCGCGCATGCCAAGTAGCTTGGCCCGAGAAACTGAGGGCTGCAGAAGAGAGCATGAATGACCTTCCCAGCATGAAAAACATTTTGGGAGTTTGTCATTTTCAGGTCTCAGCCTGCGAAAGACTGCTCAGATGCGCAGTCGAGCTGTCGAGATTTAATTAGGTAGGGTATTTTTCACTAGTGAGGTTAAGCCCTGCCCCACTTTTTCATTGGCTGGCGTCACCGTTCATGCTAAACGGTAGCCAGCCATTGGAGAAGAGGTCCCAGTGATGTTTTTCTTCCTCTTTTAGCCCCGTCCTTTTCAGACTGGGTTCCTTGACTTACTGCTGTGGTAAAAGCTTTCTTATCTTCTTTATGGGGCCATCTGTTTCGCCCCATAAAGAAGATAAGGAACCTTTTACCACAGCAGTAAGTTGGGGCACCCAGTCTGAAAGAGGTGGGGCTAAAAGAAATTTCTTTCATGTTAGTATAATCGCGGCACCCGCGCTTTACTTTTAAAATGTTATAAGTAAAGCATGGGTGCCGCGATTATACCAACATGAAAGAAATAGAAAAAACATCTATTTCTTTCATTTTAGTATAATCGCAGCACCCGCGCTTTACTTATAACATTTTAAAAGTAATGCGCGGGTGCTGCGATTATACCAAAATGAAAGAAATAGATGTTTTTTCTATTTCTTTCATTTTTGTATAATCGCGGCACCCACTCATTACTTTTAAAATGTTATAAGTAAAGCGCGGGTGCCACGATTATACCAAAATGAAAGAAATAGAAAAAAAAATGTCTTTAATTTTAGTATCGCCATGTCTGCTGAAAATGAGCACCTCGAACATCACCTCCACAAGGCTCATAAATGATAGACAACCTGCAAACTGCAACATCCGTGATGAATGCTCCAAAAAGATTTGTTCAACTATAGACATTGAGTACATGTATTGAAGCTGTTGCAAAGAGAGCGAGTGCATTGTATCCCAGTGTGTTGCAATGAGAAGGTTACAAAGACTCATCTCTTCTGGTGTAGAGGACCGAAGATCGCACCAGCCCACGTCATCTCCCTTCTCTGCACGTGTGTTGCTATGTGGCATGCATTTTTATAGCACCCAGTCTGACATTAGTGTGGCTTCGAGGCACTTTCTTTCTGACCACCCTGGCATTGACCTACATACCAATTCTGCATTGCCTCGAGCAATGTTTCAATAAAAACAAGACCTTCTAATCCCCAATCCTTCGTTTGTGCCAGAAAAGACCCTTTTCTAAAGTCTATAGTGGGCTGATCTGGCATTGCCTTCGCCCCCACCGCCCCATGAGGGGGCAGTGCCTCGCCTAGCGCTGGACCCGCCAGTCTTACTTACACCTCCTAAAAAGTGCATTGTGTCCTCTAATCGGCTGGGGCACAATACAGCGCCTAGTGGCCCTCTTCGGGCAGTTATACAGTGCGGCGATGCCCTTTCACATGTGAACCATGCCCGCAAGTATTGCATATGAGGAAACACCACAGATTCCTTCCGGGGGGCTGCAGAGGATTCTAGCCAGGAGGCAACATGCATCAACATAACTCAGCATATAATCAATTTACCGGAAGGGGCCTTCGAACAGCGTGTCCTGACCTTTGACATTTCATTATTTACTATAGAGTTTGGACTCCCATGGTCCTGCTTCAGCCGGTGGAAAATCCATAGCGAGCTCTCCGTTAGATTGTGATGAATGGGCAACCCCCACCCCACCATACAGTACAATTATTCTTTGCGTGTCACCTGTGTGTTTCGAAGGCACTGTATTGGTGTCTTGAGGGTCCATCTTTAGCGCACAGCTATAAACTGAGCGGTCTCTCCCAGGCTGAACGCAACGATCCGGTGTCTTTTGCGCCCCTTAATGCTGGTGTCCGGGCTGCTTCTAAGCGCTACAGATTTTATGATCATGAATTGGAAACAATGAACTAACACACATGCAGTTAGTTGCACAGAACAAAACACTTTGTTGAAGTGTGGAAGCCGGGATTACAATGTCGGTCTCTTGGCGTCCAAAAAAGGCAGTTTACTCTGTAGACCATGTCTGCTTTTTCTGCGAAGAATACAAACAAGCATTTGCAATGCAATAGGTCTCGTTTTAAGTCTCTGGGGGCCTCGTGACGCAGGGTGTTTACCTCAGCACCCAGTGATGGACCCCCCGGCGCACTGTAGTAAATGAGCTGTCAGCGCCTCCACGTGCCCCGGATGCTTCTTCACAAGTAAGTTTTAAACTACACTGGCTCTTGGAATTATGCTCTGGGGCTCTGTGTATGTGTGTGTGTGGCTCTGTGTGTGTGTGTGGCTCTGTGTGTGTGTGTGTGTGTGGCTCTGTGTGTGTGTGTGTGGCTCTGTGTGTGTGGGTGGTCTGAATAATTCATGTGAATTATTTGAATTCAATAATAAGAAATGTCATAAATTGGGCAAACACAGTACTAGGAAAACAGTGTTTCTGAATGAAAGAGTAATCTTAGAAACAGAAGGCTCCCTGTTAGACTGGAGGGGGGGTGTGTAAAATGTTTAAGTGTAATGTTAGTAAATGTGTTTTCAAGCCACATGCAATAAAATGAAGGTGGAGACGCCCAACAGTATTAGTGCAAAAATAAAAAAATAAAATGAATTCAGAGGGGCCTAAACCAAACTCAAGAACAGTGATATTAACTACGCTGTTGTACGGCAGGAGAGGAGAGCATGCTGACTTGTGAGTGAAATGCAGGCACGTCGTTGGTAGTAATGGCGGGCCTGGCAAACCTTATCTGCCGCCAAATCCCACGTTTCTTCGTAAAGTAGGTACATTTGTTGATTGAGTTTTAAAAGAGGTCTTCGTGTACTGCGCACCTAACGGTACTACATCGCACACGCAACCCTCGTCCTTCCATTGCTGCTAAAACGACTAAACGAGTTCCACTACTTGTAGTAGCAGCTGGTATTTGCAGAGCTTGGATTCCCTCGTGACATTTAGCTGCCATATGTTAAAACAATTATTTATTTCCGTGGACGATAGGTTTCTCGAAGGGATGGAGTGTAAAGCTCGAGGAGACAGGAAACAAGGCTGCAAAGGCCGTCAGAGACACTGCCGGACAGAGCCTTTATCCTGACTCAGTTGCGTTTAGCAGTTGTCAGTATTCTCAATAAAAACCGAAGTTCCCCCTGGGAAATGAAAGCGCTCGAGTGAAACAGAGCTGTGCTGCAGGCTCCGTGGATAGGCTGAGGAGCAGGACGCTCCCTGTGGTGGAATGGAATGGTGGGGCATCAAATATCCAGTTTTGCGAACAGCCCTGTTGGAAAACACGATTTTCATCTAGACACGTATAGACTTTGCCCTCTTCCTCCAAGGCCTGATGATCAGACGCGCCCCCTCCACTCCCTGGGTGGGCTCCCGGAGGATGCCATGAACACATTTTACAGGGCTGAGAATAAAAGAGTAATGTTGAGCGTTGGGTCCCCTGTCCCGGCGCGCCCTGCAAATAGCAGAGGGACAGCATTAGTCGCTCCATGGGCATGAGCAAAATGGGAGTCTCTGATCGCTGTCACCACGAACAAGGGTTCCATGTGACATAACCTGGGGCGCCGCCCCGGCCTACAGAATATAAGGCATCGCGAGGCAAAGGATTGGCCTCTTTCTCTTCCACTGTGCACCGGATTCCATCCTACCGCATTCTCACACCCACCCATCCACTCCTGGATGAAGGCAGAATTGGAGGAATTACTTACAGCAGAAAAGGGAACTTTCCCCTTAGAGGGGTGTTGATTTGTGTGGACACTGGGTAGGCAGGAAGGGGAGCTGACCTACTGGTGGTCCTGGACCTGACTGCCCTACCCTGGGATGCCTGGAGTTGAACATTTTGGGGATTTGCTGGTGACCCCAGCAGGGATAGAGCGCTATGCGGTGCCCTGGTGTATGTGTAGGAATGGAACAGAGAGTATTGCCTGACAAGCCCTCTGAGAGGTGAGGGGAAGTTCCTACCAAGGTATATATGCCCTAGATGCCCTTTGTGGAGGGCGGGGGTGATAGATAAGGAAAGGGGCCTTCTGGCACTTTCCATCCTGAAGTGTTTAGCTGTGATGGAAGGTGGAGACACCTCTGTACTGCACAATCTTGAAATGGTTTTGATGACCTTCGGTCATGCATTCTCATAACAATAATGTACGTCTTTGCTGATCTTACGTCCTGTATTCTCATAACAATGTCTACTTAAGTCCTGTATTCGCATAATAATGTCTGCTTAACTATAGCTACCATTTCGCAATGATTCTACGCCCTTGATTAAACCACATTAATTGCATTTGTCTCTCTTCTTCTCTCCTTGGGAGTTATTGCAGTAGGGGGGCAGCGAATTGCACGTTGTGAGCGCCCTATAGAGCCCTAGCCACAAGGATGTGTCGAAGAAGCTTGCAGTTTGTGTGGGATGACCTACTGCTGCTGATTGGTTTCCACGCCTCCCCTTAGGACAGGATAAGGAAGCGTGTCATGGAACTCCCTGCCAGGTCTCAGGCATGCCAAAGAGGTCTGAGCAGGGGCGTAGCTTCAGGGGGGTTGTTTGAGATTTTACACCTCTCCTGGTAAATGTATTTTCCGACAACTAGTTGGGACCAGGTGCTTTCAGTCAGGTATGGTGAAGTGTCTGTTAGATTTCAGCAGGAATTCTCCCATACACACAGACAAAAACGCGCACAACCCCTCACCCCCTCTTTTTTGAGAGTCCTCACAAATATTGGTTATTTTACAAAATATTGTGTTTTCTCTCTTAGCGATCCTACCAATCTGCATTCCTTTCCCTTTCCACTGCCTCTTAGGCCCCTCTCATACGGGGAACATCCTTTACGACGAAACTTTAACAACGCGGTACTGTTATCACGCTTCTTTTACAACGCAAGTCGTTACAACGACTTGCGCTGGGGGGCGCTCCAGGATAGTAAATAGTTTAATTTACTATCCAACTCCTTCCCTAGAGTCCACGGGGACTGGAGTTGGAATAGTAAATAAAACTATTTACTATCCAGCGCCCCCAACGCAAGTCGTTGTAACGACTTGCGTTGTAAAAGTAGTGTTGTAACGGTACGCGTTGTCAAAGTACACGTCGTACCGTCATACATCCCTCTCATACACCCGGGATGTCAAATAAATAAATAAACAAATACACTGTATTTAAACATTATATCCCAGCCTGGTTGTCGGAAATTCTGAAGTGTACACACCCCCAATCTTACTGACCAAGCTACGGCCCTGGGTCTGAGTAATTCATAGGAATGATATAAATACAAAACTATTACAATTCATAAGTAGAACAAGCACAGTACAAGATAAAGTGCTTCTGAACGCTACTGTAAGAGGAATTGTAAGAATTCTTTTCCCACACCCGGAATTTAGTCTGGTACACCTTTTCAACACAACCATTTTATTTTTGTGGAAACGGTATTCTGGCATTATGCCTTTTCTCCACAATGAAGTTGTGTCAGTTTTGTTTATTTAGGCTGGCATTGGTTCTCAAGTCTCGCCTTAGACAGCAAATGCGCTGTCACTTGCGAGATCTTTTGTTATCTCAAAACAAAAACTTAAAAGGGCTTTGAGCCTTTTCATCCCTTACCATTGGCTGGCTTCATTATTACAACTCACATTACTTTTCTTTTCCTTGGTTATGCTGCTGCTGGTTTTATTTTTGCCTTCTCGCTATATTTTGGAGGTTTTTGGTTTCACCTTCATAAGATTCATAGCACTCACCAAAGTACAGAAGGGAATCACCCATTTGTGATCTACATGGGGGCGGCTAATCCGTTAGAGCGGAAGAGCATCGCCCCACTTAAAAATCCACCCAGAGATAAAAAATAAAATGGTAATTAATTGCCATTTTATTTTTAATCCTCCGTCCCGAACCGAGCATCAGGACAGGAACGGGGCTGCTGCTGATTGACAGAAGCATGTCACTCAGCAGGGAGGAGGGTGGGCTGGTATGGCACTGTTTAAAGTGTGCATGTCTTTTTGGTAGGCCGTCTTGCGACGGCCAGCTACATGTGTACTTTGAACCTCTCAACCCAGCTGTTGTCTTAAGACAGCTGGGTTGAGAGACAGTGTAGGCTTCCATGGCACTGTTAAGCGCAGAGTGAGGCCGCTCCCACCAATCCTGGCGCTGCTCACATGCTCTGTGCTTCCCCCCCCCCCCGCTCCACCCTGCCGGAAAATGCCAGTTGCAACTGGATGTACACTGGCATCTCCTTGTTCGCTACAGTTCATTATACAGATAAGCACAGCTGCAACAACTTTCCTCCTGTATGGAGATTAACGCGCTCTAAAACACTTAATATACAGTATTACAAAACCTCATAGTCAAAGGCAACAACTGTTGTAATCAAGATTTATTGCCATTTTGTATTTCTATAAAGTACACTTGGTGCACTTTTACAATTGTTTAACAACAAAACAAACAGCTGCCTGTGAGCATATTTGGTGAACATGCCTGGCCGCTCCAGGGCTTGCCTTCTACTTTTGCATTCCAAATATTACTTTGCAGCCACATCCAGGATGTTATGTTTAATTACTAAAAAATTAAACGCCTATTTTTAAAAAAAATTATTTGTTCCTTTCTTACCAACCTCCTTCAGTGTTTTGCTTTGTCATTTTCATCCTACTAAAGGTTTGCTACATCTCCACAATTTTAGATACTTATATTTTGGAAACACACTTTTTGTCCCGGCAACCAATTTTAAGGCGCATGACGATAACATCTTACATCTTCAAAACACAACGTAAGTCCTTCCAAATTCCATCCCATACAATACTATACTATAGAAGGCCAGACCATGTAATACCATATCATACAATGACAGGCCATACCATAACATACTATACAGTGACAGGTATTATCATACCATACTATACAATGTCAGGCTATATCATACCATACCATACCATTCTGTACCATACTATATATTGACAACACATACCAAACCAGACCACAGAAAACCATTCCATACCATACAATACAATGTCAAACTATCCTATATCATACAATACTAGACAATGACAAGCCATGCCATAGCATACTACACTATACAATAACTGGCCAACCCATACCAAACCATACCACCATACCATACAATACTATACCATACTATGCAATGTTAAGCAATGCAATGACATTCCACACCATAACAGGCCATACTATTGCATACCACACTATACATTTATAGACCATTACTTACCATGCCAGACCGGATCATTCCATACCATAACATTCCACACTATACAACGTAAATTAGATGCAGTGAGTGGCAGCTGGTGCGCGTTGCTCTCAGCAGGCTTTAGTGCTCTTGCTCAGCTGCTAGAGCTCAGCCTGCACAGTGCTACAATGTAACAGTATGCACCCGACACAGACACTGCATTTACCATTAGCAATGCCAATCACTGACCTCATACGGTCGGAGTATCAGTGCCCAATGGCAACACACAGCGTAGTTTCTGAGACACATGATGACAGTAGGCAGGTCCGTCTGCGCCTGCTGCCTTCTGTGGCAAGCGCGTATGAGCACAGCAGTTCTTATAACATTTTGGCCAGCTTCTGCACCGCGTGGCTCAGGGGCAGATCACAGCGCAGCTCCCCCCCACCCCCCCCCCACACGACCCGAGCAGCAGTATCAGGATTCTTGCTGGGTGAAAGTCAGTCACATGGGGACAGTGCCTCTTAAAGATTGGTAAGTCTCAAAAAATGTTTGGCATACTTTCTGGCCAGATGAGTCTCCCAGGCCTACCCCATGGGGTCAACCTGTCAAGAACCTAAGTATCTGGTTTGATGGAAAATTAAGTTTCGCTTCTCAGATCAATAAACTGACAAGAATGTGATTTGGCATATTGAAATGACAAAAAAGTCCTTGCCGTCACTCCTTTTATCTGCAAGACAATCGGTCACTCGAGCGCTCATCACCTTTCGTTTTGACTAAGCCAATGCGCTGTATGCTGGTTTGTCTAGCTATCTCTAAGACAAACTGCAGGTTGTTCAAATTGCCGCTGCCTGAAATCTTCTCAACCTCCCTAAGTGGATCAGCATTAGGCAGCACCTTCGTAACCGGCACTGGCTACCTGTGAAAGTATGGGTTATATTCAAATCCCTGGTAATGGCACATGTTGCTCTCTATGAGCTGGGTCCGCTGTATTTAAGGAAACGCTTTCAATTCTATGCCCCCCCCCAGGCAACTGTGCTCTTCTACAATGCTGAGGGCGCGCAGCCCCAGATTCTACCTTAAAAGGATAGGTTGCAGCTCCCTGGCCCATACAGCGGTGTGGCCTGGAACACACTACCGTTTGACTTACGTTGTCTTCAGAATCCCCAAAAATGTAGAAAGAGACTTAAAACTTTTTTTCTTCAATTAAGCCTTCTCTCCTTTCTCTGCTGGTTTTTCTCCTCCCACACGCTATTTCCACATTAGGCACGCACCGATACACTCTTTGAGTAGCTTTGTGAGATTTAATTTAATTGTGGGTTTATATAGCGCTAGAATCGACTCCCGGAGGAGTATCTCCACGCTTCGACCACTGGGGAACCCGTCCTGGCTCACCCTGAGAGATGGTCCCTAATGGGTATCTCTAAGGTGCCACCAAGCATCCCCAGCAGTCTGGGGGGACCGTTGTGAAGATGAGGCAAGCTAATGCCCAGAGTTGCCGAGTGTGGTCCCTGACTGGAGTAGGCACCGAGGCGAGAATTATCGAGCCCGCTGACCCTGGTCCACGACCCTGCCGCGTCGGGAATCGAACCCTGGTCCCGGGCCGTCCTCTGCTTACAGGTCTGCGGCCTCTAACCAGTGAGCCACACCACTTCACATTTAACATAACATAACAAAGCCCATACCAAATTGCATAATTCTTCATTGTTTTTTAAATACGTCCAGGAGTTTATCTTTATAACCTGAGTTGAAGGGGTTACTAAAAGTGCAAAAATCAAGGTTTATTTTTCTAATGATCACAATGGAGATGGGGTAGAGGAGCTGGGGATGGATGGTCGGGTGAAGGGGATATATTGTAAAAATGCAGTGGACAGCTCCGGTGTGGTGTTTGGCAGATAATAGACAGGCCGCGCTCCGCCTCAGCCCCACCTCCTGCCCCTCTCCACCCACGCCCACTCACAGCTCAGGCATCCTTCACAGAGAGGAAGGAGTGCTTCTAATGGAGCAACGACTATCAAGCTTTCGAGCACTCACCTTAGACTCCCTGAAATGTCCCTAACAAATCCTGGTCTTCAAGCCACCGCCGGCCCGAAGGATGCGGGAAAACCGCTGCGGAGCCTCGAAAGACCCACCGCCATATTGGGATGGCGGTGGGTCTTGAAATCTGTCCGCAGCCTTTCCTCCGCGGTCGCCTTCCGACCGCGGCGGAAAAGCTTTAACATGGCTGGCCAGCCATATTAGGATGGTGTAAAATGTATGCTTTTCCGCGGCTGCTTTTCCGTCGTGGAAAAAGCATACGGACCTTCACTTCGGGGGCCCGTTGCGGGTCCCCTGGGTGAAGGGGACGTGGGGGGTGCCCATGGGGGGTACCTATGGTACCCCCTGCATTTGCGTGAACAAAGCAGCAGACACCGCGCGGTGCCTGCCGCTTTGTGCACCTAAATGCGGTGCATGCATTTTTAACATTGCGGCGGATGCAGCTTGAAGCTGCACCCGCCGCAATGTTAAAGATAGAGGATGTGACTGCCACCCTAGCGGTCACATCCTAAACTGCACGGAGGGAACGCCGCAGCCCATGCGAACGTTCCCTCCTACTCTGGGGTCGCGGATGGACTCAAGTCCGTCCGCGATCCTAATGACCTCCAAAGTGTTGAACTCCTATTGCAAGTGCTCTGTTTTCAGGACTGCTAGACAGTTACTTCGAAACATGGAAGTATTATTAGGAAGAAATTCACATCTTAAGGAAGACTGATATGTACTGACTCTGATGACAGAAACTCATCACTATTTTAATGTTGAATATGTTGGTGTAAATAATTCAATCAAAACTCCTGCATCCTCATCTCTTAGAAAAAAGCCATTGGTGCAATGTATGTAGTGTAGCTTGCTGTGATGACTAAATTGTCACTGAACCTGGTCATTTTTAATAACTTCCCAGGCTTTCATTATTATTTAGCATCTATTAAGTGCTAAGAAGTATATGATAGTGTGTATTCAACATCCACATAGCTGTTTTGCATTTAGACATATTTATGTAATTGTGCATATACATTCAGCCTGTGTGGATGTTAGCCCTTCCATGAACATAGTAGAATGATAGAAGGAATATTTCTTGTTCTGCAGTCAGTGTGGCCCGGTGACTGCTATTTACGGGGGGGAAAACTTCGAGCTTATATACTTACAGTATTGGCATTCGCAAACTCAGTTTTGGTAAAAAGAAGGTTAATGAATGCCAAAGCCCTTTTTCTAAAATGTACAATGCCCATTTAATGATTTGGAAAAGGTTTTCTGAATCGTTAAATGGGTTTAGGGTACTATTTCTAATCGGATTGTGGAATGGACATATTAAGGGCGTCTCTTCCAAATACCAAATCCTTATGTTACATATTAATGTTTTGAGGCCGAAATCCGGTTTCAAAACATTCAGTGCTTAATTTGTGAAAAAGTAACTGCCTGGGCTCTCGTCAGGAGGCCATTGTCGCTTGCACCACACATTGTCCCTGCCCCGCTCCCAATGACAGCAACAACACAACTACTATCACAGCCCAACAAGTGTGACTATTCTAGGCCCATAAAGCTATAAAAATGGCTTGGGCGGCAGGTAATAGTCATTTTTAATGTCTTTTGAATTTATAATTAATTGCTGTTGTGGGCACCTTGTGACAGACTGTGACAAGCATCGGTGTTGACAATTAATGTAGGTGTTGAGCTCCCGAACCACAAGCTCAAATTAAGCACTGCAAAACATGTGTCTTTTACTGCAGCCTCAAAGGAGGTGGTAACCCATTTGCAAATGGGAATGGGTTCCCAAGGGAATCCTTCACCTTTCTGGATATTTAAAAAACATATTTTAGAAGTTGGCAGTAGTCCTCAAGACCAACGCTTACTACTAAAACATGTTTGCAAAGCATTTAATTTTTCTTCTTAAAGGCATCACGTTTTCCATTTAGGGATATGGGCTACTTTTAAACAAAAAAGATTGCTTTATTGAAACGTAGCAACACAACAAGACGATGGACAGAGTGATGTAACTTTTCAAACACTCACCCCAGTCACAGATCTGGGTTAAATCCATCATTTTTTTGCTCACCATGTTAACCCAGTTTGGGCCCAGCCATATGCAAATCAGTCTTGACCCTGCTTCCCATTAAATCTAGAGAACGGCCCGACAACCTTCCCATATCAAATAGCGAATCAGCACACCACCCGCATAGTTTGGAGACAATACAATGACTACTGGGACCAAATAATCACACTCTTGAGATACACATGGCTCTTCCCACAGAAAAAAACAGGCGCCCTACTGTGATCCCCCAAAATGACTTCCTTGAGTTTCCCACAAAAATCCACAATTATTCTGCCTGTCAACATGTATTTCCTTGAAGTGGGAGTGTTAATACTAAGAGCAGCATAAGTGTTGTGTAGGTGTCAGAGTCAACACAATACCAAGTATAAGTTAGCTGGTGCTGGATGTGTATGTTCAAAAGGGGCGCAAGGAGCATTCATATGCATGCCAGCATCACAAAGAGAAATACCAGGTTCTTGCATAGTACACCTATAAGATGAGGACTCATATCACCACCTTAAACCAGAACTGGAAAGAACTAGTAAAATGGTAACAACAGTTTCAAGGTATTAGCACACTTACACAAGATATTTTCCTCCTGCCTGGTCTATCCTGAACCAACCACAGCTGTAGCATCCTGGAATATTTGATTGGACAGTTCATTCCATCAAGGCTCTGGCACAAAGATTTAAGTGCTTTCTTATGCTTCTCTGGCCTCTCGTCACAGGCAGTCTCTGCTGCAATGCCACACCAGGACAAGAGAGCACACACACAAAAGACATCTGGCCTTTTTCTCAGCTCTTTCTCTTATGTGTAGACTACTCCAGCTCAGCAATGGGGCTTCTACAGTGCCTTAACAATGAAGGCTATATGCAATGTCCAGAAAATTACAATGAGTTGTGCTCACAATAAATAAACCTGGATGTTTGCATTTCATGTGGCAGACACATGGGGCCCTAGTCACAAACTGCATTCTGTAGTATGTTTAGTACAGTAAAGTACACAAAATGCTCTTCACAGACCTGAGAGACCCTCCTATCCACCTATCATTTATTTTCTGTGGGGAGATCCTCACACATGTAAGTTTACTACTTAGTAGCAAATGTTGGAGGGGCATACCTACTACTTGAGAGGAGTTTAAAGAGCAGTAAGCGGGCATTTAGGAAGGGCTAGGGGAGGATTTAGGAAGTAACATGCACCCACCCGCCAAAGAGTAAACTCATTGCTATTCATAAACTGCACTTTTGAAGTTACTACATCCAAACAAGCATTTGTAATGCAATAGGTCTCGCATTACTGAAAGTTTGAGCTATTGGCGTTGTTGATAATAATGCAACGCCCATAGCTTAAACTATCAGTAATGTGAAACCTATTGCATTGCAAATGAACAAATGTGCGGCTAGAAGCTCTCGAAAAGTTAAAGCCATTAATTGCTTACTAATGCACACTACGAGACCTATTGCATTGCAAATGCTTGTTTTAATCCTCTTGCCTGTCAAATCAAATCAAATTCTTTTATTCGGTTAGACAATTAGTTAACCATAAAAAGTACATCATAATTTTAAAAATACATATTTACATAAATTCGGAACAAATAATGCTATTATAACATTATAGTACAATTTAAAAAAAAAAAGCCTATAACGTTACAGAAAAAATAACAGAAGGGAAAATTACGCTTTCAGTCAACTACCAGCACAATGTTTCAAGGTGTTAAATCCTCGTTCCTTATTGTTTTGCGTATTATTATACATGATTTCAAATACATTGCCAGGCTTTTTGCCTCGTGTTGTGAATTTGGCTGTTGCAATGCAAGAAGCGCTGGTCGACAGGTCCTCAACCCCATCTGACGCAACACGGGCAAAACCCAGCGTTTGCGGGGTATGGCGTAATAATAACAGAAAAAAGCTACATGCAAGGTGGATTGGGATGAGACCTTATCGCATGGGCATTTCTCTAGATTGTGAGACCAGTTTAATAGGTTTGGGAAGGTTATCAATCGGAAAAACAAATTGAAACGAAACCTGGTTATAAGGTATTTTTCGTAGTTAGTCGAATAATAAGTGAGGTAAGGCTGTAAGCCTGGAGAAACTTGTACCATCATAACGTGGGCATTTGATTGCTTGGGTAATTCGCCGCTCAAACGAAGTTCCCTAAGATGGTTAAGACAATGGCACTTAAAGGTTTTTCTACTTAGCTCACTGATTAATGACAGCTCTGTTACGTATTGGTTAAGATCCAAATCTTCCAAGAAGTTGACAACGTAAGCCAACCATGGGATCTTTTTCCAAGAGGACAGCCCCAGGCAATCCGAGATCAGGGCCCGAGTAAGGTGACATTCAGGCTTAGACCAGATACGATGCCATAGGAGCATTGGTTGACATTTGATGTAATCAGCTAGGTAGTCAATCCCAAGCTCGGTGTGGCATCCGTATGTGGGGGCACTCTGGGGAAGGGCCAACAGATATTTTACGAAGCCATTTAGAATTTTTTGGAGTTCGGTCGTATTTACATAACCCCATACGCCAGCCCCATATGTAGCAATGCTCTGGCACTTAGCCTGTCAATCTGCACAGCTATTGGCCTGGCAGTCATGATTGACAGCATTTAGAATCACTTAAAAACAACCCATATTTCCGTTTTTACCCACATTTTAAAAAAAACTGACAGGAAAAGAAATGGTTTTCTGTATGTATCTGTAAAAATCAGTAAAAAAAGGAAAACGGAGCCTTACTCATAATAAAGCACCAGGGACCTTCATTGTTGGCTTATCCGGCAAACTTCATTCCCCGGGATCATCCTGTCGTGTTTCTAGTCACGGAGAACTTCGGCGGAAGTACCGGGAATCCAGTCTTTTCTTCCAGTTTGTAGATGTTGAGCAGTTCAGGGTTAATGATATGCATACAAAGTCCGGGGTCCTTTGTTCATACCACTATATATTGCTCCCTCTGATGAACAGGGTGTGCTGAACTGTGCGTCGCTAACCTCTCGCTGCATTCTAACACATTCTAGTGATGTCTGGAAGGGCTGAAATAAATTCGGTATAAAAGTTCAAAAGTTTATGAGTAATCCCAAAACTAACTACTGCGGTCATTCTCAAATCTGCATGGATTGTCACAGATAATTTAATTAAAAGCACCACATCATGCACATACCAAATCAGGTAACAGGGCCCTAAATTGTTCTTAACCCCTCACACCGCAGAGCGCACCGAAAGCGCAGTGCACATACAATCATGTAATCATCACCCCATATCTAGATGGTCTAAAGGTTAGCGAGTAGTTGACAGTGCAGCTGGTGGTAGGTTCCCATGATAAACGGTCGTCAAGTTTGTCTATTCCCTTTATTCCACAGCTCTAGAACGAATATGCTCAGTAAAGCTACAAACTGTTTTAGGCTGATCATGGCTCATATCATGCGGACGCTGTCTGTTTGGTTAATGTAGTATTCTAAGTATTGTGCCTCTCAGGCACTTGTAGTAAGAATCCTGTTGTGTGGGCATTCCATGCTCTGTGTTGGAATGTGGGCATTCTGGCAGTTGATGCCTGCTTCTGCCTGATGTCGCTGTTATTCTCTTGAGCAGAATAAATCTACTTTCAACCTTCAAGTCTAAGTGATTGATGAGCAACACACTACATTATTTTTGGCGATGATGCTCAAGAGAAAGTAAAGAACCCGGCTAACCTCGATCAACCTCGTGGATTCATCATCGAAATCGGCATCGGATTGTGAGCGTTGTGGACTAACGAAGAAACGCTGTTAACAACGTAGCAAGATAGAGCAGATAAGTCATGCCTCATTCCGGTAGCATTTCGAAAGAGTTGTATGCTCGCTGGAAAACGAAAGCTGTATTCTTAAAAAATTGATTAGCAGCGCGAGTCGTGGTTGGCAAAAGAAGACGCGTGTGGTTGGCAGCGCATAATATCAGCGCGAGTCGTGGTTGGCAAAAGAAGACACGTATGGTTGGCAGCGCTTTACAACGTATGAGCGCGTTGAGGTCGGCCATTTCATTTGAGAAACTGAAGTCCGTGCGCGCGTTGAGGAGTAACCATAGTAACGCTGTCAAGGCATTCTGAAGGAGCGTGATACGAGACGCTGCGCAGAGCGATATAAGCTGAGCACGCTCACCAAGCTTTTTGAGCTAATGCGAGAAAGATTTTAGTTGATTTTGCGCGTAGTATCTCAGTTTATATTCAAATCAGCGCGCATTAACATGTACGCAGTGCCTAACCTGGTTTGACAAAGTAATTGACGCAAAAGACTTTGAAAGTATAAAAGTCAATAATTAAAGTATACATGCAGAACCAGTTGGGAAATCAATTTCTTCATTAAATGACTGGTGCATCACGTTGAAACAACTGTTGTGTAGTGTTCAACATTTGTCACGCCTGTTCACAGTTTTTTCATCCTAATTCATAGTGTTGCTTATCCTGTTTTGCTATCTTATGAGAACAGCGACAAGTGTAAAAGCTTTAGGATAGTTATACGTAGTAAAGAAAATTGAGGAAGTGAAGTTCTGTGGAAAAGTAATTACCTTTGAGCAAGATGCAATCAGTTTCACCGCCACCACCCTTTATGGAAACGCCAGGAAATCCACCAATAATTTGGAAGAAATGGTTTGATGCGTTTGAAACCTATTTGGGTGCAATAGGTGCATCAAGATATCGCGCAGAAAGGAAGAAATGTTTATTGTTGCACTCATTAGGGTTTGAAGGCAGGGACATTTTTAAACATTTACCTCCTTTGGTAAGAGGCAACGCTGAAGAAGACATAGAGGAATATACAGAGACAAGAAGCAGACTGGAGTTGAGGTTTGATATTAAGCCTAGCCTTGTTGTGATTAGACATACATTTTTCAATAGAGAACAGTTACCGGGAGAAGATGTCGAGACATATGTGTCAAGTCTAAGGCAGTTAAGTGCAGAATGCAAATTTGAAGGCTTCAGAGAACAATTGATTAGAGATCAGTATATATGCAAATGTACTGACAAGTCAATTCAACAAAAACTGCTTACTTTGGGCAATCCAACACTTGAAGAGACTATCCGTACGGCTAAAAGCATAGAATTGTCAAAGAAAGAGGTCAAGGAACTTGAAAAGAAGAATGAAGAAGCAGTTTCTGCAGTTAGGTCTAAGGAAAATAAGGAAAATAAGCAGGCAGCATCAGAACAACAACGTTTTGAAAGGAACAACTTTCCTAGTTCACAACGTTATGACAGAAATACTTTTTATAGGCAGAGTCACATTTGTTATAGATGTAGTAATCTTTCGCACAATAAGGGTAACAAGTTCTGTCCTGCAAGGAATTCTACATGCCGAAATTGTGGGAAATATGGTCATTTTGCAAAGATATGCCAAAATAATAGACAGGGAAATTCAGTTTTCATGAACAAGTCTCAAGGACAGGGTAATGTAAGTGGGGTAGGAAATGTTTCAGAGTTTAATGAAAATGCTGGTAAGGAATCTGATTCTATTAACAGTATCCAAGATGACCTTAGGGAGATGGTTGTGGTGGTACGGGAAGATGGAGTTATCACTGGAGACCCTTCAGATTGTGTTGATCCTTACGAAGAATTTGGTGTGGGTGATAAAGTGCTTACCTTGTTAGTCGATTCGGGTTCAAGAATAACGATGATCACTCAAGAGTTGTTTGATGAAACTTGGCCTGAAAGAAAGTTAGAGCCACCTGAAAGGGCCCCTGTTTCTTATGAGGGGCGCAAAATAGTTTTGGCTGGATATTTCGAAGATGTCCTGCAGTAGTTAACACAAAGACATTAATATAAAAACAGCCAGGTATGATTTAATATGTGGGTTTCGTAGGCAGAGCCAGGCAACATGTACGTGGTGTTCGTGGTATTGTGCGGGACACGCAGTACCAAGAGGCCTGTGTCTGGGCTGGCTGCCTGCCCCCTAAAAGGAGCCATAATCATGCTTGTTTCACGATATTCGCGATTATTGGATCTATCCAGTGGTGTGAAGATGGAGGTCAAGGAGGGGGTGTTAGGTTACTGACTACTAATTATGTCATAAATTGGCACCATTATTATTTATATTCGAAGTGGTGTTTGTAGAAGTTAACATTACAATATCGGATTTCAAATTAATTGGCTACTGATGCACAGGAAAAAGGCCACCTGCCCCAGTTCTGCTGCCAAGTTAAAGTTCAGTTGCCAAGGCCTTAGAGCCGTCCATCCATCACATCATATTAGGGGCATGTCAGTACTTGTTGCACCTTCTATGAGCTGCAACATTACAGGAGCTGCAATAAGATAGTCAAGTCACTTCACACGAGCTGCACTGAATACCTTGTACGAGCTGCGACATACCAGTCACTTTAAACAAGCCAACTAACAGTATATGTAAGGCGCCTGTTGCCTTCAGTGAGCATTAGAGGATAGGCGCTTTTTTTAGGCCCGTAGGGAAGTCACCTGAACTGTCTGCTTTTCTGGTGGATGACGTTTCAAGATTGTGACATTTATTAACCTTAGAAGAATGAACGATTGAGTTAGCACCTGGAAGGATTCACTCTTCTGTCTTGTAAGTTAGCTGCAGGCAGTGGGCACGTATCTCAATGCGCTGTTTTTCAACAATTGGAACATGTGACTAGTGGTTTGTAGAAGTATCTGAGCAGCATGTACCCTGACCCACTGAGCTGTTGTAACAGAATACAAACCTGTGACCTGCAGGTTACTTGCTAAGCTCTGCAGGAGGCGCATTAACCCTCCGAACTATGGGGGTCATTAGGATGGCGGACGGACCTGCGTCCGTCCGCCACCTCCCAGGTAGAGGGACCGTCCGCATAGGCAGCGGCGGTCCCTCCATGCAAATTAGGATGTGACAGCCGCCCTGGCGGTCACATCCCGTATCTTTAACCTTGCGGCAGGTGCTGCTTGAAGCAGCACCCGCCGCAAGGTTAAAAATGCATGTATTGCATTTACATGCACAAAGCGGCAGGCGCCGCGCGGTGCCTGCCGCTTTGTTCATGTAAATGCAGGGGGGTAACCATAGGTACCCCCATGTGCACCCCCCACCCCCTAACACCCTGGGGCCCGCAACGGGCACCCAAACTGAAAAGACCACATGCTTTTTCACGGCGGAAAAGCCGCTGTGGAAAAGCATGTTTCCTGCCCCATCCTAATATGGCTGGCAGTGTCTGATAGACACCGCTACCATATTAGAGCTTTTCTGCCACGGTCGGAAGGCGACCGCGACGGAAAAGCGGCGGACGGTTTTCCTGTCCGCCGATGACCCCCCAGCCATCCTAATCTGGCGGGGGGTCTTTTGAGGCACTGCTGGGGTGATTCCGCATCCTCCGGGCCGGCGGTGGCTTCTGCCGGCCCAGAGGATACGGAATCACCGCAATCCTAATCGGCCCCTATGTTAGGCCTATTTAGCTTGTGGTCAGCAGAGTACACGCAATTCTCTGCACAAAATGCTCAATACCCTAATTTATTTTAATATGTGATCGATAAAGTGAGCTCGAATAGCTTGGTGTGTAGTTTCCTCTTGTCCATCTGTTTGTGGGCGGAGTGTGAAAGAATAATGTTTATTTCCTGGCAGGTTGTAGGCGTATCTATCGCTGCTCTGTCCCTCCGAGCCCCCTGGGTTCCTGTTGTAGCAACCTTCCTCTGCCTCCCGGGCCTTTATGAGACACCTGTGCCCAGTACCCTGTCTCGAAGGCCGGTTATAACGCTCAACCAGTTGCCTAGTCCTGACTGGCCTCGGTTGGCCTCTGAGGCTGTGCAGCAAATGCCTGCTGCTTACACGGAAATTTGTGAACGCCATGTTAGATGTGTCAGCCAGCTAGATGGCTCAGTGAGTTGACTGCTGTAACCTACACGTCGTGGATTCAAATCCAGCAAGGCAATCTCAGCCGTATAGCCTTCCAATTCCAGTAAACCGAGTCCCTTAAAAATTGGTAATAGGCAGATCTGTTGTTCACAGTGCCGAGAAACAAAAAGATAAGAGGCGCTAAATAAAAGCAGATTCTTATTTTTACCCTCACAGACAACGCTTTTCTAAACCTCCCTTCACTATCTAAACCTATAAAACATTCTAAAACTTGCGGGCGCATGGTGGGAATTCTTTGCATGGGAGTGCATTTGACATTCAGTAGCTCGCACGTAAATTATTTAAGCAGGACACCACTTGAAGGTAGAAAGAAGTCCATAAACCTGCTGTCACTGGAATAAATAAATATTAATTGAGATGAAAACTAACCATAGTTGAGCATAAAACTGAGCAGCTCCATGGCGCACCAAATTAAAAATTAAAAGCTACCAGGGGCTTGGATTGCACTATGAGCATTGTTTTAATTACTTCTGAATAATGGGATTTTGAAAACTACCAATTTTAAAGCTCCAATCCACTACACTTTCTAAGTACTCTTGTTCATGCGAGGGTCAGAATTCAGATATAACATTTAAATGAGTGGTGAGCCCGAGCAGCCTACCTCTCTTTCCTTCTTTCATTTAGTTGCTTTTCTATGAAATGGATCCAAAAAGAGAACAACCCCGCGAGTGGTGCGCGAGTGCTCGCCAAAGCGAGACATGTGATTTCAATTATCACGCCCGTGTCTGGCCACGATAATTAAAACCACATGACGGCCGGTGCTCATAACAGACACCAATAGGCCATTGGCGGAGCAATGCACCCGCCTTTGGCCTATTACGTGCTGGCCTTGTAAAAAAACCTGCACGCAAAGGCCAATAACGTGCCCCAAAGGAAAATCACACGCTTGTGAGTGTGCAATTCCTAGGTCAACTTCTGAGATCCTATTTTTACCCTACTAAATGTCTCGCGCTGCACAAGAAGTGCTGCGCACTGCAATGCTGTGCGCGAGACCAAAAAAGACCCACATTAGTAATACATCACTCCAGCTCAGAGCTGGAGTGAGTCTAGCACCACACATGGCCAACAACTGGTACTGCAAGAAACAAATGTGTGTAGGGACTTAAAATAAAACCCCAAAAGAAATAGTGTCAAATTAAATTAAATTATTTAGAAACAAATCCAAAAAAGAAAACATTATTTAATTATAAAATATTTTTGCAACCTTGATTATATAAATTGAAGCAACGTTATTTTTATAGAAATATAATTAAATTACTTTTAATTATTTCTACATCCTTTTAATAATTAATTATACATACTAAAAAAATGTTTTACATTAGGTGAGAAATTATTCTTTAACTTACACTTCTGGAAACTCCTTTTGGGATTTAATTTAATATATTTAATTTTAAATAAGGTTACGAATGCTGCAGCACTTTTTATTTTGGTCTACATTTTTAATAGAATGTTTTCATATTATTTTAACTTGCTACCCTAAATGTATTTATTTAAAAAAATACAATCCAACAGACGTATGAATTTTGGATTGCATCTCACAATGTCTTATGTCTTGTTTTTCCTTTATGACTTTTTATGCCTTTTACTGACTCTTAGATTATAATATGTGGTTGAATTCTTATTTGGGTATTGTGGTTTTTAGGTCGAGCTTAGAGTCAGAGCCAGCGACGGCTCGTGGAGGGAGTTACGGTGGGGCAGGAGGGTGGGGAGGGGGAGGGGCAGGGTGGAGGTTGCTAAAAACCGGCATATGGATAATTGCAGGTAAGTAAACAATTTAATTAATAAAACGAATTTCGTAGTGCGCCTTGCATCGCAAAATGCAATGCAGTGCGAGCTACGAAATTCGTTTTATTAATTACATTGTTTACTTACCTGCAATTATCCATATGCCGGTTTTTAGCAACCTCCGCCCTGCCCCTCCCCCTCCCCGCCCTCCTGCCCCACCGTAACTCCCTCCACGAGCCGTCGCTGGTCAGAGCATAGGTGCTGCTCTGCGAAACTTGTTGTAGTGGAGTAGGGAATAGAAGCCCCGCCCACTCTCCACTCATATTTGCCATTGGCTTGTGTCATAGTCCTTCCTAAATGCTGGCTTCTTATTTGTAAATAGGCTTGTTAGTCCCTCCTTAGTACCGCCCTGTCTTCATTTGTAACCTCCCATGGTGACTGGCCCTTTTACTTTGGTTGTTACATGGTAGTCTTCTTAAGTCTGTTAGCACTATTTTATTTACTGAGTTTCTCTTACTGAAGGCATGATATGCTTTGATTACATTTATTTGGTGGTTCCTTCTTTACAACCCCGCCCTCCCTCCCGATCTCCGTGCCTTCTTTACCCCGCCCTCCCTCCTGCTGTCCCTGCTGTCCCTGCCTTCTTTGCCCCCCGCCCTCACTCCCATTGTTCGTGCGTTCTTTACCCCCTCCCGTTGTTCGTGCCTTCTTTTCCCCACCCTCCATCCCGTGATCCGTGCCTTCTTTACCCCCCTCCCTCCCATTGTCGTGGCTCCTTTACCTGTTTTCCATCATGCCTACCTATCGGCTGTGCCAATGCTTTTTTTTTTATTTATATGCAAAATAATAGCGCCCGCACATCTCGCTGCACACTACTCCCCCAACTCGTTTTTACATTTTTTATTTACATGCTAAATAATGCAGGCCGCGCACAACGAGACGCACGGCTCACCCAACTCGAACCAAGCATTTGCATTGCAATAGGTCTCACATTCACACGAGTTTGAGCCATTGGCATTGTAAATGACAATGCCTTTCATTTATGTTTTGGTTTTTAAAAGGCATTGTCATTTACAATGCCAATAACTTAAACTTGTGTAAATGCGAGACAGATTGCATTGCAAATGCTTGTTTCTCTCTCTTTCTTCTTCTTATTTTATTTTCTGCTGTAGATTACTAAGGTAATCCATTATTTGTTAGTATTGCGATTATACATAGTTAAATTAGCCTATCAATAGAATGCATAACATTTATCTAAAACAATTGTAAACTGTAATGAAAAATTGAGATTGGTGGGCCTGGTGCCCCAAGTCGGGTACATAAAGCTTGTGCCTCGAAAGGGATCAAAACATTCCACATGTCTCTATATATTGGTTGACATCGGTAAAGAATTGATAGTGATTTAGGTTTTACTACTATGGGATAGTTTATGCATTCATCTGGGTAACTTAACTGTGAGCCAGACTTGCTGCTATTATATTTACTTTTTTCAGTTCTTCTTTTATCTGTAGTTCTGATTGTTTTATTCAAGATTTCTGAAGTTGGGACTTCTTTTGAGCTGTGTGTATGTCTAACTAACTGTATTTTTATATGTTTTTATTTTAAATACGTGATGGCAGTCCAGCCTTTGCCTGCCCCAAAACCAATGAACCTGCAGTTGAGGGTGGGCTCCCCTCGGAAAAAACATTGGACACTGAAACTTATTTCTTTATGCATTCATTTATTTAGTTATTTGTTTTTACAAATTAAGGGCTAAAAGAAATACTATATGAGCATAGGACATTTTCCTTGGATCATGGAGCAGATGGCAAATATAGCCTTTACAGTATCTAACTATATGCTAGAGAACCTAAGAGCGCACACACTAGGAACTTCATTAAAAATAAACACAACTCAAACTCTGCATTAATTTTTAAAGCATGACTGAAGCTACTTAATTCTGACAGCTTTTTCAGCATGAGGTTCCAAGATAGGCTAGAACATAAATAGAATTTAATATGGAACTCCCCCACGCAAAACAAAATCTCCCCAATATTAGCACAGATAACATTCTGGCTTCTTCACAAAACTTACTGGACCCCGGCTCGCTTGGCGACTCTAGGTCTGAGGGACAACGACCACTGCTGGAATTGCGACAAGGAGAAGGGAGACCTGGCACATCTTATTTACCACTGCCCCAAGGTCAAAAAGTTCTGGAAGAAGATATTTAGCTTCATAAACAGAACACTAGGGTGTACGCTTAAACCAGAATTTGCCATCCTTACCACCGCATTCCTGTCTACAGAGATATAATCCCAACAGGACAGAGACCTATTGGATCTCCTACTAACAGAAGCAGTTAAAATAGTTCTCACCAAAAGGAAAGACACCTCCAAAGCAACCTTCAAGGGCTGGCTCAACTGGGTGACGTACCTCAGGGGGGCTGACACAATCGTCCTTCAAAACTCACTGTGGAAACAACCCCACAGAGGCATGTGGGCGACCCTGGACAAATTCCTAGACACATATAACTCGCCTTAAACACCACGAACAAAACGAAAACAAGCTGCTGTAACAGACCCCTCTCCTCCCCAACCCCCCCCCCCCCCCCCCTACCGGGGCCATGGCAAGACCGAGCCGAAAGCAAACTTCTTGTATTCGAGCTCCTTTTCTCTCTACCCCAATTCCTACTTCTTCCCCTCTCACGATTTCCCCTACTCTCTCTGAGACAAGTGGATAGGGGGACAGTAAAACTTGTATAATCTGTAACGGTGCTGCCACTAAATAAGCCAGTTGGGGCTGTAACCCTGTAAGGACAAAGCAATGACAAATATATGTTACAAGTCTGTATACAGTGTGAAAAAAAATAAAAAGTATTTTGAAATTAAAAAAAAAAAGTATTGGTTGTCAGTATACTGGCTTTGCACTAAAAGGGCCCAATTTGATCACCATATACGAGGGGCTTCCAAATTACATTCTTAGCAGTTTGTATCTTCTGGACCACGGTGCGGGTAGAAAACAAGCATTGGCAAAGCACTCGTGTTGACTGCAAGTCTTTTGGTTTTGTCAATACTTGTTATATTTTGTCACGATTTATGCAAAATGTTATTGTTGGGCAAGCTATCATTGCCCTGTCAATCTAAAAAACATTGGTTAAAAGTAAAAATATATTTGGTCTCAAAAAGCACACTTTGACGTTGTAGTCTCGGGCACTGGAGGGACTCACTTTGTGTGTGAATGTGCTCCTTCAGAAAGGGTAGAATGTGGTCACTTGCCCCCATTTGCTGAAGTGGGCAGCCCCATTACCCCATTTTATATGCAGTAGTGGGCTGAAGAAAATGTAAATTATATAACACCAGCCCAGTGAATGCAGACTGCTGGCTGAAAGACCCTGTAAGTAAGCGCATTACACAAATATTTTTTTAAATCCTACGAACCCACTACAGCTGTGATGAAAACTCCTCCTACCGCATCCTGTCTCCGTGTTTAATCATTCTTACTAGCACAGTAATTAAGAGAGTCATTGTTATCCTACACCGGTATTAAGTTACTTTCCTGTTCTCTAATGCCTCTGCTTTACTAGAAGGCCTTTTACTATTATTAATAGTGCATTTTCAAAGCAATCCATTAGTGCGTCCATGTGTTACTCGTGAACGGCCAAGGCAAATCCTCTCTTGTGACGTTATGGCAGAGGATGGGATGAAGCACCACTCGCAAGCATCCCTGGCCTGTAGCATCTTCTAGTGACTGACCAAGTGTGGATCAAGTTAAAAGAGACAGGAGGATCCTCTCGCGCAGCACATCATTAGCTGGGCGTCCCTGGGCGGATTATTGATGGCCTGAGCCCTGATTTGTTGGCCACAGATAAGACCACGACTTGCACTTTCATGTGCAGTTATACATGTTGTAAGTGTCCCCGTCCTAATATGCATGACATATCCATGGGATAAAATGATGCAACGGATCACCAAGTAAACCCGTGCCCATTTCCTGCCCTCTTCTGACACACCTTTGTATATGGGTCACCAGGCTTGCCCTGCCTCCTCACTGCTGTTGCTCCTCTCACTATCTTGTTTATTATTTTTGCCTTTATCTCGGTTGCTGGGAAGTTCTAACCTGCACTTATAGAATTTGTATTATAACATGGTTCTGTACTTAATATTGTACCTCTGGGGTACATGGCTAGTCTGATGTTTGTACCGCTAGTTCCAGGTGCGGTCTCATACTAGGGTCAACCCCCTTAGAAATCCCCTATCAGATGCTATTAGATCCTGGCCGCTCCTTTCCTCCAGTATTTCTACTTAAGGTGTCAACTAAACAGTTAATATTTAAAGGGAAGAACCAAACGCTCTAGAATTATGGAGGCGCGAGTCTTAAATAAGTTTTAAATGAGTGCACTGGGTGTCAATGGCCCTAGTAGTTCTTGCTGTATATTAAGAACTTTACAACAGAGCAATGATAAACTGGCGCGTAGAGACAAAAGTCCAGGATCCTCCTGTCCCATCCCTGCCAATGTTTCCATCTCTTCAGAGATTGCCTTGTTCCCCAACTTTTTATCTGTGTGGCGGCGTTTACGGGGTCCCTTGGGTCTTCTCCTACTATACATTTGGTGACCCAGAGTTGGCTGTACTCAGATGTGGGGACTCTCGTTCGGGCTCCCACCAATTCAGAGTCACCTTTGACATAATGCACAAGCTCTGGCTGGTGGCAGCATATTGTAGTTTTTGGGGTACAGTAGCGGCACTGAGAGGAGGAGCCCACTGCCGCCACACATAAATTTAGTACAGCAGCCTGGGTCATGCTTTTTGTGGCTGTACTTGAAAAGTTTCTGAAGACGATGTACATATTTTTGCAATATGGTTCACAAGCATCCAAATGCACGGTCAGTTGTTTTAAGATTACTTCCAGTGCACCTGTTGTTAGGGTTAATTGTAGCTGATGGTCAGCATGTATTTGTTTGAGAGCATGGTGGTTGTATGATGGAGGAATGATGTGGCCCACCGAGGCAACCATGGCAGTCCCATTCCTCGCTTATGTCACTGTTCATTCCAGGAATCTCTGGAGGGAATACATACAGTGGACCATGTCTGTGTGAAAGCAGAGTCTAGAAACAGCGCCTTGAAACCATCTCTACTCCTAACTAATAGAAAGTAAAATGGCCTTTCTCTAGCAAATTACAAGTACAGGTGAGCAGAGCGGTAACTCTTTCAAGTGAGTGAATTCCCTCTATGCACCAACGTTCGTTATTTTGATCTTCCTTGAGCCAGCAGATAAGATCCAGCACCTGATTGGTTTGCAGCATGGCCAGATCCCAAGAAACCTGTGTGGTCTAGAGCTAACCCTTTCTGCCCGTGGGGTGGTACTCATTGCTCTCTATGCAGACTGTATTCTGTGCCCCCTTCGTTATCGAATTTGGTCCCCAAGAGAGAGGAGCTAATGCATGGGGGTTCTATGGCCACCAGGCTGTGAAATATTCCTATTTTAAGGGCCTGAGACTACCTAACCCTAAACCAGGGTATATATTTTGGGGCATATTTACAAGTCCCTTGCACGGCCGCTGCGGCACTTTTCATGTCTCTGTAAATACAGCCCCTTTTCACGCATCACTTTGCGTGAAAGAGGTGTTCCATGGTTGTTGCTGTGGGTGTTCCCACGCAACACCCATAGATTCTATTGCCTTCCCAGATTTACGTTTCGTAAATCTGGGAATACGTCAGAATCCAACGCCTCCACCAGGGCCGGTCCTAGAACTCCTGGGGTCTCGTGCGAAAGAGAAGATGTGAGGCCCCTCTAATTTGCATGTATCTTCCAGTCGCAGCCGGCATGACTCACGGGTGGAGGGTCTCAAGGGAGTTCGGAAGGGGGGGAGAACAGGAAGCAGGCAGCCTCCCTCCCCTCCCCTAAGCCAATCATAATGCTGCAATGGCAGCGTTGTGATTGATCAGGATGCCGACCAGCCAGGCGCCTATGGGGAGGCAATTTTCCCCATGTATGCTGCATTGCAGCCTACATAGAGAAAGGCCAGAGTGCGCAAGACTGGTTTGGCCGAACAGTCAGCGCCCTTAGCAGTTGGGAAGGCAATCCTCCCATGCCCTAAAACAGACCTGCCCGCCCCAAACAAAACACTTCTGCTTTCTCGCAGTGCTAGAAGCAGAAACATAAAATGGTTGTTTTAGCATTTTGTGTTTCTGCTTTTGCGAGAAAGTAGTGGGGCGTCGCTCCTCCGCCCTAGTGAAGGAGACGCCCTTGGTAACATCACAAGAAGTGACATCATAGAAAGTGACATCGCAGGACTATTGATCTTATTTGGCATCCCTGAAGAGACCTAATGTGGATATCAGTAACATGGACAAAAAGATAAATATACAAATGAAATAAGTCCATATATTTTAAAACTGTTAAATGGATTACATTTGTCTCATTAGATGGAAAAGCTAGGTGCAGGTCTCACAAAGATGTATATTATTTACTCCTCGTTAACAGATTGTTTCCAGATGAGTGCATGATACAATTTCCAGTTCTGCCTCATAAAGGGGGAAGATCCTGTTGAGGTAATGAGGGGCGGGATCATTCAAAATATAAAATTACACAAGAGAAAACCTCTCACACCATGGATATAATTGCACATTTCAAAAGGCTCCCTTATCTTTCTGTGCTTTATTGTGCTACCTTAGGATGACATTACGTAATTTGTTTTAACATAAGTCCTCTCACCAGAATCCCACACTCCCATGCTAAGAGACGTAGGACAATCTTTTTTGTGTGTGTGCTCTTTACTCGCCAGAATTATGTTAAGTGCAAAAACACAACACATATAGTACAAAATTACAAGACACCGTTGCAAACAAATAAAGATTGTACATAAACAAAAAAAGACTTAGAACAACCGAGACCACTGCTAAATCATACATTGACTTGAAGGTGTGCTACAGATTCAAGGGGTTGTCAAATCAACACTTTTGATTTGGTGTTAGAACTGTAGGAAGTAGATGTGGCCAGATTTAGCACTGGTGGAGCCCTGTGCGACAATGTTGGTGCACCCAATGACCTGCTCTGCCACTTATTCCCTCACTACCACCCTTTAACATTGCCCCTCAAGTCTCCATAACTACACTCTCTCTCAGATGCATTTAATTTGATAAACAGCACCACTGATACCAGTTTAGAGTGTCAGAGAACTTTATATCACACATTACACAGAGATAATCAATAATACATGTGTAAATCACAATAGGTAATTTTATATAGGACAAAGGACTAGGAGTCACATGACAATCGTACTAGTAGGCAGTATAGTTTAATAGTGATTGATCTGGAGAAACACAAACTCTGAATTTAGAACGTAATACCATGGTTGGAAGTTCTCTTTAATAACCAGAATTGATTTCTGTTCAAGTGAACCCTTTTCGCAACATTATGTTAATTAAAGTCTGGGGAAAAAAACATAACGATGTAAATTATACCTTGCAGTTGGCATGCAGCTCTTAGATGGCAGTTAATAGCTCATTGTTCTATGTTAGGATTTTGACTTATAAACTGCAAGTACCAATCGGATCTCTCTGACAAAAGCAGTAATCCACTGGCCTATTTACATTATGTGGACTTAGTGATCTGCATGGTACATGTTATTTGCAGCGAGCACATTAACCTTCTGTGCTACCTTTCCATGAGTTAAAACTTCCACTTGACAAACCTCCATCTCTCTCTAGGAAGAACATTGATCACCGGAGTTTCATTACATTTTTATTGTTGCCGAAAATTCCTGGAGGCCAGGAAGGAGGCAGCAAGTGCTTTTAGAAACATAATATACTCGCAAACATGACCCAAAGTCAGCGCTCAATGCAATCTCACCGTTTGCACCGGCCTAGAGCCTCCCTGCTCAAGGGTCCTGTGACCTCAATGACAGGGTCACTGTTGCTCTAGGGTGTGCTGCTTCGTAGGCCTGCCCAATGACTTGCGGTGGGCTTCAATAGGGGTTGTGGTGGACAGGCCTTCAAGGTTAACCCACACTTGCTACTGCTAGGGTTCACCTGCTGGTGCTAAGACACCAGGGCTTCTAAGGTAGTGTGGGTCCTTCCAAGGTCTAGCATTGACTCCCTCAGGGAGATTGGTCTGGTGGACTGATCATGAAGGATGAACCTGGTTCCCCAGGTCCAAATTCGGCAGCTCTGACCATAGTGCCATATCCTCTCCCCACTGAACACCATACTACCCCACTGAGAGAAACTCGCACTACCTTCAACTACAACCCAATTGTGCCCCTCTACAAACACCTAGAGGTGACTCATTTCAAATTACGCACTAGACAAGAGCAATATGCTGCCTAAAAAAAAAGTGACAACATTCTGGAAAAAGCAAACACTCATAAGGAATGTAAGATTAATTAAAGCATGTGAAATGTAAGCAGGAACAACATGGTTACCTTAACGCTTTTGCACTTATTCAGAAATGAATGAGTGCTTTTGCATGAAAAGTTAAGGCCATGACTACAGGGCCGGAACGGACCTGCTTCAATGCCCATTGATTATATCCTTACAAAACGAAAGCAATACGGTTTAAAAAGACCACATTTGTGAATACAGAGCAGCGGTATGCACTTTATTTTCCTGTCCGCCCATCAAGCAGGTATTGCAGTACATCCAGAAATGGTGCACTTCCCCACCCAGGGAGAACAATGCTGTTTAGAGAAAGACAAGAAAACAAAAGTAGCGCTTCACTGGTAAACTCTGTGTAGTGGCACTAATGTGTTTTGGGTGTGAATAAAATCAATCTGGCCCCTTTTCTCCTTTTCGGCCCACTCTGTCTTTCTTTAGTTATTTTTTACATTTTTAATTTTTTTATTTCTCTCTTTCCCAAGGCTGCACTTTGGAAGTGAAAAATGTCACAAAAAAGATGACCTTTCCAGCAAAAAAGTTTTTTCTTTGGATTCATTTCACAGGGGAACAAATAAAAGAAAGAGGGAGTAGTGGGTAAAAGGACCTGGGAAGGGTGTCCCCACACCCTGACCTTGCAGATTTCTATAGTGCTTTGAGGCCCAGCGAAAGGGAGCCCCCTCCCCTGGGCCTTTGAAGCAGTAACAAGGCCTTTCTTAAAACACTGCTGCAGCACCAGTTGATCTGGCTGCTCCCTCCTCCCCTCACCCACTGCTCCTTACCTGTGTCCAGCTGGTCCTGGAAACAAAGGGGCCTTCTGTTACCTAGCAACAAAATGCAGACAGGGAATGGCTGGTACTTAAGAGAGGTGTTGCCTCGCCCCTGACACTCTGAGCCCTAATTGCTGGGCCTGCCGCTTTGACTTCCCCACTCTGTTTGTCCCTCCCCCCCACCCCTGCACCCCCAGGAATGCCACCACGCAGTCGACACCAGACATCTCTGATATGTGTTGTAATTGTGTGGGGAGGGGGCCCTCATGGAGCAGGGGGGCAATCTGTGACAGTGTTTCAATTCACAGTGAAGGGGGGGCCCCCTGCCTCTCACCTGAGCGCGAGGCCCTGGGCAGCTGCCCATACTGCCCATGCCTAGCGCCGGCCCTGGCCTCCACGTAAGGAAGTGCAACAAGGAGAAATTGGGCCATATCTACAAGGAAGTAACGCATTGCGATGCCGCAAGCCATTTGGCTGCTCCATGCTTCGTTACTTCCGAAGCAAAACAATACAATATGACAAATCCCTGAGCTGGTGCACAATTGGCTGCCATGCGCCAATGCAGGCACCCTTGCACAATGGTGCAAGGGTGCCTACTTTGCGGGTATGATGGTTTTTGTGCAGGAAGGGACACCTTCCTGCACAAAAACTATCATGAGATGTGTTTTCCTCTTTCTATGTGTGCTGCAGAATCAGGGTCGGACGATCTGTGAGACCCCCCCCTCCCTCCCGAGGAGTACAAGGAGGGCCCTCTCACACCCAGGTGGAAGATGACATGACAGGGCCAGGAGGTTGGGGGCCCCTCTTGCATCGCAGGAGTGGAGTGGGGGTTGGAGCAATGCTGGGACCGGGGTTACACTCTATGGCTTTGGAACCACAGACCACCAGGACATATTTATGAGGGATGAATAATATAGGTATCGTGCATGCGCAATAAACAGTTTATAGTGAATAAACTTCATCAAGGCTTGCTTGGAAGTGCCATATCAAGAGCATTTGTTGTTCGCTTTACAAAAACATAAATAATGATACATGAGTATTTTTTTTACCCTGCGCAAGAAATATACATGTTTTGGTGCTATTGCATCTCACGATTCAAGTCTAAACCACGAGCATGGGCTGTATAATGGGTGTGGGAAAGTATTCTCAAGCTTGCTAGATTCTATGCAGCAAGTTTGCACTTCAGGGCACTTCAACATGTTTCGTATCAAGTGGAGATGCTTGACCGCATTCAGGGAAACTGAGCCGACCACGAACATTCATTATTTAAAACTGTGACTGCAGTCGCATGCCATGTGTCTTGACTTGGGTCATGCAATCTCTTAAAGGAAGATGTGTTTTTTGCTTTCCTACTGAGCACGGATCATGTGTCGAAGACACCAAGGGGCATATTTACAAACCCCTTGCACCTTGTCTCTGCTATAGTAGGTGTAGTGCTGATAGTCAAGAAGTAACCAGAACTCAAGTTTGCCATCTCCCTAGGACCCAAGTACAGTGAACAGCTAGAAAGATCAAACTCTAACTGTAATGGAAATTTGAAGAAGGAGCCTAAATTGAACACCACAAACGTGCTGTAGCAGAAAAGCATAATAAATAACTGTGCATATAAGGTTACATAAAATACTAAAAGATATCCTTCCCAAGACATTGGACAGAAAGGATTTACAGAACAATGAGTGAAACTCTTTAAGTTACTAGCTAGAGTAAGAAGTTGTGGAAGAGGCGTGCTTCTGCTCTTTATAACAGGAAGGCGGTGGTGGTGCGTTGCTCCGTACTGTGGCAGCATCACCACCACTCCTGTTCCAGCCTTTTTTCTCCACCAGCTCTTCATAGCTCGAAGTGATCCAAGCCGCTGGGCCAGCACAGAACGAGGAACATGAAAGCCCTTACTCACACAGCAGCACCTATAGAAAGGGAAACAGTCTGCATTCAAATAAAACATATATTTTATTCAAATGCTATCACACATATGGTGGTCTGCTGACATCATCAGGCCACCGTCCCTGTGAAATTATCCAAACTGAGTGTATCGCAATTTGTGACATCCTACCGAATGAATATTCATGCGATCGCTTGAATTGCGATTCACTCCAAATGGTGATTTTTTTTAAACTGACCTATTAGTACATAGGTCAGTTAGCAAAATCGTAATCAATTTGCAAAAAGCTGGGCATTCCCTAGATTTTACAAACAGGCCGCATGGGCATAGCCGCTCTCTTGACAGCAACCATGCTTTCAGATACTCTACCTAATGGCTGCTTATTTTTATTCTGTCCTCTGCTTAGTAACAGATGAGAAGAGGAGGACGGTATTACAAAACACTGCTTATGAAAATGTCTTAGCATGAACATTCTTAGAAAACCCTAACATGCACATTATAGATTGTATCCTCATGTAAAGCGATAATTGTGAGTATGTCATTCTATGTTCTTTGTTCCCCACGATGGGTGCATCACAGCGAACCCACAAATCCAGAAAAACTGATTTTTCCTGTGTAAGGGGAAAGAGGTTGATCTCCCTGTTGCGGAGGATCCTTCTGAAAGATCTTTTCTAGTGTCGGTAAGTTTAGGAGGGAGGGGGCGGACAGGACACAAATGCACACATACACACTCTCAGACATGAATTCATACCCGCGCACAAACACGTCCATTCACAACACTCACTACCAAGCATTCATACATACACGCATGCACCAAACATTAATAATATAAAAAACACACACTTAGCTGCAACTCTGCCTTGGAGGTCCCAGGAGCTTGGGACTGCCTTCCTTCATTGGCTGGAGTAAAGCAGTCCCAACGTCATCAGAGAGGGGGATGAAGTCAGTGAGACTGCTGACCCCACCCCACAATGTGATGAAATGTCACTGATTGACCCTCGAGGCTTAAAACTAAAGCACCCAGGTGCGAGGTAATTAGTGATGTTACCCCTGGTCACTGAGGGCAGGGCCTCGGGGACCTTTGTTGAGCTAGGAGGTCATGCCCAAGTTATCTGTGCCTTCCTGAGCCCAACAAAGCTCAGCCCAGGCAGCCAGGAGCCTGAGCATTTCGCAGGTCTGGCTCCTGGCTGTCTGACCTGAAAGTGAACGTGTCTGTCAGTCTGACCTTTGTTCAGCCTGACAGACTCTGTTCGTGTGGGCAAAAGGTGTGGGGGAGGTGACCCTGAGCCCCAATGGACCGGTCGCCGCTGAATACTTTACTGCAGACAGGTGCTCACTGAGCCCTGATGTTTGCTGTGTCTGGCTGCATTACAGCGCCTCCCTGACCAGCCGGTGGCGCGCGCGCCAGCCCTTCCGGCACCCACGAGCCTGCGGCCCGCTCGTGAAGGTGCTCTTTGTACAGTAACCTACTTTGGGGCCGCTGGGATTTGTAAAACATTGTACGCTCTCTTAAATACCACGGCCTTTGCGAGGACTCCCCAGGCGCCAGAATGACATTATTCCACGTTGTAGCAGAGCAGACACGTTGCAGCCCTCCTGAAAAAAAGCAGCGTGATGGTCCAGCAGATAGTGCGCAGTGGCGTTGTATGGAGGCGAGAGGAGTGCGCGACAGCGCTCGGGATCGTGTTCCAATCCCCTGGAACGAAAGCTATCAGATTTTTACAATTTTTTCGTTTTATCTTTTTTTTTACTTTCAGGCACCTTTTCACTGGTCATGGGAGACTATTGTTGAACGGCATTCAGGTTACCAGTCAGAGGCCCTTTGTCTGTTTGTGAATAACTTAGTAAACAGAGCTACTGGTGTGAGATCCTGGGGCGTGAAACTGGTTTAGAGCTGATTGAGAAGATATAGAACACAAAACAAGTGTCCAACTATTCTAAGAAGATGTATGCAGCGGCCTCAATGGTAATGAACACCTCCGAAGAAACCGAACGAAATTAAAAGACATAAAAACAAAAGTTATGCTCAACTGGGGCCATAGATTTTCCTCTTCAGTTCAGAGTTAGAACAGGCGCCAGATTACAGAGGTTTGACAGAGCTGCAAGCAAGAGGAAGCAAAGACTCGTTTCCACGTAAAAATATTTCCACCAGGACAATAAAATGAAGCAGACTTAATCTGCTCTCTTTCGGTTTTATGTCGTGCTTACATATTGAACAAGCATTTGCAATGCAATAGGTCTTCGATTTTGTGAGAGTTTAAGCAATTGGCATTGTAAATGACAATGCCTTTTATTTATCTGTTTTGATAATGAACACATAAATAAAAGATGTTGCCATTTACAACGGCATTAGCTCAAACTCTTGTAAATTTGTGACTTATTGCATTTCAAAGAAGCGGCCGCCGTTGTTCTTGGCTGCTTGGAGAGGGAGAGCGCGCATGGCGCGTTGAATGTGGCAGGAAAGCATGTCGTGCCGGCAGTAGGTGAAACTCATGAAAGAAAATAGTATTTAAAGACTAAATAGGACGGACTGTGTAACAGAGGACGTAAAAGGACCAGTCCTCATTGGGGGTTACAAATGAAGACCAGGTGGTACTAAGAAGGGACCAACAAGCCTATTAACGAATCAGAAGCCAGCATTTAGGAAGGACAAAGACAAGTCAATTTCAAATATGGGGGAGAGTGTGCGAGGCTTCAAGTCCATACTGGAATACAGCATGTCTCTCAGAGCAGCACTTGCGCTGCTGAGGCTCAACCTAAATTTTACCTAAAAGGTATGTTTTACTTCTGGGTGTAACTGACCAAAATAGAGTTCACACCCAACAGTGCCTCTGATGGCCAAGTAGTTAGATGTTACAGAGGCAGTCTTGGTAGAATTTGGTCTACTACAGCGCTTTGTGACCAATTTGCCTCCTTAACCCCTTCGATGCTGTTGACGGAACGGTTCCGTCATGCACGTCGGGTGAGCTGTGCGGATGACGGAACCGTTCCGTCATGACTCCGCCCGCACAAGGCGGAGTCAGCATGGGCGGGGAATTCGCGCCGCAGCGATGCGGTTAACTGTTCAATTAGTATTGGGTCTAATTGAGGCAGGATTATTCCATACATTACTAAACCTCAAATCCGCAAGCAATTTTTTTTACATACATTGTCCTGTGGTTACCGTCGGCCCCTTTTAAAGCGATTACTTATAGTAGCAATGTTAGATATGAGCTAGCAAGGTGGTTCCTAAATGAAATACGTTGGATACCTAGCAGCTAGCTCGTGGTCCAGGGGATTAGGGGTGTACCATTTCCTAGCTTTAACAAAGAGCCTTAGCGGTTATTCTCTATTTATCCCAGCTCTTTAACTTTGGTATGGCCCAAGGTTGCAGCAGTCGAAACTACTCACTCTCTCAAGACATAGCCCATTCCTGGGGAGTTGACTTCTAAGAGTGGGGGCAGGTTTAATCAGCAAGATGTTTATTTTTGAAACATTAATGGTCACTCTGTGCATACAGTGTCACCATAAGGTTGTTTGGGGCCCTGGGAAAGACATATTTTGGGCCCACCACTTCAGAGAAAACTTTGAATTTTATTACACCTCATCTGCTAATTCAAGCCCACATAATGCTGAGCAAAAGTAGTTATACTTTAACATTCAAACATGGGGGCCACACAAAAATAGCTGAAATATGTCTTGCCCACTGTCCCAAAAATCCTTAAAATGGCACTGGGTAGTGAGAGCAAGAGTGAGAGGCATAGGTAGGCAGGGAGAGTGGGTGAGATAAAGAAATATAGAACGAGAAAGATCACTGTCCCAAGGGAGCCCTGGGAAGATGTGGGCCATTGGCAACTGCCCACTTTGACCATACTTGAAAACATAACTGTGCGCTTCAAGTTTTCAGTTATGAGACAGCAAGACTGTATCATCTGCATATAGAGAAGAACGGGTACGTTTGTGCCAAGCAAATTTAGAACATGAAAGCTGGGCTCTCTCAAATATGCCAGACTATCATTTAGAAAAATACTAAATAGGAGAGGAGCCAATACATAGTTTAGGCAAATGCCAATCCTACATTCTCCTAAGTGCCAGTAGCAAAGTCAAGCCGTTGTTGCGGTGTGATTTTTTTTTTATAGTTGTTAATAGGGAGTAGGCATTTGCCAATTGTTGCAGTGTATTCCAAAACTTCGACCTACTGCCCAAATCAAAAGCCGCTTTTAAGTCAACTAAGGTCAGATATAGTGGAATTTCCTTTATATGAACATACTTTACACAGTTGCCTGATGGATAGTTCTAGTCCCTTACAGAATTGGGCTTGAGTGTCTACTGAGATGTAATTTGTGTCAACTTAGTCCTGCATCAAACGATTTTCCATCTCCATCCAACAAGGTAATCGGTTCGTAATTTACAGCATTCCTTTTATGCAGCTGGACTATAATGACTGATTGCCAGGATGATGTGATGGAATTACCTGCACTGTAGACCGTAACTAATAGACTGGGGTCTGCTCAACAAAAGACTAGAGTGACCAGATCTGAGTCTGGTGCTTTATTAACCTTCTTTGATTTAATAGCTTTCATCCCCTCTGGGAGTAATATAGCCATTCTAGGGGTAGAATCAGGCATATCCCCTGTGTGCACGTTTCAGTTAAGACAGCAGGTTGCATGATTTGGCTCATTCCACAGTGTTAGGGCATCACGTTTTTTTTGTTTTCTTTTAACTATTCCTTAACTTGTGATTGACAGTTCATTTTTTATTTCTTAAAATGTATCAAACCCGTCTAAGTATCATTTCATATTCCTTCTTCTAGACTATGCTGTAGTTGATCGTTTTGCTGCAACTTTTCAAGTCTCTACCTCAAATAATTGGAGGACTGATCTTTTATGGCCTTTGGTTGCTATGAAGCTTGCTTTTAGAGTGTCAGCTAGCTTTTCTAGTAATATCGGTATCTGATTATAGTGCCTTTCCAAGTTCCATTTTATACCCCTTGTATTATTATTTGACATTGTCCCTGAATGACAATTGAACAAGTCAATGTTCGTAATTTTCAGGGTAGAGTGATTCTATCAATGGGTTATGATTGATTTTTGATATTTTGACCACCTTAATATTGATGACCCTTTTCCAGGACTCCAGATTGATTAAAACATAGTCTATCAGATTTTCATTACTTCCAGGACTAGAAGTATAAGGGGCAGAGCAGTTAGAATTGGTGCAGCCATTTACAAAACATAAAACACAATTCAATAACAAGGAGGTATAATATTTCCCCCTTTGGATTTTTCTTTTTCTCCAGAATAACTGGTTCAGGTGCCAGTCTTCGTCCACTTCAGAAATTAGCTTTTCCATAACTCCTCAGAGAGGATCAATATTAAAATCACCACACTCCAGTGCATAGAACACTTGAGTTTCTGCATCAGTTATTAGCTGCCCTACAGTTTTTTTCTAGTGCCTCAATGATCAGATGTTCCTTTCAGCTGTGGTCTGGTGCAAGAAAAATATACAAGATGTCAACAGTCTAATTTGGGGGTGTAAGTCTAGTCAGTCTTATATGTAAAGCATTCAGTGGAGCATTGTGGGTTGGCGACTGCTATATTACATCGTAGTTGAATTGCAACAAACTATGCTTCTCCCTTCCCAATTGGGAGATCCTTGATTGAGTTTTTTTGCTGGGAGGTGAATTTTCACAAACCCATCTAGCACGGACTCTGTTAACTCCCACGTCTCCTGGGGGTAACATATGGTATACAGTCAAAATATCGAGTTTTTAATATCGATTTACATTAATATCGAATTAAAAATATAGAATGGACACAATATCGAATGGACAGAATATAGACTACAAAAATATCGAATAGAATAGCATTAATACCGAATTCAAATTATAGAATGGACAAAATATCGAATGGACAGAATATAGACTACAAAAATATAGAATGGACAGAATATAGGAAACAAAAATGTAGAATGGACAGAATATAGACAACAAAAATATAGAATGGACAGAATATAGACAACAAAAATATCGAATTTGAGGTAAGTAAGTTAATATTAATTTTTTAATAATATACAATTTTTTAAAGTATTTTTTATGTTAGTATATGTGTGAAAAGTGTATATTTTCTAATTTATTTTAATTAATTCATTTTATGGTATTTTATTTTTCCGTAATATAATTCTGTAGCGGGTTGTGGGTTTATAGGGCAATAGGGTGGAAAGTAATTTAATTATAATTAATTAAATATGTTAATTTATTTATTTGGTATTTATTTTGAATTAATTGTTAATTAATTATTAATTGGTAAATAATTTTAATTAATTAATTGATAATTATGTTAATTTTATTAATTTATTTTCTGTAGCGGGTTGTGGGTTTATGGGGGAATAGAGTGGAAATTAATTTAATTATAATTAATTAAATATGTTAATTTATTTATTGGTATTTTGAATTACTTGTTAATTAATTATTAATTGGTAATTAGTTAAAATATAATTGGTAATTAATTTTAATTATTTGATTAATTGATAATTATGTTAATTTTATTAATTTATTTTCTGTAGCGGGTTGTGGGTTTATAGGGGAATAGGGTGGGAAGTAATTTAATTATAATTAATTACATTTTTTATTTATTTATTGGTATTTATTTTGAATTAATTGATATTAAAATATTTAATTGGTAATTAAATAAAATATAATTGGTAATTTTTTTAATTAATTGATTAATTGATAATTATGTTAATTTTATTAATTTATTTTCTGTTGCGGGTTGTGGGTTTGTAGGGGAATAGGGTGGGAAGTAATTTAATTATAATTCATTACATTTTTTAATGTATTTATTGGTATTTATTTTGAATGAATTGATATTAAAGTATTTACTTGGTAATTAAATAAAATATAATTGGTAATTTATTATAATTAATTGATTAATTGATAATTATGTTAATTTTATTAATTTATTTTATGTTGCGCGTTGTGGGTTTGTTGGGGAATAGGGTGGGAAGTAATTTAATTGTAATGAATTAAATATTTTAATTTATTTATTGTTTTTTTGTTCAAATGATTAATTATTTTTTAATTGTTAATTAATTAATTGTTAATTGGTAAATATTTTGTATTAATAGGTAATACTTTTTATTCCGTTTTAAATATATACTTCTTTATTAGATATATACTTTGAACGTCAACACTACATGTGAGACTCAGAGCCGGCGTGAGATGGAAATAACAGGAACACCAGAAGCGTGGCCACCACTAGGTTGGAGGAAATGGAAAGGACCTAAAGCTCAGAGGCCTGCACAACAATACACAACCATTACAATAACAGACAAGTGCAACCACTGCTCCCATATTTTAGCAGACATGCCATCCATGGGTGAACCAATGACCGTACGGGAGGTGCAAGTAACAGCTAGCCACAGTGGGGACCCAGGGGAGCATGGGCTGCCAACCGTTAGAAATGATGCCTTGTTTCCATGGTACCAGACAGAAGGGCCAGATGGCATTTTAGGAACTAGTCAGAAGAGTTTGGGGCTTCTAGACAATATCCACTCCTTCACCCTCCAGATGTTTTTGACGTTACTCCATCAGCCGGCATAGTCAGGGGAGCCACTCCAATCAGGGCAGACATTCCAGGAAGAGCACGAGGCGAACATGTGAAACGGTGGCATTGGGAGAGACACATAGAAGGAGCTTCATATGCAGGTGCTACGTGGAAGCTGGTCTTAGTAGGCATGGTTGGAGACGAAGAGGGAGTCGCCGGCGGCAGCTCCGGCCGGGCCACTGGGAACGTACTTGCCTTGGCACGCCAAGCTGTTGGCCAAGGCTCTCTTGATGTACTCCTCCTGAGCATTCTTGACATTCTCTTTTTTGCCGCCCCAGGCCTTCAGGCAGGACGCCTGCAGGGCACGGCCGTAGGAGAAGGTGACTGGCCAGGGTCGGTGTAGAGGGCACTTGTTGATGGCATTCAGATGAATGGTGGCTTCCTCCTCACTTTGCCCACCAGACAGGAAGGTGATCCCAGAGACAGCTGGGGGCACAGTGCGGCGCAAAGCGGTGACTGTAGCCATGGCAACCTCTTCATGTGAAAACTTCTTGGTGCAGGCATGGCCTGGTGTCACCATGTTGGGTTTCAGCAGGGTGCCTTCCAGGTAGATGTGGTGATCACTCAGGGCCTTATACACAGCAGCCAAGACCTTTTCTGTGACGTACTGGCAACGCTTGAGGTCATGGTCTCCATCGGGCAAAATTTCGGGCTCCACAATGGGAACGATGCAGTGCTGCTGGCAGATGCTGGCGTAGCGAGCCAGGACATTGGCGTTCTCCATGATGGACAGTTCAGAAGGGGTGTGCTCGGATATTTTCAGCACGCAACGCCACTTGGCAAAGTCGGCGCCATCCTTCTTGTACTGGGCACAGCGTTCAGCAAGACCATCGAGACCTTGTGTAGTGGTCTCTCCGTTGGTTCCGGCCAAGGGGACAACACCTTTGTCAACCTTAATTCCAACCACGGCTCCTTTGTCCTTGATGACCTGGACGAAGGAGCGCTTGTCGTCGGCATGGTGGTAGAGGGTCTCGTGGAAGAGGATCACGCCACCAATGCAGGGGTTGACGCGGTCGTCGGCGGTGAAGAGCAGCTGGTGGTAAAAGCGGCGGTTCTCTTCTGTGTTCTCTACGTTGATGGAGTTCAAGCGTTTAGCAATGCTACCGGTGGACTCGTCGGCCGCCAGGATGCCCTTGCCGCAGGCCACGATGCGCTGCGCGATGTCATGGAGCGCCTTCTTCTGCTACGAGGTCAGAGCGGGGTACTGGTGAGTCATCGTGTATGTTCTGCTGTTCCGCCTGCTCTTGAGACCGTCGGCTCGCACTGCAATAGGTAATACTTTTTAATAATTCATTTCATTTGTATATTTAATTGATTAATTATTATATTATATAAAATGGTTATTTACTTTTAATTCATTTGTAATTGGTATTAATATTTAATTTATTTTTATTTATATATGAAGTATTTACTTTCCCTACTGTTGCCTCTCTGGAGTTGGAATAATAATTTTTACCCCTACGCTATCCAACGCTTTTCCTACTGTTGCACTCTCTGGAGTTGGAATAATAATTTTTACCCCTACGCTATCCAACTCTTTCCCTACTGTTGTACTCTCTGGAGTGGGAATAGTAATTTTTACACCTACGCTATCCAACGCTTTTCCTACTGTTGCACTCTCTGGAGTGGGAATAGTAATTTTTACCCCTACGCTATCCAACGCTTTCCCTACTGTTGAACTCTCTGGAGTTGGAATAGTAATTTTTACCCCTACGCTATCCAACGCTTTCCCTACTGTTGCACTCTCTGGAGTGGGAATAGTAATTTTTATCCCTACGCTGTCCAACGCTTTCTCTACTGTTGCACTCTTTGGATTCGGAATAGTACATTTTACCCTGCCGCTATCCAACGTTTTCCCTACTGTTGCACTCTCTGGAGTGGGAATAGTATTTTTTACCCCCACCCTGTCCAACGCTTTCCCTATTGTTGCACTCTCTGGAGTGGGAATAGTAATTTTTACCTGTACGCTATCCAACGCTTTCCCTACTGTTGCACTCTCTGGAGTGGGAATAGTAATTTTTACCCCTACGCTATCCAACGCTTTCCTTACTGTTGCACTCCCTGGAGTGGGAATCGTAATTTTTACCCCTTCGCTATCCAACGATTTCCCTACTGTGCACTCTCTGGAGTGGGAATAGTACATTTTACCCTGCCGCTATCCATCGTTTTCCCTCCTGTTGCACTCTCTAGAGTTGGAATAGTAATTTTTACCCCTACGCTATCCAACGCTTTCCCTACTGTTGCACTCTCTGGAGTGGGAATAGTAATTTTTACCTCTACGCTATCCAACACTTTCCCTACTGTTGTACTCTCTGGAGTGGGAATAGTACATTTTACCTTGCCGCTATCCAATGTTTTCCCTACTGTTGCACTCTCTGGAGTTGGAATAGTAATTTTTACCCCTATGCTAGCCAACGCTTTCCCTACTGTTGCACTCTGTGGAGTGAGAATAGTCATTTTTACCCCTATGCTATCCAACGCTTTCCCTACTGTTGCACTCTCTGGAGTTGGAATAGTAATTTTTACACTTCCGCTATCCAACGCTTTCCCTACTGTTGCACTTTCTGGAGTTGGAATAGTAATTTTTACCCCTACGCTATCCAACGCTTTACCTACTGCTGCACTCTCTGGATTGGGAATAGTAATTTTTACACCTACGCTATCCAACGCTTTCCCTACTGTTGCACTCTCTGGAGTTGGAATAGTAATTTTTACCCCTACGCTATCCAACGCTTTCCCTACTGTTGCACTCTCTGGAGTGGGAATAGTAATTGTTATCCCTACGCGATCCAACACTTTCTCTACTGTTGCACTCTTTGGAGTGGGAATAGTACATTTTACCCTGCCGCTATCCAACGTTTTCCCTACTGTTGCACTCTCTGGAGTGGGAATAGTAATTTTTACCCCTACGCTATCCAATGCTTTCCCTACTGTTGCACTCTCTGGAGTGGGAATAGTAATTCTTACCCCTACGCTATCCAACGCTTTCCCTACTGTTGCACTCTCTGGAGGGGGAATAGTAATTTTTTCCCCTACGCTCTCCAACGCTTTCCCTACTGTCGCACTCTCTGGAGTGGGAATAGTAATTTTTACCCATACGCTATCCAACACTTTCCCTACTGTTGCACTCTGTGGAGTTGTAATAGAAAATGTTACCCCTACACTATCCAACGCTTTCCCTACTGTTGCACTCACTGGAGTGGTAATAGTAAATGTTACCCTTTCCGCTATCCTACGGTAAAAATATTGTAATTTTTTTATTAATATTACGTTTATATATATATATATGTATTAACAAATACATGTGTATGTTTTTTTTTAACTTACATTAATTATTTATTACTTTTAAGGTTATTAAGTATTTTAAGTATGTTTAAGTAAATTATATTTATTATTTTATTAATTTTTAATTAATTTAAAGCATTTTAAAAAATTCGATATTTTGACTAACTATATTTTTTACATCGATATTTTTTATTCGAACTTACCTGTTTGGAGATAGGAGGTCGATATTTTGGTATTCTATATTTTTTCCTCGATATGGTTGTAATTCGATATTGTTGACATCGATATTGTTTCAGTGATCCGTAAGATATATCTGCTGATTTTATAAAAGTCTGCCATTCCACGTCATCCATCTTTCCAATCAAGCCTGCAGTGTTCCAGGGAGCACTAGCAAACAATTAGAAGTTTGTTCTAGGCCAGTGGTTCTTAACCTGTGGACCGGGAACCCCTGGGGGACCATGAAGCCTACCCCAGGGGTCCGCGACTGTAACAGATAATAAAATAACATTAATAGATTAATGAATTGTGTATAAATAAAGAAGCAAACTTGAAAACTGAACCTTTCAAAACGTTCTGTAAATGTGATAGGAATTTGAAATTAATGGCTAAAAATACAGTTGTCATCCTCAGACTGATCGTGGGAGTTGTGAAATTAGAGAACCTCCAATCTTCCCATTAAAAATAAAAAATTGATATTCTTTTTAATATTTGTTTGTGAATTGAATAAAATATTGCATACTTTGTGTATTTGTTTGATGAATGCTCGTTCCTGTATGTTTTTTATTATTATTTTGAGGTTCAGATCATCGAAAATGCTTAGGGTAGGGTCCCCGACTTCCGGTCATGACTCAGTTTGGTCCTCAAATTGCAATAGTAATTCAGTGGTGGGGGGGCAAGTTCCAGTAATGATTAACTGGTGGTCCCTGGAAGCAAAAGGTTAGGAACCACTGTTCTAGGTTCTCCACTCCTATATGATGGTACTTGAGATGGGTCATATCAGTGGATGTAGCGATCATAATTCTAAACAGACTGTGAGACTGGTTAAGAAGGTTTGTTTTTTCTAGTACAGTTCGGGGCTAGCAGCCATATCCAGGATGTTGCTGGAGGAGATTTATTGTCATAAGGATTACTTGATAGCCACTTATTTACCATTCTTGTATTTCATTTGCCAGATATTTAGAATTCTTGTGTTTCATGTTCTTCAGAGGGATTTGTATCTACTAGCTTCATATTCTGAGGGTTCATTAGTCTCGAAACGAGACAACATTTAATATACTAAGCACCCATTATCCATTCAGAGGCTTATATGAGTTGACATCTGTAAAAAGATCTACAAGATAGAGAAGAATGTGTGTCCAAAGAGCTATCAAGTGCTGACAGATCTGATTCAATCTGAGGCACCCTTTCAGCTAGAGCTTCCGGGGTTTAAGTGGTAAAGAAAAGTACCAGTGAATTAAAGGGCGTGTCTGCTTGCCATAGGGGCCAAGGTAAATTGATTCAAGTAGTTTGCGAGTAAGCAGTCAAGTGGCTCTGAGCGAGTTGAACATTTTTATCAGCAACTTGTGGGTGTGTTCTAGATTTTGGTTTAAAAGCCCTTCCCCTGTTGGGATGTTTTGCTAATTTGCTCTTTGTAGTATATTGTTATTCTCTATGCTTTCTCTCTCTACCTCTATTGGAATGTTGATGTGATGCATCTAACAGAATGTTGGTGATCTGCCTGACAGATTACAGTTGGCTGGGCTGAGCACCATGTTGGATGCTCCTGGTGGGGTCTCTCTATAGAACTTGGAATAAAGCATCACTAAATACTACTCAACATGTGGACTTCTCATCATTACACTCTTTTTCCTAATTTTTACGGGGGTTAACTCTGGTTCATCTGTTTTCATATCATTATTGTATGTTATTTTCCTCTTGTGTAAGAATTTGGGGTACAGAGGAGGCTGCTATTGATTCCAGCCCGTAGCTTGAATAGTTGAACTAAGCTCCGCATTCACCATACTGGCTGCAGGCTCATGCTCACACTTAGTAAATATGGCTGGAATAATCAACATCTGTTTCCCCTTTCTGTTCTTGCATTTTTTCTTGAAACTCCTAATAGGCACATGGACTGCCTTTGGCGGTGCTTTCTTAGCTGTTATTGTTTCTTGTGTCCACGTTACTGCATACTTTAGTTCTCCCCCTTCTGTTGCAGTGCTTGGGTTCTGGTTCTGCGTGCCTTTCATAGGTGATTGTGAAGGCCTAGCATGTCTGCGGCTCCTTTTGGGATATGGCCAAGGAAAGCACTGAAAAGACTTTAGCGGAAGAGTTATTTTGTCTGTTATGGTCGCGATATTAATTATGAACTTGAATTGAGTTAAAACTTGTAATATTGTAGCCAGTACTGTTGAAATATGAGCTGATCCTGCTAATGATTTTTCAAACAAAGAAAATATGGAACTCACTATTTTTTGGGGCGACTGCATTGCTTCTGGGCTGACAATGTCTCAATCTATCAGTCTGTATGATGACATTCATTGTAGGTCTCTGAGAAACTCAGTCTGCAGTGTCTAATTGTGAGCTATCTATGTGCTTGACTTATTCTCTTTTGGTTTTCTGAGCACCAAACCCTCAGCAGACTTAGTAGCCTGAGGCTCAGATCTTAACACAAATGAGACATCTGGGAGGGTCTAATCAATTGGAGAATAAGAGCTCACTAAGGGAAAGACTCCTGCGTACCTTAGGGGTGGAGTTATATGACAAAAATGTATTCCTGGTATTTATTGATAGGTCCTCCTAGGCTCTCTTGTTTTCTCTTAGCCTGTCATACGAGGTTCCCAAGCCTGCATCCGGGGTAGCTACTGTAAGCTCCTGGACAACCTGTGCAGTCTGTTCGTCACTTGTTAAGTTAGCGTACTCACAGGATTTCTAAGCAGCGCTCAGAGGCTTTTTTTGCTCTCATTGATTCTTGACCACTTGGCACATTAAGGGAAAATTGATTGGTAGTTAGGGTTGGTTGTTAGGTTGACCAGTATTGCTATGCCATTAGGATCTACTAAGACTTCCGATGAATATTTGTAAATTGCATTTGGTATAGAAGCTTTAGGTAAGGAGATTAACCGCAACCAACAGCCTTTTTTGGAAACTTAAAGATCTTCTTGGTGCCAATACATAGGAGTGCAGCTTGTCAATTGTCATACCTCAGTATATTGGTAGTCAGTTTGTGATGCAATGAAACAAATCTATCTAAAACAGTGGCATGTATAGAGTACAACAAACAAATATTATTAATAGTGATTAAGGAAATTGAGCCAAAAGGCATATTAGGATTTGGAGTCCCAAACAGTCCAGAGGGGCGAAGAAAGAAAAACACAAAAGGACTTGGGGACTGGCTGTTCCACGTTTTCCACTTGCAATAATACAATACTCAAAAGTAATACATCAATACACATAATAATTAGTTGTAGGGCTGAAGAGCCACACCATGGCCAACCAAAAACCCTGGCTCCAGGGGAGGGACGAGCACAGTGGTATGATGGGTATCCTGCAAAGTGAACAACCTAGAGCAAAGAGGCGAGTGTGGGTACAGATTCAGGCATGGCACCGGCACAAGTGCATTGATGCCATCAATAGTAGTAGGTATGGGAAGAGAAAGTGTGCATCAAACTTGCAGTATGACGCCATGCTCTGCTTCTAATACAAGAAAAGGAGTGGAGGGATGCGATATGGATAGTGCAAATCTCTGATGCTGTGATACTGCTGCAGCACTGTTTGCTCTGTACCATACCTATGTCAGTACAAGCACAGTCCTCTATGTGCAAGGTGCGTTTTAGGAGTCTTACCACCTTTTGCCCCCAGAAGCTATTGAGAAACAAGGGGGGAGTCATCTGGGTACAAGACTTTTGTTTGGCTATACGGTGGGTTCAACTCGACTCATAGTAGAGTCACAAGCCTCACCAGTACTACCTTCCTGTCAGCCACCTCACCTCCTCTCCTGCAGCTCCTGCTTCTAGGCACTGCAGTGCACCCCTCACAACCCCACACAACTCTGCAGTCGAAGCGCTGCAGGTCCCGCGGCACAGCGGCCACCAAGGGTAGGCAGAGCCGAAGATCGCCCTAGATGTTGGTGTAATCAAATGTCAAGCAAAGCGAAAAGCTCTAGCTGCTCGCCTGCGGGGCAGAACAAACTAGAGCCTGGTACCAAGACCTGATGGTGATGAAAAATGGAATAAGGGCAAGTGGACAAATCGGCCGGGTCAGGCGGTCTGACACGCAAAGGGAGTGCAAGAGCGATAGATGTGGAGTGGGCCACCAACTCGCTGGCTACCTCTGTGAATTCTTGCTGTGGGTGCAACTCACTGGGACGAGAAGCAACAACCACTAGGCAGTACTCTACCATAAAAACATTAAATGTATAAATATGTTTATTCATAAAGTACCTCATTGTAATATCGTAGTAAGTCCTTGGTAGTTCCGTTGTATTAATAGAAGTGATTTATATATTCTGTCTTTGGTTCCTGAAGAATGGCATTTTGAATAATGCACTTTTGTTCCGCTGGAGCCTAATAACAACAATCTTATTTTTTTTTTAAAGGCAAAGAGAATAACAGGTGGTCCCTGAAAGTGTTACAGTACATACTATGCAACCAACTGTTGCCATTTCATGCCTCCATCTTTCTTTCCTTGGAAGCTCTCGATGTATCTTGGGATGTTGTCGGTTTTGGCCAGGTAATTGCCTGGCACAGAGCAGCAGAACCGTGCCTTGCTGCCTATTGTTCCTCTGTGCTGATGTGGGAGGTTGGCAGGAGATCTGAGCTCCTCTATACTCACACCCCATGCCTCTTTGTCTCGTCCTGATTGTTTATGCTGATGATAATCTTCGAGAAACCCATTGTGTGTGGCTTTATCCCGACAAAAGGCCTGTTTTACATAATCACATTGAGGGCGTTGTCGCGGGCCAACACTCTTGTTTCGGCATGCGTTAGCAAGGAGCTAATGTTTGAATGGAATAAACAAGGCCCAATTATCTCCCCTTTCTTCCAGTCTGCCCACTAGCAAAAACCAAAGTCTGCCATCGAGTCAGTACACAAGCTGTAGCTCAGTCACACAATGTCACAAGCTGTAGCTCAGTCACACAATGAGCATGTGTCACAATGAGATGCTGCAAACTGGAAAAGATCCTGAAGGCAGACAGTACTGACTACGGGGGTCTTTTAGGATTTGGCCATGGGGAACTCTGCTATAAACCGCCTCAGCCAAACAGCTCATTCCCAAGACCCATTTAGAGGTGGGAGACCCGCAGTCTGATTAGCCCATCCACCACAGATCTGCCACCTTTAAGGACAGATATACCAGTTTCTCACCAGCACAGTGCAGCAACCGCTAATGCTACGTTGCGTGAGAAGGAGAGCGCAGGAGACTGCCATATTTACAAAAAAATAGCACTCTCCTCCGCTCTCCCTAACGCCGGCGCAGAAATGTGCGGCAGTGCACTATTGATACACCTTTGCACCATAGTGCAAGGGTGTCTCCGTAAGTCTAGCATAGGTTTTGTACTGGAAGGGTAGCCTTCCAGTACAAAATACTGTGCTTAGACTAATTTTAAATATTTACCCACTTTGTATGTGTGCTATGCTGTGAATAAAGGAGAAATAAAAGCATGTCTCCTTCAAAGCGCCTATCTCAAATGGGTACTATTTTCTGGTGCTAAACCAGGTCTACTTATTTTAAAGTAAATAGGGTTTATCGTCAGAAACCTTGGATGGTTGCATGGGAACGCCCATGCACCCCCCATGGTACGCCTCCTTAGCACTAAGTAATGCAAAGCTTTTTATTACTTTCAAGGGATTTTCAATAATATTGTTTTGTGTCACTTTTGTCATGTAAACGCAGCATTTCCTGTTTTCTAAAACACCCTAATTGTATAGATGTTTCTGCAGAACAAGAAAAATGCCAGATTTTCAAAGAGGTGGCGGGCAGTCGCCATTTCCGTTTTGTCAAAAGTGCTTCTGCCTGGTTGGTGGAAGCACTTCCAAGGTCCTGCTAACCGATTTTGGTGGGAGACTGTTCAAATTCAGTGGGTGCTGAGTGTCCCCGAGAGGGGTTAGCAGATCGAGTTCCTGTCCCCTCCCACCCCCGAAGTCTGGCACGATTCGCACTCCGGTTCCAAGTATTTTCCCTGTCAGAGTGCTCTGTTGGAAGGGGTTCAACTGCTTTTCCTGAAGAAGCCCATCATCCCTGTTCTGAGGTCAGAGTGGGGTTGAGGCACTTATTCAATTGTCTTTCTGGCCCTAAAGGTTACAGGGGGGTTACGAACTGTGATCAACCTCAGGCCCCTGAACAGGTTTGTCCGGAAGATCCCATTCAAGATGGAGACCCTGCAACGTGTGATCCTGTTAATTCAAGCCGTCTGTGGGATGTCTACCTTGGTTCTTCAAGATGCGTATCTGCATGTGCCTGTAGCATTGGGGTACCATAAGCTTCTGCGCTTCACCCTGCAGGGTCATCTTTGGCAGTTCTGTGTCCCTCCCTTTCGGTCTGCATTCCTCGCCCAGAGTATTTACCAAGGTGGTGGATCCCCTGGTGGCTCACCTGCACCTCCTGGGAGGTCTTTGTGTTTCTGTACCCAGACGACTGGCTGCTGCAGGCCCCATCTACTCTGGTTATGTCTTAACTTCTGTCTTTGAATATACCTACGCTCGAGAGTCACAGCTTACTCCTGAATTTTTCAAAGTGCCACCTTCAACCTGCCACCAGGAGGTCTTTTATAGAGGTGGACTTCGACTTTGTTCTGGGCAATGTGTTCCTGCCTACCACCCGGATGCAGCATCTGCTGTCTTTGTTAGGGGCTCTGTTATCTCGTCCCTCGGGCCTGCTGCTTCGTTGGATGGAGGTGCGGGGGCACATGACGGCCTCGGTGTTCAAGGTGCTATGGGCCAGGTTGCATCTTCGTCCCTCGTTGTGACATCTTCACTGCTTTGTTCATTTTCCTGTTCGGAGTTTGTCCTTGATGGCGCCGGTCACTCCAGATGTGGTGCGCAACTTGCAGTAGTGGATGAACGTGTCCAACCTCTCCCGGTGCATGTGGTTGCATCCTGCACCACCTAACGTTCTGTCGACAGATCCCAGTGCCATGGGATGGTGGTGCGACTCGGTCGGTAGACCGTGCAGGCACGTTGGCTGGGGTCAGAAACCATGCGCTCTTCCAACTGGAGGAACCTGTTGGCTGTGGACAGAGCCCTTCAGTACTTCAGGCTTGTCTGTTGGGTTGCAATGTCCTGTTGTGGTCCTACAATACTGTGACTTATGTGAACCATCAGGGCAGTACTCACAGTCATTCTTTGACTCTTGTGGCCTGTGCTATAGCGAGTTGGGCGGAGCTGCATCTCCAGGCCAATTCAGATCAACAAGTCAGGGGCACTGACAATGTGGTGGGTAATTCCCTGAGTCACAGGTTTTCCTCCTCTCTGACGCTGTGTCTGTCTCCCAGGGTGTTCCGCCTATTTTGCCAGTGGTTCGGGACTCCCAGTTTGGACTTGTTTGCTTCCAGGACCAATGCTCTCCTGCCTTTCTTTTGTTCCCAGATTCCAGAGCAGGGAGCGTAGGGTGTGGAGGCCTTGTCCCTCATGTGGCCTCCTTGAATTCTGTATGTCTTCCCTCCTGTTCCCCTCATTCCTGCGTTCCTGTTAAAGATCCAGTGGGTGGGGGCACATGTGGTGGCTGTGTTCCCTCACTGGCCCGGAGGTCTTGGTTCCAGCTGTTGTTGAGTCTAGCGGTTGGTCCTCCTTGAATCTTGCTGCAGCATCCCTCTCCTCTGAGACCTTCCTTTCCTCCCCTGCTACTTCCACTCACCTTAGCGGTCTAGAGGTTAAGTGTCTTTTGCTAGGAAGGTGGGGTCCGCCTGACCACATTATTTCCATGATGCAGGGTTCACGTAGGAAGTCCACTTTCTCTTGTTATACTAAGCATTGGTCTTCATTCGACAGCTGGTGTTCTGTTCGTGGCCTGTCCTCTACTTCTTGTTATGTCTCTGAGGTTCTGCAGTTCTTTTTGGATGGGTTCCATAAGGGTTTTGCTCTGTCTATCCTGAAGGGCCAGTGGGTGGCTGTCAGAGCTTTCCGGGATTTAGCTTGTTTGTCCTCTGCGGACGGTCTGTTGGTGTCCCGGTTTTTCCGGAGCTTTTCTCTCTCCTCCCCTGCTGTCTGGTCTTCGGTGCCTACCGGGGATCTTTCTTTGGTCCTACATGCTCTTCAGGACTCTCCTTTTGAGCTTTTGTTGACTGTGGATGTCAAGTTCTTGTCTTATAAAGTGGCTTTCCTGGTGGCAATCACTTCGGCTCGGAGGTTGGGGTAACCTTCTGCTTTGCGTTGTTCTGCCCCTTTTTTTAGATTTGTGGAGGATGCTGTGATTTTGCGTTTGGATCCTGGTTTTATTCTGAAAATGTCATACGTCTCAGGAGTTGGTGTTTCCTTCTTTCTACTCTTCACCTCTTCTCCTGAGGAACACTTGTTGCACTCTCTGGATGTGAAGCATGCTTTGTCTTCGTATGTGGACAGGTCTGCTGCCTTTCGTGCTTCTGACAGTTTTTGTGGGACTTTTGGTCTGTCCTTGAGGGGTCTAGGCCTGGTCCACTGGGGTCTCGGCTTCCTGGGACGCCTTTCATGGGGTGGCTTTCGATGAGCTCTGTTGTGCTGGGACTTGGCCTCTTGCGTTTACAATTATTTGACATTACAGATTGATTTGCTCTCTGGGTGACCTTTTGAATATTGGGTGTGGTGTTTTGCATACTGTGGAGCCTGCTGTTCCTCAATGAGTGGTTTTCATGCCATTAAAGTTCACTGTTGTGTGCTTCTCTTTCTGCTGGTGTGCCAAAGTCCTTCATGTTGGCGGGATCTTCTTTGGTATGCCTCATGTTTTATTACTGGGATGAGGACAAGGGGCAGAGAGGTAATGTCCTGATTACTTACTGGTAATCCTCATTACTCTTTTTTTTATAATCAATTGTAGAAACAAAACATATAAAGACAACCATCAAATGCACAATACATCGAAGTCCATCATCAACAGACAGCAGGAGGCCTGATCCGAATATAAGGCCCTTTAACAAATTGTCTCATATGAGGAAGGTGAGCAACAATATAAGAGGAAAACAAACATAAAATTCAAAACAGCAAGTTTAACCATTTGCCCCACACCTTCTCAAACTTCTCAGGACAACCTTGGGCCACAAAGAGGGGCTCCTCTTGGACCGCGCACCAATCCACCCCTCGGCGCATTTATGTACAGTGGGAGGCTTGGCTTGTCACCACCCCGCAGCGGGGAAAAACCTTTACAACAAAGGTTTTACAACGCAGTACTGTTACCACGCAACTTTTACAACGCAAGTCGTTACAACGACTTGCGCTGGGGGGCGCTCCAGGATAGTAAATAGTTTAATTTACTATCCAACTCCTTCCCTACTATCCACGGGGACTGGAGTTGGAATAGTAAATTAAAATATTTACTATCCAGCACCCCTCAACGCAAGTCGTTGTAACGACTTGCGTTGTTAAAGTTGCGTAGTAACGGCATGCATTGTAAAAGTACGTGTTGTAACGTCGTACATCCCCCCGCAGCAATATCTCGCTTGGCCACTGCCACTGTCGTGCCCAGGAAACGCTTGTCCGGTCGTGAGCCGCCCAAGCCGTCAAATACTCCTAGGAGGAGGCGTAAGGGATCATAGGGGACCCCAAAGTATGTGTGAGTTCTGACTCTATACCTGCCCAGAAGGAGGTGAGAGCAGCACATTGACAGACCAAGTGGTAAAAATCAGCCAGCGCTTGGCCACAATGGGTACAGTCCGGGGAGGGGCGCAGACCTGCCCTGTGTAGGCGCACCAGGGCGAGATACGCCATGTGGAGGTAGTAAAGTTGAATAAGGCGTAGTTGAGAGGAGGTCGTTAGAGTTTTAGGAGCCATTAGGGCGTCTCGTCAGTCTGCCTCTTCCAGGGGACCCAACCATCCCTCCCAGCGGGCTTGCAGCGCCTCTAAGGTGGCAGGGCCGTTATTCACTAGGGAACGATAGATCCGTGACACTTCCCCTCTACCCAGATTGCCTATCATGACCTTAGCTTCCAGCGAATTAAATTCGGGGAGAGAGGTATGTGGTGGAACATGTGTATTAATGGCGTGACGGAGTTGCAGATATTTATAAAATTGTGTAGGGAGAAGGGAATGGCGCTGCTGCAGATCGGAGAAGGCCCAAATGTGATCACCAACCCAGACATCCACAAGGAGTGTTATCCCGATCCGGTTCCATTGTTGAAACCCTCAGAGAGCCGATACCTCGTGTAGCCATATACCGTGCCAAAGAGGCGTGTGTTGAGTGAGTTTCTTGTCCCATTATGTGTATCGCAGGGCAGAGCACCAGACCATTAGGACCGCTCTGGTGATGGGCGGGGTATTCTGCAGAATAGGGGTCCCGTACAGGTAAGCCTGATGCCGAGGGAAGTCCATAGTTCTGAGCTCGGTTCGGTAGGCCGAGTCAGACCAGCCCCCAGCGAACCAGTCATGGATAACAATAAGCCAGGTGGCCAGGTAGTAGAGATGAAGGTTGGTCATCCCCATACCATCATCAAAGGTAGGTATCCGACAGCGGGCCAGGGCCATACGTGGTCTTCCACTCCCCCACAGAAATGTGGTAATTACCCAGTCAAACTCACGAAACCAGCTACCCGGAAGAAGAAAAGTGATGTTTTGAAGAATGTATAAAAAGCAATCCTCATTACTCTTAGTGGCCAAACTCACTGTGTCAGGCCTTTGTTGTGCTCGGTATGTCAGGAAGTATAATAACCCCTGGTAGGAGAGTGGGTGGAGTTAGCAAGCGTTTCCTGTTTTTTTTCCTGTTAGTAAATATTACCTCATATTTTATGACTGGATCAAGGATGAGTAGGAGTAAGAGTAATGAGGATTACCGCTAAGTAATCAGGACACCATAGCTGATACTCTGAGGTAAACTCACCACTTTGGTTAGCTCTGTGATCTGCCCCACTTACATTTTTACGCTTAGATTTTTTCTCTGCTGACATCATATACGAGAGCGTTTATAGTGGATAACAAGTGCCAAAATAATGCAAGAAAACTGGCCAGATAGAGCATAATAACATTGGCGAGAAGGTCAGAGAGATGGGATGTGGACAACGTCAAGGCAGATGAACTCCACAGACTATTAAAATGTGTATAGCACACTGGGGTAGTTTCTCTAAGTAGAGTGTGAACCTATCTACAGTAGATGTTTTGCATCAGCGCCTTGACTTTTCTGAGATATGGCAAAATGTTTGGTTATTTTTTTACTGCTTCATTAAAGGAAATTGGCTTAGATTTATGAGGATTAGTCTTCTTCTCCACTTAGCCACATTTTTCACTTTTGTTATGTTATGTTATGTTAATTAAATTTTTGAGTGCACAGCTGCCCCAGCGAAGGGGCGTCCCGGCGCTATATCTGAAAGGTAACATAACTAACAGGAACAGACACGGTAGGGAGTTTTTAATAAGGCTGGGGGAAAAGATACGTTTTAACAGCTTTCCTGAAAGCAAAAAGATCTTCTAAAGAGCGAATGTAGACAGGAAGCGTGTTCCACAGTTTGGAGGCTAGTACCATAAACGATCGGCCACCTAATCTGCATTTTTGGAAACGTGGGACAAGTGCTAGATTCTGACCGGCAGAACGGAGGCTGCGTGAAGGGGTGTACAAAGTCAGGAGGTGCTGGAGGATGGTAGGGGTATCAGTTTTAAGAATTTTAAACGCAAAACAAAGAGTCTTAAATTCTATGCGTCTAACTACTGGTAGCCAGTGCAATTTAGAAATTGTACTGCGGGCAGAGCAGAAACGCGGCAAGCCCACCAGGGCCCTGGCTGCCGCGTTCTGCACTCGTTGGAGTCGCCGGACTTCCGCCTGGTTGGCGCCCAAAAATAGTGAGCTCGCGTAATCGAGCCTCGATAATACGCTAGCTTGAATAACCATCTGACGTGTAGGGGCATCAAAAAATTTGAGGATAGGCCTCAAACCACGCAGAATGCCAAAGCACATGGATGCCACCTTCTTAGTATGACACGAGAAGGTTAGTTTGGAGTCCAACCAGACGCCAAGATTTTTAAGTTCGAACACAGGTTTTGGAGGGGGTCCCAGCTCCTTAGGCCACCAGCTCGCACCCCACAGATCAGGATGTTTCCCTAGTACCATCACCTCGGTTTTGAGGGCGTTGAGCTGTAAACAGTTGGCTGTAAGCCAACTAGCAACAGCCCTCAAACCATCCGCAAAATTTGATGCCAGTTGGTCAGAGTCCCCGTTTAGAGCCACCGCCAACTGGGTATCATCGGCGTATGATACCATTGTGAGACCCCAACTCTTCGCAACTTCCGCCAAAGGTTGAACGTATAGGTTGAAGAGAGTGGGGCTCAACGCCGAACCCTGCGGGACTCCTTGGGTGATGGCATGAGGCTTGGATCTAAACGGTGGTACTACTACCTGAAAGGATCGATCCGAAAGGAACGATTGAAACCAGTCCAGCGCTTTGCCAGATATGCCAGCCTCACCAAGCCTTCGGATAAGAATGGTGTGGGATACAGTGTCAAAGGCTCCACCTTCTAGGAAGCAATATTATTTATAAACTCTTAAACCCAATGGTTTCAATGATTCCTAGCAGAAATACCATATCAGGCGCTGGGAAATCCCGCACCTCCACCACAGGGGTGGAGTAAAAAAATCCATATTTGTACATGAATGCCATTGTCGAAGATCAGTCATTGGATTTCCAGCCAAAAACTTCAGCAGCTCTTTTACAACTAAAGGACAAGTGTTTACTCCACTTCTGGCAGAATTACGGTACCACATATTTTTGAGCATTTTTTCAATTTTACTCGCCTCTCAGCCAAGTCTTTGCGTTTTATTTGAACTGACTTGACCGGTATCACACCGGGGTTGTGCTACACAAAGTGCCCTGAGGCACAATAGGCATGCGCATGTGTTTTTGATGTCACTGGGGCATTTTGGTGTTACAGAGGAGGTACAGACTCTTGTGAAGCACCTCCACTAGTATAGATCGCACAAGTGAACGTTTTGCACCTTCATGATGCCAAGGAGAATGTATCTTATCCGCATGAGGTTGTGGCCCCTTGCAAATGAGGGAACACCTTTGCCATGCACCCTTGCAGTATGAAAGAGGCAGGCCATTAAGAGGTGCGCTGATTGTGCAATACACATGAGCTGGCACTCCAGACGGTGTCCCATTGGGAGGAGTTACATAGGGTTCATAGAACCCCCAGGAAAGGGGGTGTATAGTCACATAGTTTATCCACCTGTGGTGAGAAACCATACCCCCCCTGAAAAAGCAGAATGTTCCCCTTGCACTAAAAGGAAAACTAGCAGGTTCAGACTGCCACCCTGCCTTTCAGGCTTCGCTGTCCTAATGCACTGTCCCAAACGCATATTATGGTGGTAACATTCCACACGGTTCCGGTTTGCAGCGGGCGCAACCACCCAGTCAACCTCTGTTCTTTGAGCTATATTAATGTAATATGACCCCAGAGAGACAAGGACAGCTATGCTTAATTGTGTGCAAACATGGCTCAAATTAAATAGAGAAACAAATGCAAAATCATGATGGGAGGAATACTTGCAATTTGTCTAACCAAAGACAATCGCTCAGTGTAGCATTCCAATCCACTGTTGTTTTGACAACCATGCCACCTCAGACTAGGGGCAGCTATATTTAAAAAAGCCTTGATTCTGCTCCAAAAGGAGCTGTACAATCAGGACTGCCAAAACAGGATCTTTTTGAGCCAGGACACAAGCAACACAAGACCAGTTTCAGGCATAATTGGACATCTTCAAACGGGTGCATCTTTGTTCCGGTGGCACAGTGAGCAAGAGACCCATGTCGGGACATACCTAAGTCACTTAGGGTGTTACACCAAGCACACAAAAGGTGATGGGAAGAATGCTTGTACTTGGTCTCGCCATTGGTAATCATTTAGGTAGCATTCCTACCCATTGTTTTTTTCCCACCATGCCACCTCAGATTAGACCCACCCACATGCAGATGAGTCTGGTCCTGCTCCAATAGGAACAGTCCAGCTTTGTTCAAAGAAAATATAACAGAGAGATCCACACAAATAAGAATGCATAATAATTAATATTAATTGTTGTCGATATCTGCAACCTTGAATGCATGAGCATGTTCTATTTTGAATATAATTATATTCTTCATTCGTTAAACCAATCGTATTTTGTTCTTTTATGTGATTCACATTTGTATAGTAGTCAATAACTGCAGCATTTTTCTAACAACATTTTTCTTCTTTTGTTTCCCTTTGGCTTGAAGGTAGAGACCTTTGGGTACTTGTATTGGGAAAATCTCCTTCTGCACACACAGTTGGAATACCAGAGTTTAAGTATGTTGCCAACATGCATGGAGATGAGGTAAGATATTTGTCTTCTCGAAAAGCATTTGCACCCAGTATGGAAACAATGACAGATACAATGGTTTAGGGTTATTATTTTGATAATTGATGCCAAGTGATGAAGATGGAACAGTACTGGATGGTATGGAGATACCTAATGAACTACTAGGAGGAAGCTTTAGTAGCGTTGGGCTTTTTAACTGCTACTTTGGCCCCGATTCTCAGCCATCTGGTAATGCCGACTTAGATGAATATGGGGTTTTGCACCTGAATCAGCATTACAAGTCAGGAGCAAATTTCCCACCAATCCGGTGAAAGAAAGTGACCTCTTTTTGCATGGTTGCCCCCACTTTTTGCCAAACTGCTGATTTACTTTAACTGAATGTGCCCTGGGTTCCTGCCAAACAGGTACCCGGGCCTATGTTCTTTCCCTAAAAGTGCTTTAATAAAAATCTCAATTGCCACTCTTTGGCCACAGGTCAGTCCCTTGTAAATGGTACCCTAGGTACCAAGGGCACTGTGGCCGCGCTTATTGTGCCACCCTTAGAGGGCCTGTACATTTACACACACACTGCCATTGCAGGCTGCGTGTTTTGGTGCAGAACAAAGTGGAGAGTCGACATGGCCCATCCCTATGCGCCATGCCTACAACCCACTGCCCTGGCATAGGTCAACCACTCCTCTAGCTTGGTGCACTATACCAGTGGTGAGGGTACTGGTGCATGAGCCCTGTACCCCTACAGTGTCTAAGTCAATTCTTAGACATTGAAAGTGCAGTAATGCCATTAAGACTATTTGATACCGGGAATTTGCCATTACGAACTCCACAGCACCATAATGGCTTTACTGAAATCTGGGGAGTTTGGTATCAAACGTTTCAGCACATTAAACCCACACTGATGCCAGTGTGGGATTTAATGAAAAATGAACACAGAGGGCATCTTAGATATGCTCCCTGAAAAACGACCTAACACTAGTGCCGTGGCTGAGTGGCTGCTTGCCAGCTGCCACCACCAGACATGTTTCTGGACCCCTGGGTCGAGAGCCTGCTGCTCTCAGGAGTCTGAAACAATGCACATTCTGGGATAAGGTGCCAAGCCTCCTCCCCCAGAATGGGCAGGGTACACAAAGGGGAAACTTCAAAGCCTTGCCACCTTTGTGCGCTACACCAGCCATTTGCTGCTTCCAGCAACTGGCCCCCACCGGTTCTGACCCCTACTTTGGGTGGGAGAATCGGCTGTAAAACCAAGTGAGGAAGGGAGGTGTGCCCACCTTCACAATCACAAATTATTAATTGCTAGACTGTCTGAGCCTGGCATTCAAGAATCTGCCACGACTTTACTGACATCATATCTCTCGGACAGATCCTTCCGAGTTGAATTAGGCGAAACCAGCTCTCAAACTTTCGATCTGCAATGCGGAGTGCCGCAGGGCTCGTCCTTGAGCCCTACGCTTTTTAATGTCTAGATGGCCCCTCTGGCCGCATTGATCACACAGTTTGGGTTCTCTGTAATATCCTATGCAGATGATAAGCAAGTGGTCGTATCAATAACCAACAATGAGGATGAGATTGCCGACCGTTTTAAGAACTGCATGTCCCATGTCAACACCTGGATGCAATCAACTGTTTAAAACTCAGTTTTTGGGAGCCAATCCTCCGGTCTGGTCTCCGAAATGGTGCCCTACAGAGCTGGGTGAGTGCCCAACACCTGTTTCAAAGGCAAACAATAGAGGGGTGACCTTTGATTGTCGGCTGACCTTTGACAGCCAGATCAGCTGTCTTACCGACAGTTTCTGGGCCATCCTAAAAATGATTAGAAAGACCCGTTCCTTCATTCCCCCTGAGGCTCTAAAAACTTTGGTGACTGCCCTCGCCATTTCTAGACAAGATTATGGAAATGCCCTTTACGTGGGGATTCAAACACAATATCTGAAAAAGCTCCAACATCAGCAGAACACAGCAAAAAGACTGATTTTGGACATTCCTAAACACAAATCAGTATCCCTGCAGCTAGGAGCTCTGCACTGGCTGCCGGTTAGGAAAAGAATAATCTTTAAGTCACTGTGCATCACGTTTAAGGCGCTCCGAGAAAGGGGCCCTTCTTACTTGCGTCACGGATTAAACACTATGTGCCGTCTAGGAACCTTAGATGTGCACAACTAAATCTGCTGCAATTCCCCAGGTTTAAGCAGGCACGATGGGGAGGAAGGAGCTTCTTGCTAAGATCTGCAAAATTTGGGAATCTTCTTCCACTAACAATTAAAAACAGCCGGAATCTCAAATCATTTAGGAAATCACTAAAAACATGGCTAAACCTAGCAGACCTTTAATTTTACTTCTGCAAACCCCACCCTTGCACGCCCCTCTGAGTTTTTCAGCGCCAAGACGCCTCCGGGCATTCGTTGTGCATTAGAAATCTAAAAATCAAATCAAATAAAATCAAACCTTTGCCAACCCCACACCTCAGGTGGGGGAGGGGAGGCGAAGCACAACTCTCAGTCCCTGCCATCTTGCATATGGGGTACCCAACCAACCAGAGAGTGGCATATGCCCCTCTCCTACTGGAGGGAGGCATAATAGTTGGTGTACCCACCCCAAGGAAGGGACCCATTGGTCCCAACCTTTACTTACCAGTAACGCCCCTAAATCTAGTATTTAGGTGCCACCCTGAACCATGCCTCCTCAGACAAGAACCAACCAGAAGAAAAGAAGAAGAAGGACTGAAGAAGCCATCCTGAAACTAAGAAGAGGAGGACGCCCACTAACTTGGCTAAGCCCTACTGGCCTATCCCCACCTTGAACCTGCTCCAGCAAAATCAGAGTGTGTCCTGCAGCCAGCAACCTCAAGAACGCGAAGGACCTGCCCTGTCTTCCAAACCCAAGACTGTCTCCTGTGAGCACCGGATTGTCTCACCAACAGACTCTAGGCCCCAGCCAAAACCCGTGTCTGCACCCGATGCCTATGGCCTTAGTTCAAGTGGCCCAACACCACGAGGAGGTCTCCCCAGCGATCCTGACCTGAGATCTGGTGTACTCTCTGACCTGCATCGACTGTCCAAACCCCCACCACTGCGACCCGAACTGGTAAGAAAATACGACGCCTAAAGACACCCCTGCACCCGACATCCCACGGCCTTGGGTGGCCCAACTGATGGTGTCCCAGCATCCCCAGGACTCCCAACTTACCTCTCCAACCAGTGGTCCCCTCCAGAAGATTTTCAGCCTGAGCCTACAGTCTTTGTTGCAACGGGAGAATCCCCATTGAAAACAACAGGACACTCGACGGCAAAACAGTACAGTGCACCAAGACCCCCCCTGCACCACTGCGGGTGTACTTTGGGTGCTAAACCGGATGCCCCTTTGCCCTGAGCCTAACACCATGAGCTTTGCTCCCACAACTTTGTGGCCTACTTGTGAGCAGCCAGCAACCGGAGGCCCCTATCCCATATTGGATAACATTGGGCCTCAGCACTCTGCACCTGGTCATCCTAGTGCCGCTGAGGGTGTTCTGAGAGTGCAGCCTTGACCCTGGGAGAACCCTAGTTCTAACCCCAGAATACCAACTCCAACAAATAAGGACTTACCTGCAGACCGTCAACTTCATCTTTCTCCATAGGAATACATTGACTTTTTTTCCTTGAACATTTTTGTGTGGAGTTGGTTTGTGTGGAACATTGAAAAACTGGATTTGTACTAGAAGTGATTTACTTACCTTTTGTCTAGAAGATATCTCAGTGTGATATCTAGGCATTTCACACTGATTAGCAAAAGTAATCTGAAAAGTAATCTAAAAAGTAACGTACATAGTAATCTGTAAAGTAACTGAATAGTAATTTCGAACTGTTGCCTTACCTGTAATTCTACCAACTGCATTTGAACCTGCATTCAACTGTAAATCATTGCATAAGATTTTGCAAAGTATGATTTCACTTTCCTGCACCAGGCTTGGCTTGGTTCTAAGAAATAAAATAAATAAATAATATTTTTGATACCTGCAAATTGGTCTGAGTTCAGTCTATGAGTGTGTGACATCATTTGCTGCCTGTGTACAACAAATGCTTAACACTACCCTCTGATAAAGCCTTACTGTACGCCCACACTACCACTACTAGAGAGTAAGGTGCTATCTACGTTTACCTCTGCCTACCTTTGGGGTTCCACTGGACTCTGTGCCCACTATTCCTCATTTTGGTACAGTATATACAGAGACAGCTTCCTATATCGGTCAGTTTGACCCTGCCCAATTTTCACCACATTTCTAGTTTCGGAACTCAGATTGGGGGAACAAATATTGCTTCATCCCCATTCTGATCTGCAGAACTCGTAATAGTTAATACTGTGTAGAGGAAAACCAAACCGTATGTTATTGGTAGTTCCCCAGACGGTATTACCACATGCAAATATCAGCTAACTCAGAATGTTGGCGTTAATAGTTAGCAAAAAGTTACATTCCACTAAAAGCATGACAAAGTTCAAGTCCATTCCATTCTTTGATACCTGTTGTTTGACCATAAATAATATTTCAGTAGAAGTGTTGGACCGTGGTGAAAATTCATGAACCCTACCTGTGCCGTAAACTAATGGAGACAGGTATAAAGAAGGAGCAAATGTATTGTTAGATTTGACAACTTTTGGTGTGGTTTCCCCTGTCTCCTGTCCTGTTTTTGACTGAGTGCTTGACTTCTGGTTTCAGGACTCTTGGCACTCTACCACTCCTGACCAGTGCTAACGTGCATGTGCTCTGTGTGTAAAATGTAATGGAATGTAGTTTCTTCATGATTGGCAAATTTGATTTACTAGTTAAGGCCATATGTATCAACACATTTCCCCATAGACACAGAATGGGCAAAACCCTTTGATACATCTGGCCCTTAGTCCCTAGTACAGTGCACTGTGCGTGCCCAGGGCCTATAAATCAAATGCTACTAGTGGGCCTGCAACACTGATTGTGCTACCCACACGAGAAGCCCTACAAACCTGTCGCAGGTCTGCCACGGCAGAGCCTTTGTGTGCAGTTTTAAACTGCCATTTACCTAAGGTAGGCCCTAGGTTACCCCATGGGCAGGGTGCAGTGTATTTAAAAGGTAGATAAATCATGTGTCACCATGGGACCATGGTGTCATCCCTGCACATTTGGGCACACCTTTGGTTCTCAAGAAAGCGAGACTCCAATATCGTTATGACGAATTATTTAATCATTCATCTGTGTTTTCATAGTACTTCATTTAAAGCAGTTCAAATCATATCAATGGGATTTTTTACAACGTAAATACATCCAAATGCTCCAATGCATTTCGGGCAGAACATGCCCTTCATCGGGGAGCTTTCGTTGTACTGTGGTCGATAGCTCCGGTCGTCAGTGTCACGAAGTGCACAAGAATTTAAAACATATCTAAATAAAGCTGTGCGCTACCTATCTTGAACAGTATTTAAAAGGTAGGACATGTACTTGGTGTATGACATGTCCTGGTAGTGAAAAACTGCTAAATTAGCTTTTCGCTACAGTAAGGCCCGTCTCTACCGTAGGTTAGCATTGGAGCTGCCTTGCAACATCTTACAAATGTATCTTCCAACTGGGAGCAGTTAGAAAATTGCAGTGTGGTTTCTCTGGACAATTAAAAAACTTGTTTTAGTGAAGTTGGTTTTTAAGTTGCAGGTCTGAAAATGCCACTTTTAGAAAGTTGGTATTTTCTTACTTAACCATTCTGTGCCTCTGCGTGTCCCCAAAATACATACCTATTTACTAGTTAGTCCCTAGTACAGTGCACTGTGCGTGCCCACAGCCCATAAATCAAATGCTACTAGTGGGCCTGCAACACTGATTGTGCTACCCACACGAGTAGCCCTACAAACCTGTTGCAGGTCAGCCACGGCAGAGCCTGTGTGTGCAATTTTAAACTACCATTTACCTAAGGCAGGCCCTAGGTTACCCCATGGGCAGGGTGCAGTGTATTTAAAAGGTAGGACATGTACTTGGTGTATGACATGTCCTGGTAGTGAAAAACTGCTAAATTAGCTTTTCACTACAGTAAGGCCTGTCTCTCCCGTAGGTTAGCATTGGAGCTGCCTTGTAACATCTTACAAATGTATCTTCCAACTGGGAGTGGTTTCTCTGGACTCACAATATAAAAACATCCTTTAGTGAAGTTGTTTTTTAAGTTGCAGGTCTAAAAATACCACTTTTAGAAAGTTGGTATTTTTTTACTTAACCATTCTGTGCCTCTTCCTGTCCCCAAAATACATACCTGGTTTGGATGACAGTTGGGCTTTGTGAATTTACTCTAGATAGTCACACACAAAGGGAGCGGAGGTGTTTCCTTTATGCTAATGGCCCATCACCAGGCTGATGAGCCTTCCTGAGCTAGAGTGGTGGGAGGAGCTCACCCTTGCACCTGAATAGTGCTGTGCCTGTACCCACACAAGGAGCTGCATACCCCCTGTAGTGTGTCAGGAGCTAGGACCAGGAAGGGCAGGGTATTGTATGCCACAAAGACCTTTCTACTTCAAAGGCTAAAATAGGGATGCGTACTGAACCTCTGACATCAAATACTGAGCGGGAATGCTCAACAACCCTGCGCCATCTTAGGGGCCCGACGCATCACCTGAATCCACGACGCCTCACCTCTTCTGCGCCATGCATCATCTTTCATTTTCAGCTCATCAAAGGTACTGTACTCATCAAAGGTACTGTAAGGGGGTCACGTGATTACTGTATCCAGCCTGCGTTTTTATCGCAGTAAGAATGAACTTTTGGATTTTGTTGAGATCACGCGTGACCAGACAGCTGCAGTTGGGGCTATAGACTTCTAAGCACTGCAGTTTTGATTTAATCTTTAAAAAATCACATCTTGACTGGTGTATGTTGTACTTTTGTCATTTTGGCCTTGTTTTACTCAGATAAATATTTGCTAATTTCTCCAAACTGGTGTGGAGTACTTTTGTTGTGTTTTCACTGTGTTACTGTGTGCATGTGCAAAAATACTTTACACATTGCCTCTTTAGTTTAGCCTGACTGCTCTGTGCCAAGCTACCAGAGGCTGAGCACAAGTAAACTTTTAGTGTGTACCCCACTTACCCTGACTAGGATTGTGTGGTCCCAACTTGGACAGGGTACATACCTCTGCCAACTAGAGATCATATATCTAACAGGTATGATTTATTATAAGGCGTGTTTTGGTTAGTATTCCCCGTCAGTGTGAGGCCAGAGAACCATATGTGTTGGGAAATGACTTGTACCGTCTTCACTATAAACCTTGTGCTCCCTGTTAGGGTTCCACAAGGCTCATGTTTTTCCATCTGTTGATCGGCTACTTTACTAATCTTACCCTGACATTTGGGGTTGTGTTAAGTAAATTGTACCCATTATTAGTATATCATTTTAAGGAACATAGTCAAAATAAGATATATTTTCAGATAGTGCTCAGATGCATCATATTAAAATGTATTGTCCTTAATACTGTTTCTTTTCAGCTTCCCCGTCCATATTGCTGACTACATTTTCAAAGGTTAACATCATGCCCCCAACATGCACTCACTTTTTGGCTCAGTATGGATTTGGGAACCAAGCTCCATGCCCTTTTATGCCCCACATAATTCTACTGAAGATAAATTTTCTGCAGCTCTTCATAGAGTTACTTATCTACAGTCATCCTTGTATGATTTTATCCCATAGTTCTGCTAACTATGAACGCCCATTCAGTGGTTCACATTATTCCTCATTCTGGATAGTTTTGCTTATCGTGTGCGTTTTCCCATTTCTACTCAACATAGGTATTCCCTTTTCCTATGTTGTTCATACATTTCCTACACTATTTTAATCACATTTCAGTATCTCATCAACTTTCCACAGCTCTGCACAACATGAATTTTCAAGAATTCTTGTTACCATGATAGATAGATAGATAGATAGATAGATAGATAGATAGATAGATAGATAGATAGATAGATAGATAGATAGATAGATAGATAGACAGATAGACAGATAGATAGATAGATAGATAGATAGATAGATAGATAGATAGATAGATAGATAGATAGATAGATAGATAGATATGTTTATTTGCACAAATATTTAAAATCATTGCAATTCATACAAAAAGGACATGAAAAAGCACTTTCCACTCTCAATTAAAAAGTTAATGTTTAAAAAAAAATAAGGAAGAACTTCATAGCTAACACAGCGGAGGTTCATGGGGAACATCTACTGGTAAAATTGAGTTTATTTTAATCATGAATTTTACGAATCGGGCGGCCATCTGAGATGAGTCCCCCTTCATCCACTCCTCTAGGGCTTCTTGGCATGTCCGCACATTGAGAATTTTCCAGATAGGACACAACCAAAAAATTCGAAAGGGGAGTAGGATTCTACAGATGCACAAAACGTGTATTACATTTTCTTCCGTATTGCAGCGAACACGACAGTGAGAGGGCGGATCTGCCTTATACTTCCGTCCATCCTTATACCCCATCGAGGGATTAGGCCAAAACGTAGTTTCATTAGCTGGTGTTTCACCGATGGCTTCATAGAGGATGACAGATAATGCGGTATGGTTTTAAGGTCATAAAGTTTTGACGCCCAACTGCCATGGGATAGATTTTTCATGGCTGATGCATCTTGTTCCACTGAGAAGATCTTTGCTTGTTTAGTCAAAACTTTAGCAACCACCCCTATGGGCAGCGAGCTTGCCCATAATTCAAGAGCTTCTAGTGCGTCCAAGCAGAATATTAAAAATGTATTCCAGGTTTGTTCAACAGTGACCGTATACAGCTCCTTAGTGTAGAGTTGTGAGCCATTTTAGTTTTTGCACAATAGGCAATGAATCTTGCTTTCATGATCCAATGTTGAGAAGACAGGCAGAACTCCAAATGGATTTGGGCATGAGAGGTCGAGTTGGGTAGATGAAACACTCTGCGAAAACAAGCTGATTGTACTCTATCCAACCAGGTGAACATTTCATCTTTAAAAATAATGGCGCCAAAAACTATAGTGGATAGTAATTTGGCACCTATCAGTCGAATTAACGGGGGGAAGTCTGGAGAATGGAGAGCTTTCTTAGTTCTTAGGAAGACCCCTCCAGGCTGCGAGCCACACCTTGCATTGCAGCGACTTGCGGACCCGGGCTCCCTCTGTGGTCTAACCAAACTCCAAGATATTTATATATGGCAACTACCTCTATAGGTTTCCCAGCGATGTACCAGGGGCGCTGTCTTGCTCAACGCCTCAAGACTATCATCACCTTAGTTTTAGAAATATTAATCTCCAAAACATTTGTTTCACAATATGATGCCAGTGAATCAAGAAGTCGTTGAAGGCCCACCTGAGTTTGATCAAGAATCATGTCATCTGCCTATTGCATTGACTGGATTTTAGCAGATGCGATTCTTGGTGGGAAAGCTCGAGAACAGGCCAGCCACTCAGGCAAGTCCGCAAGGTACTAATTAAAGAGTAAAGGCGCCAAAATGCATCCCTGCTTTAGGCCTCTGTTGGTCATGATTTTATTGGTTGTAGACCAACCAGCGGAAACTTTTATTTTTACCCAGGTATCGGTATAGAGAGCGATAATGGCATTCAATAGAGACTGCGGGATGCCCCATTTGAACAGTTTTTCCCAAAGCCTGGGATGGACAACGCTATCAAATGCCTTTCGAAAATCAATAAATCCCAAGAATAGCGATTTTTCCCTTTGTTGCAAGAGTATCCTCAATCATGTGGGCTAAGCAGATCAGATTGTCCTTGATGTGACAGCCCTTCTGGAAACCGATTTGCGTGATATGTATTAGTTTACGGTCTTCTGCCCATTTGATCAATTCTTGTAATAAGACGCCTGCATAGGCCTTCCCGTCGACGTCAAGGAGGACAATCATCCAAAAGTTATTGGGATTAGACCACTGGCCTTTTTTGTAGATTGGGACGAGGAGAGCGCCTTGCCAAGAATGAAGAATAGGCCCGCCCATTCTGCATGCCTCAAATAGGGGGGCCAAGAGCGCTTCCCACTTATGAGTGGAAGCTTTATATATCTTTGTTGGTATACCACTTGGGCCCAGGGCCCCTCCTGGGCGCATTTGCTTTATAATAAGTGCAACTTGTTTAGGGGTGATCTTAATAGTGGGTGGCGTTCCAATATGAGGATTAAGGAGAATAGAGCTGTGATCATTAGGCCAGTTGTTTCTGACGGGCTCAACGTAAAGTGCTTCACTATGAGCCTCCCAATCAGTGGGGGAGATATTTGTTACTGTAGATGGTTGATCTGATCTAACAGCCTTATTTACCCAGCTCCAAAACCTCTTTTGATCCTTTGATTTCATGATTTCATGGGCAATTGTCTAGTGCGGTTCTTCTTTTATCCTCTGATAGGTGAACCTTGCCTTCCTATACTCTTTGCGAGTAATCAATGGTTTCTCTCGTAAGGATTTGTGAACTATGTTGGTGTATGTGCATTTGGTTATTTAATTTGTGTTTAATACTCAACATAGTTTGCTTGTGCTCACTAAAGTAGGGTAGAGTTGAGGGGGAATTATTTGAACTTTTAAGTATCTTTATAGATAGATTTTATTTAGGTCCTCCACTACCTGTTTCCACAATAGTGCCGTCAGTTGGTTGCTAAACTCATGGTTCAGGTTTTCTTAGAAGTCATCCACCTTCTCTTCAATTGTTTCTTGTTGATCCAGGGTCCACCGTAGTTTTCTAATAGGCTCCAATATAGATTATTTCCCAATCAAGTAATTTTTTGGGCGGGAGCTCTGCCTGGATAGAACTTTGCACGTTAGGACGGCACAATCACTTTCCAATGAGGGGGTTACCACAAATGCCTGAACAAGATGAAAGTGGGCGACTGAGATCCATATGTAATCCAAGGTAGCCATTCTGAAGGGGGATACATGGGTATAAGCAGGAGGCGAGTCTAAATCAAGTCTTCTGTTTAAAATGCGGGGCCCTAGTTGGTTTAAGCACACTTCCACCTTTGTCCCTTGATTGTCCTTCTGTTGGTACTGGCACCTTATATCCAGGATAGCCCACATTTGGTTGTCCAATGAGGATAGGAGAGAAGAATCCACTCCTTTCTCCATTAGGTTAGCATTAAAGTCTCCCATTACTAGCCACATATCGTTTGGGAAGTGCACGAGAAGATCTCTCATGATAGGGAGCATTTTATTCAAGGTTGACTCTCGCCTTGCCCTTTACAGAGTGGGGAGACCTTTAGGGTCAGGTTGTTCTTCAAAGCGATTAATACTCCTTCTGGCGCATGGCCGCCTACTTGAGATGCTATTGCACAAGATTCATAAACAGTATAGTCCACCCAGGGGATAGTTTGCAAGGACCAAATTTCTTGCAAAGCAATAATGTCGTATTTTTTCACAAACAAAGTCGTTAATCGTTCAGCTTTTCCTTGGTTAGTCTTCGGATATTGCAAGAACAGATTCTAAGGTGGTAAGCAGCATCTTTACTGGTTTTATGTCCAGTCGAGGTTTTATGTGCTTCAACCTAAGGCATGAGAGAGCCAAGACCAATCTTGAGAGTTCTGTTGTTTGAGATCACACTGGCGGGAATCTCCTACTCTGGATGTTATTTATAGCGGGTTCTTTTTCCAGGGCATTGTTTGGGTACCCGCTAGGGAACCACACAGAACTGAAGTAGGCAACTGCCTGGTTAAATCACTGTTAGAGAAAGTTGGAATATTGGAATCTTTTGTGGCATTAGGAGCTCTGTCCTTTAAAAACGCAGGGTACTTAACTTTGGTTGCAGGACTAATCTGGATGCCCCAATCGCCCAAACAATCTTTATTCTTCAGTAGGGCAGAGGCCATATCTTTGCTGTAGAAGGTTACTACTGTGGTCTCATTTATTTGGGGCGACAAAAGGCACATTTTCAATGTCTGTTAGCAGGTGGCTAAAATTCCTCCTCCATGGATGTTTTTTCTAGATACAGAGGCGGTATTGGCTTTCGATTCAATGTCGTCGGATCTGAGCCAGCATAATAGCACTCTATTCTTTTTCCTAGCAATTTTTTATTTCTTTAATTTCGTCTTGTTTTTCCTGGACAGATGTCCTTCAGGGGGTTACCATGAATTTCACTTACGATTCTATCATTATCTCCTACAGTTCTGTGCACCACGTGTTTCTGCTACAATCCCGCTCACCATGATATGAGTTATTGATTTCGCTACTACCATGGCCACTGGTGCAAGTCAGCTCTATGGGCTGCCACTTTCAATGACTGAACAGTAAGATACAGCCAAAATGTTGGTGCATTGGGCCATAATACTCATGGGCCCAGTGTCACTGCACCTACTTTACTATTGTTACCAACACCTCCAGTAGCAGCCAATCGTACTACGAAGTGGTGGGGAGGGGAGAACACAAAAAAAATAAAAGTATAAATAAAGGAAATAAAACGTACCTGCTCCGACGGCCGCCGCCTTGCTCCCAATCCTTGCTCCTTGTCGGGAGCTTGCTGCGCAATGCACAGCCTCACAGGTTCCCAGCTCCCAATCTGGCTATTCCCAGCATGTAAGCAGCACTGGGATTGGTCTGAATGCCTCAGTTCGGCGCTCAGACATAGACTAGGGAGCAGGGTTGGTTTCTCCACCCAGCTGTTCAACACAGTGGGTGGAAAGGCTAAGTGCGCATGACAGTCTTGCCGGCCCCAGAGTGCTGGCAACCCCGTTCTGAGCACTTGGCAGTGCTCACCACTCCCCCCTCCTCCATGGTGCTGCAGCTGTAGCATCAGGATGGAAGGCCACGCACCTCCCTCGGCTCGCACCCTGCAGGGCTGAAAATAAAATGATCATAAAAATGTTTTATTGTCATTTTATTTTTGTCCTTTGCCTCTGCCGACTTTCAGCAGGGAGCGACGCTCCTCCGCCATAACGGAGGAGCAGCCCCTGGTCTGCTCTATGCCAAAAATGTGCTCACCATAAAGTTCGCTGATAAATCATAAATCTCATCTACTCTTCTGCTCATTAAAGGACTTATGTATTTCTGCCCAATGAGGCGTTTTACACAATGATTAAAAAATGAGGGAAGTAGGCGACAGACCTGCATTATTTGAGTGGAAATCATGGGATAGAAAGCTGTCTGCTAGTCAGTTTTCTTTGTCTTCTATTCTGTGCACCTGCACAGTGAGGAGCTCAGCTCCCCTTCACCCACCACAAAATGCACCACAACTATAGACTACTTCCGAACGCGTTATGTCACAAGTCCCTTGATGAGTGTGCTGGTATCTCTTCAGTTGTGTTTCTACTTCCACTGATTGCCCGAACTAGACCACCAGTGTGAGAGTGTTTTTATAGAAGAGGGTAAACGGTTTCCTTTATTTGTTTCATATTTTGTTGTTTAAATTTTATTGCGCCCGCCTATGCCAGTATTGGTTTCTTTGCACTTAACTTTAATAGTGGATATCAACAATCCAAGTTCTTTTTATTTATTTGCTCAAGAAGCAGCTCCTCAGCAATCTGTAGATATCGCTCCTGTCATGCTTCGCCAAAATAAAAGTATAGTAGCCCAGACTCAGTTATACTAAGGGGGCTGTAACAACTGGGCTTGGCATCCTGCAGTAGGCAGAGCTCCAATAGCAAGATTCAGAGCTGGTTGTGACAGGACATAGGCACTGCCTCAATTTGTGATCCAATGAGAGATTCTCCTTTGTTTAGGTCACCAAGTTACTCACCTCTTTATCTGGTGGTGGGCTAGAAACCAGGACTACAGAACAAAGGTGAGGTGTCAGTATGCAGCAGCAATTGACTGTATTTCAGGGATTTCCTAACCTTGGACTTGGAATCCAAGAGGAGTAAAACACTCTTTCATCTCCCACCACTACCGCCAATGACCAAATACACAGGACTATGAGGGACCGTGGTAGGCACAGGGACTAGGGAATGAGATGCTAGACATAAAAGAGACACTGGACTCCACACTGACTCATAACTCTTGCTGGTCAGTAATGTCTGCAGACTGTTATGGATGTCTAAAGACAAAAAGATATCTTCAGTAAAGTGCCAGAAGAGCCCTGCACATAACAGAAATAGTGAATAGATGTACCTTGGCAATCTTTCAGTATAGACAACTGTCTGTAGTTTGGTGTGGAATATGTATTTCCTGCAACGAGATATACAAATAATGAGTATCGTCAAAATATGTTCACTAAACATTTCTCCGTGTGAAATTAATAACTACCTAATGCTTCGTCACAATGCACTTTCTGTGGAAGATGATTTAGAATTTCTACTTGTCTTGTGTAGTACTGCAAGGTAATTAACAAATGTTAAATATTATAATATTCTTTCATTCGCAAAGAGTATTATCATCGTCGAATTCTAATATCTTATGCATTGACACATATATACCACGAGGAACAAAAGTACATAGCCCTGGCTTAATGGTCCTTCCTGTTTCTTCACAGGAAGCCTTCAAGCAAAATGCAACAAACTCATGATCTCATAAGTGTTCATATTGACGTAAAGCCCCTCAGGTCCAACTCCATCTTATGTATGCTCTAACTCCATCTTGGTTCAGTTTGTTATCCTGCAACAACTCGACTTACAGAAACACCTCTTTGTATTCCTAAAGTCAGTGGCGTAGTTAGGGAGGAGCGGGGAAGGGGGGTCGGCCAGCCCCGGGCGGCACGAGTTTTTGGGGATGCGACCTCCCCCGCTATCACCTGGCATCTCGGGCAGCAAGAGCAAAGCCCACGCGTTACACAATGCGTTTGCCTCAGGCGGCAAACTGAGAAAATGCTCGCCAGCACCCTCCCCGCTCTTTACTGCGGCTGCCATGGGGTTGCAAACGCAGGGATCGCCACAAGCACCCACTGCCACTGCCTAAAGTCCTTCAGTGCAATCCAAGTAAGCAACTGCCCATTAGCAAACAACATTTAAAAAATTTGTAGCAACGTCCCGGCTATAGCATGGTTGTATCATGATTGCACAACATACATGCCGTGGGCCTCGAGGGAAGCTATACCCAAGTATTCCCAATGGCTGCCAGGCCTCCAGACTATGTGAGAGTTCAAGGCCTCCTGAGTTTGTTGTCAGGACACTATCGCTTAGTACATACTCTACAAATGTAAAAGCTCAGTACAGAGTTCAAACAGCACCAACACTCTGAAGGGAACACTTGCTGCTTCTTCCTGGGAAAAACTCAGTGTGAGTGGCTTTGGAGTATAACTCCCTAGCACAAGTTGTAAATGATAAGCAATACCTATAGCCATGCTTCCTGATGCCATCGCTCCCAGGTAACAAATCCCTCATGCAGGTTACAAGGTATCAAAAGGTCGAAATGTTGTGGTACTGGTTAAGGATTGGGTGTTATAGTAGCCCTCTTGAATGCTTCAGTCAGCTTCCATCTGAGCATACTGAAGAATTAATAAGCAGTTGTGCTACTACATCCTTTGATTGCAGCACTTTGGCTAAATTCCACTCACTCATTAAATGTGCCTGTATCTATGCTGCCTGTTTATCAGGTAGACATTTCTTCTACCTACACAAACAAGTGTTTGGAAAACCAGTAGGTCAGGCTTTATTGTGCAAATGTATCCAAACAGCATTTGTGCATGCTTGTGTTAGCATATTAAAATTCGATCGATTGGCTTTACCACTGTGCTTGAATGTCAGTAGATTCTGATTGCTCTGTCACAGAAAATGCAAGTCCTAACTAAAGCATTAAAAAGCAAACACAAGGAGATGATGGAGGGAACACTGAAACTTTTCAGACACTCACCCTCAGTCACAGATCTGGGTTGAATCCATCATCGTTCTTTAACTCACTTTGCCGCTACAGTTCAGACCCAGCCATATGCAAATCAGTCTTGACCCTGTGACTCATAGGAACAGTCCAGTCGAACTGCCAAGCAAGGTTTTCACTGGACCTGAAACAAGCATCCTGGGACCGGTTTTAGAGTAACACCCCTCATCAGCCAGGCTGGCTTGGAACCAGTGGCAAAGAATATGTAACAACTGGTCAGCAGACAGCCGAGTTGTCAAGCCGAACATGATAATATAAATTTCCCCATAAACCTACAGTTTATTCTGATGTCTGTTCGATTACTAACAAGATACAGGTTGGGTTAACTTACCTGCTCCCTATGAAATCCCTCTACCATGAATTTCTCTCACCATTCTGCATATTCTTATGAATAACTGCTACATGTGGACTTTGTATAAATGTGTATTCTGCTCACTCAGAAATGTCCACTCCCACAATTATGTCCAGCAGTGGTCACCAATGTTTAGCTCATTATCAGCATGTTGCTCTCAGCCCCCATGTTGTTGCTCAGGAATTCTCACCCCTTTCTTTCAATACCAAACATGTTTTACATTTTGAATAGGGTGCCTTCCTGATTGACTTACTCGACTGCCTGAATGCTTGTACACCCCCTAACAGGAGTGTACAACCTTTGATGGATGGGCTGGAGAGAGAAGCCTTTGGGCAAACACCCTCTTTACAACAGACACTATGGATGGCAGGCGGGGAAAAGCACAGGAGTAAATTGACCACTCTTCCCACTCAATGGTGGGCCATGGGCCAGGGCTCCTCTAAAGAGGCCAGTCAGTAAACAAGGCAGGCAATAGCAATACTGGATCAGCTGCTCCACTCATGACCGGCTATGGTGCCTGTGCCAGTACAACAGCTGACCAGACCAGTCAGCCTGTGCCAGCACTTTCAGATAAGCCAGACACAACTTCTCCCCACATCTGAGCTGAGCCACAGAAAGGCAGCCAAAGGGGCAAGGGCTGGCTGTGGCATCATTGAATGGAATATTTTTGAAGAAATATTGCGTAGAGAGTGGCTTAAACTGGCCAATTTGAATGGATTGCATTATTACAAACCTGGGAAATAGTATGGTAATTTAGAAGGTTAAATATGCTGGGTGTGTGAGCTAGGAAAATAGCTTAGTGAGCTAAGCATCCTGTTCAAATATCTATTTACAGCTCCAAATCATAGTTTCAAATCCTGGCAGGGTTGGCTAAATCCATCATCCTGATGGCTTTGAAAAATTAGTTTTGGGTAATGTCAAGTGTTAATACAGTGATACTAAACTGGAAATGTTTGACATGAAGAGCTGTACGGGAGTTACTTTGGAAGTTGTAAATGTGTACTAATTAGGTATGCACATAAAGTACGTTGAACTGTATTCTGACAGAGGCACAAGAGCATGGAAAAGCTGTGCACATTAGCATTATTTTTTATGGGGAGAGCCCCCAAGCCTGGAGGATAGTGGTGTCTAATTCTTTTTAATATTTGAGCCAATATAGCTTGCCTCGATTTTTTGACAAATGGCACTGGGTTCATATGTTTATAAATGCAGCATGTACATCTAAATATCCCCAAACTTTAGAAAGGATCTAAGTATCAAACCTCCGTGTAGACTGGTCCTTATGTTGTACCAGAAATGGAATAATGTTACTGATTGATCTAATATGTATAAATATTGTTAGAGATGGCCCTTTCTGCAGGGTCACCCCAAACATTTTGCCTTCCTCCTCCCCTTTTTCTGACCTATTTTATGTTGGTTTTAGGACTCTGTGCACTTTATCACTGCTAACCAGTGCTAAAGTGCATGAGTTCTTTCCATAAAACATGGTAACATTGGCATATCAATAATTGGCATATTTTATGTATCTATACATCCCTAGTAAAGTGCACTGTATCTGCCCAGGGTCTGTAAATTAAATGCTACTAGTGGGCCTGCATCACTGACTGTGCCCCTCACTCAAGTAGCCCTTTAAACATATCTCAGGCCTGCCACTGCAATTAACTCTCTTGGCAGGCCTGAACCTTCCTTTTTCATACATACAGGTCACCCTTAAGGTAGGCGCTAGACAGCCCCAAGGGCAGGGCACAGTGTATTTAAAAATTTGGTAATGTGCTTTTAAGATGTACATGTCTAAGTAGTGAACAATTCTTACATTCTTTGTTCACTACTGTAAGGTCTATCTTGACCATAGGCTAGCATTTGGCTTACCTAATACTATCTCATAAGTGTAATTTCCATTTGGGACAAGATGGAAATGTCGAGTTTGGGGTCTCTGGACTCACAATTTAAAAAAGCTATTTATGGTGAAGTCGGATTTTGAATTGCAGGCCTGAAAAAGTTGGCATTTTCTTACTTTAGCCATTCTGTGCCTCTGCCTGTCTCTGAATACACGTCTGGGTTGAGTGACAACTAGTTTTTCTGCATTCTCTCTAAACAGTCACACACAAAGGGAGCTGAGGTGTGACATTTGCATCCAGATGGCCCATCACCAGGCTGATGGGCCTTCCTGTGCTAGAGTGGGAGGGAGGAGCTGACACTTGCTGTGCCTGTCCCCATCCAAAGAGCTGCCTACCCCGCCTCCTGTAGTGAGGAAGGGCAGGGACCTTGTGATCTTCAAAGACCTCTTTGTAGTCTCCATCACTTCTAAGGCACAACTAGGTATAAGTACTGGGCCCCTTCCACCACCAACTCAGCACACTCTGGATGTAAGGACACTCTGCCAGCAAGAAGGACTGCTGTGCACTGAAAGAACTGTCACTTTGCTGGATTTGCTGGACTCCTGATCTGCTGTGCTGCCTTGTTGCCCATTGCCTTGTGGTGAGAAGAACTGGCCCTGAATCTCTATATTCCAAGAACCAAGTGACTCCAAGGGCTTGCTGGGTTGCCTCCTGTTCTGATGTTTCAGGGAAATCAAAGACTTTATCCAACTCTGCATTAGCGGCTGGACTCTGCCAACTCTGCATCCTGCCCTGCCAACAGGCGCCAATCCAGTTCTGGGCCTTCAAGAGGGTTTCTGCATCTGTTTTCTCCAAATCCCCATGCATTGCCTGCATTGTGCCAGCCGGGACAAAGTCGATGCAGTGCCGGTTGAAGGACATCTCTGCGTGGATTAAAGATAATTTGGGCCCCGACTGCAAGGCTTGAGGACTACGCATCGCCTCCATCGTAAGGGGTTCAATGACGACGTGGGACCCGACTGCGAGGCTCGATGATGACACATCGCCTCCATCGTAAGGGGTTCGATGACGACGTAGGACCCATCTGCGAGGTCCGACGACGACGCATCAGCCCAACTGTGTGATTCGCAACAGACGCAGTTGCTCCTCGACATCGATGCATCTTCCGGAAAGGTACTGTTTTCAGCTTGACTGCGCAGCTTATGTGTCTGATACATGCTCCATCCCGGTCAGTTTGACTTTTCAGATTTGACCCGGTTCAGCACGACTCAAGTAACCCCTAAGTACTATTGACTTTTAAGCACTAGATTTCAAGACATTCTTTCAAAATGAATAACTCTGGCTCAATTCTTGGATTTTTGTCGTTTTGGTCTTGTTTTGTTCATTAAATTATGCTCTGTTTTTCTAACATGTGTGCAGTATGTATCAGTCTACCAGAGGTTGAGTACAAGTTAATTTAGGTTTTGTACATGACTTACCCTGACTGGGATTGTAGTCTCTATTTGGACAGGGTGCAAACATCTGCCAACTAGAAACTCCGTTTTTAACAAACATCAACAAATCTATTTGTCACTATATTGTCCAAAAATCAGTTGGATAAAGCAGCCAAAAATATTATTTAAATCTTAGCATGCTTAGATAAATTATACTGGCTTAATGTGCTAAGTAAAATGCAGAATTCCCAATACGATTTCACCAAAATGCTTTAGGTACACCCTCCGAAGTCTCTGTAATTTTAATCCCTGAAAATGTTAGCTAATATTATTCTCTTAACGTGAATAAAATGCACCACGTGCAAATGTTTTAAACAATCATTGGTCAAGAAATTCTACATGACCCCGAAAACTGATTTTTAAGTCTATAATGTGTTTCCCAATGTTGTTTGACCAAAGTGCTCAAAGATTCACCATTTACCACTCACGCCGTAATTTTAAAAGCAATGTGAACTGGACTCTGTACTTGTCTTACATGGAGGGATATTCCATATTCTAGTTAACATTATTTGCAATTACTCTAAATGAGTGAATATGCACATATTTCTAACATTACATTAATTACAACTCTAAATCATGGAAGAATCATTTTATCATCATCTGTTCTATAATACGTTCCGTCGTGTTCTAACTTCTGGACGTTGCTCAACACTTTTTTTGACAGGCATATGTTGCTCAGTGTCCAGAAAATCTACGTCTGTTGCACACCATGAATTTCTTCATATTGCGCTCACCACATATTTCACACAATTCTGTTCATCAAAAATATTCTTATAATTCTGTTTACAATGATTTCCTCCCCAATTCACACACAACATAAATTTCCCCCTGTCTTATAGTGAATTATGTTCTTACTTTTGCCAAAATGCCACTAGCTTTCTCAAAAACAGTGTACAGGCTACATAATAAGAGATCACACATGAAGGATGTGATTACTTCTGTTTGTCATTTGGACATAATTGGGTGAAACGGCTGGAAACATGTATGTGTTTAGGATGTCTTTAATAAAGTTGCTGCATGGTATTTGGGATTCCAAACTCTACATTTAATTTGAGCAATTATGCCCTCAGTTGTAGAGTTTCAAAAGTATCCAGACTCACCAAAATTCTGATGTGCGCATGTCACAATCCTCCACTGCATTATGCTATCCTGAACAAGGGCTTTTGCTTCTCCTCTTTGTAATTTCAATTTGATCCCATCCCTGGTTTTACTACACCTGGTTTCAAGAAAAAGTAGCGTGAGAGTGAAATCCATACTTAAGGTGTGGCATAACACTTGGCAGCTTGCAAAACTTTAGGACACGTTTTATGCTGCCCTGTCACTCAAGTGTTGCTTTTGCAGGTCATTGGCCGGGAGATGCTGCTGTACTTGATCCAGTACTTTGTGCAGAACTATGGGACGGATCCAGTTGTCACCGGAATGATGGATAACACCCGGATCCACATCATGCCCTCCATGAACCCGGATGGATTTGAAAACAGCGTTTATCTACCTGACTGTGCTTACCAAACCGGAAGGTAAGACTGCGAACGAGGTCACATTTTAATTACATACATGTCACATTTGAACTACATACATTTTAACACATACTAACTACAACACTGACCATCAACAAGCCCAATCATCTATGTTGTCCACTTATTTACTTTATTTTATATAGAATTAGATATCGAAACAAAAAGGGAGAGACAGGTGTATTTCACTTGGACTTCTCACCATAAAATGGAACTACCCAGAGTTCCTTTCTTGTATTTTGCACGGTCTACATGTCACTGGTGCCCAGCTCATGTTTGGGTTAGGTTATGTACCTCCGACAAGGTCTAACGAGAGTGTAAACGGTGCCACAAGCAGATTTTAATATTTTCAGATGGTATCTAGTAATCTAAAAGCAATAATACGTTGTTATCATGACAAGCGTTTTTGTAATATTCTGGCAAATTGTGGGTGACATTTGGATAATCCAAAAAGTAGTGTGTATCGGTGGATGGGTGTGTTAGGAAGGTAATGCTGCACCGGCGCCAAGAGGCGCAGTGCCGAATTGGTTATCCCCGGGATTATGGCGTTTTTGGAATGAAAGCCTTGGGGATTGGGGTCATGTGCGCGTCTCATCGTCGCGGCATCGTGAGATCTTGTGTGTTTTTTAGTCGAAGGTTCGTTTAAAATGTTGTGTTCTACGCTTTCCAATAGGGTGTAAAACATTCCGACCCTAATTTGAGAGCCTTAAAAACTATTCGGCTATTTACATAGTGGTCGGCATATCGTTATACCCACGTGGTTGCATGAACCTTGTACTCAAATGAACGAATTTCACACATTGTGCAAATGCATGTCCCTCTTCCGTACTTTTGGCTGTTTGTGATTCTTCGCATCTGGAGTGTGTTGCCCGCGGCCTAGAAAGTTAAAGATGAAAAGATTACACGAGCGCTTGTGGAGTAATCCAGTATGTTTGGAATATTATGCCATCAGGAAAAGATCAGTAAGGGCCCCGTCCGGCGGTGGAACAATAAATATATGAATTCCTACTCTTGGTTACTGAACTGTGGGCCATAAAGGGTCATGTTCGGCCACTCCTTCTAACCAGTACAGTTGAATACCTTTGCAAGAAGTCAGACCAGGCAGCTGTTCACTGCTCAAAACACAAAAACATGCATTTTGAGGGCTTCCTGTACATGGCATTGCGTCGCAGGTGCATCTTTTTTTTGACACTCGGGCGCGCAGTTTGCCTGCCCATATTTACAAGGTCACCTTAAGGCACCCTGCAAGACATTTCTTGGCCTTGTAAATATGGCCCCTTTCTCGCATTACTCTGTGTGAAAGGGGTGATCCGTGCGTGTTGCTGTGGGTGTTACTACACAACATCCATGCAACCTGACACATCCCCAGGTTTACAAAGTTTTGTAAAGCTGGGAATGCATCAGAGTCTTACGCCTCCCCAGGAGAGACATAGGAGTGGCGCAACAAAGAGATATACTATTTTTTCTCCTCCTTTTTAGGTCGAGGACCTAAAGGCTGCGCTTGCGCAGTCTGGGGTCGGAGATTTAATGTCCCTTAGTAGCGCTTTGGAACCCGCCTCCCTGCCCTGTCTCTCCTCCATTGGCTGCTTCCTAAACGGAGGCCAGCCATTGGAGGAGAGATGCGTCACTCCGATTTAGCCCCGTCTTTTTCGGATTTGGGGGCGTAAGTTTTGCTGTTCTTTAGACAGTGACGTTGTCTGTCACTCAAAACAGCAAAACCACGCCCCCGAATCCGAAAAATTCGGAAGCTGGCGGGTGCCATTTTTTCTCGTCTGCGGTGAGGTGAGGATCGATCGTCTTATGCCGCATGACCCTGCCGCCGCCTCTTCTACCCAGTCCCCCACCCTCCTGTCCCCTGGGCACCCGGAGATCACTGCTGCCGCCGGCTCCGTTTGAAGGTAAAGCACATGTTTGTTTTATACGTGCAGTTTCGTTGGGTCTTTTGTGTTTCCTATTTTCCGTGTCTTTGTTCCCGTTGTATCCCGCCCCCCTCCGGCTGTCCGTGTCTTGGTTCCCGTTGTATCCCACCCCCCTCCCGCTGTCCGTGTCTTTGTATCCCGCCCCCCTCCTGCTGTACCCGGATCGCCACCTGCGCCGCCATGACCCGCTGCCGCGCCACCACCAGCAGGCAGTTAGCACACTGACAGTCCCGCCAGCGAAGGAGCGCTTGCGCCCCTTCAGGCAGGACACCACCTCCATCAGCTTCCTCTGCTCCCCGCAGCCCTTGTCGGTGCCCGTCGGGGTGCCCTGTGCCGGGGGGCGAAACCCTGGCGGCACCTCCTCCTCTTCGTCGTCTTCCTCCTCCTCGCAGGTGTCCCTGGCCGGCGGGGGGCTGAGGCTTGGGGGCACGTCGCTCTCCTCGTCCAGCTCCAGGCTCTCCACGTCGATCTCCGAGTCCCCCGCAGCCGCCTGCAGCTCGTACATGGTGCCCAAGAGAGAGACACACAGACAAGAGAAATACAGAGATATAGAAAGAGAGGGGAAGAGCGAGATACAGAGAGACAAAGAGAGGTACAGAGAAAGAGCGAGAGAGAGACGGAAATATAGGGAGACAAAGAGGGGGAGAGAGAGAGACAGAGAGAGTGGTGGGGGAGCAAAGAGAGAGAGGGGCACACTGCACACCACTCTCGGCGTTCAGCACCCATGATTTCCTTTCACTGGGGTCACACAGCACCTCTCTCATGACCTGTAGCCCCTCACCACCTGCGCGTGCCATGGTTGGGAAGACGCAAGCACCTCTGTCAAAATATTTCAGTCCTGACCCCGCTATCCAGGGTCACGCGCGCAGCTCTGCCAATGTACGTCACTCGTGACCCCGAGCATCCGTGTATCTTTAATGGATCAGACCAGCAGCTCCAGCAATGTGCATTAATGTTGACATTCAGCCCTCTCTATCTCATGACTGCACCCTCGACAAAGCTCTACTGGTGCATCTCACTGCTAGACTTCAGCGCCCCCTTGTGTATGCCTGGATCACACACACACACTCCTGCTCCAGTGAACCCCAGCTCTGACCTTCAGTCCCCTCCCCCTCTCTGTTACCAGCCCAGGATCACACACGCGGTTCTACTGTGCGCCACTACCATGGGCTGCGGCTTCACCTTCGTACTCCCTCGGTGGCCCAGGGGCCTCTACATTTAATAGAGGTAGAAGCAGCCCCTACGGAACCTGTGAGGGGCCAAAAGAGCAACTAAAAGACAGAAAACATTAAAAAAACATTGCTACAAGCACTCATGGGTTGAGGGAGTTTATGGAGACTTGAGGTGAGGGGAAAACAGAAACAGGCAGAAGGGGTGAGGGAGGGGGCGAAGGAGTAACAACAACAGGGAACGAGGGGGCGAGAGGGGAGGGAGAGAGGTGGAGGTAGATGGAAGGATAGAATGAGAGGGGGAGAAACGAGGATGAGAAAGGGACAGAATGAGTAGAGGGGGAAAAGATGGCGAGTGAGAGAGAAAGATGTGGCAGAGAGAAGTAGCGAAGGGGTGTGAGAAAAAGAAACAGAGGGAGGGAGGGAACAGAGGATGATATACAGTGACAGGAGAACGAAGGAAGCAAAACAAGAAAGGGGGAGAACAAGAAAGAGAGCAAGATCACAAAGGACGACACGGGGGCACGTGTAGAGGAAACAAGGCAAGAAAGAGCGTGTGACGCTCAATCACACGCCGAGAGAAAGACAGGGAAAGAAGGAGGGGAGAGTGAGTGGAGAGAAGAGACAAAGGGGGGGTTAGATATTAGAAAGAAAAAGGGGGGGTGAAAGAGAAAGCACCAGGAGACGAGAGGGGAGGAGAGCACACAAGGAGAACGGTGCACCGTTCCCGAATATGAAGTCCAGGATGTAAGTAGCAAAACCTTTCACGTGAGATCCTTGGGTACGCTGTGGCGAGAGGTGCTGCTACTCCGGGACCTCACCTTGGAGGAAGAGGAGGAAGTCGATGCGGAGGAGGAAGAACTCGCAGTGGTAGAAGAGTTGGGCTGCAACGCGGAGATTGCGGCGGAGCTGCGAGTTGTCTGCAGGTAAGGTTGTTTCACTGAAAGAATACGTTCTTACAGAGTAACAGGAACTGCGGACATAAGCCAATATATGTTTCATGGTGCTACGCTTCCGCCAGTTGGGTACGTTGCTTGTTGCCCACACCTTACATGGCAGCCGCCTCTGCCCATGTATTATGTGTTCTATTGACAATACGGTGACCAGGTTTTTGAAAGCCAAAAACAGGGTCGTTTAGTAGATGTAGAAGAATGACTACAATGTTATATCTGAGTGGTAATGGGGACTTAAATGACAGCGCTTATCAACATAGGAGTACATACAAAGATGCACAAAATGACTACATATGTATGTATGTGTGTTCTTATATAGCGCTTGACTTACCCTAGGGCATCTCGGCGCTTGCCTTGGGAACCCGACCTGGCTTTTCCCTGTAAGATAACCCGTACTGGGCATCCCCAAGGTGAAAGCCAGGCATCCCGCTGCGGGGGGGGCGTTGTGGAGATTAAGCATGCTAATGCCCAGAGTTGCAGAGTGTGAATCCCTCTGTTTCCAGTTGCTCCTGTGTGAAAACCTGGACATCCGCTAAATTTGCCAGGATAGCTTGCTCCCCTGCCCCCTGCCCCCTGGCTGTGCTTGCTTCCCTGCCCCCTGGCTGTGCTTGCTTCCCTGCCCCCTGGCTGTGCTTGCTTCCCTGCCCCCTGGCTGTGCTTGCTCCCCTGCCCCCTGGCTGTGCTTGCTCCCCCGGCTGTGCTTTCTCCCCTGCCCACTGGCTGTGCTTGCTCCCCTGCCCCCTAGTTCCCCTGCCCCCTCGCTGTGCTTGCTTCCCTGCCCCTGGCTGTGCTTGCTTCTCTGCCCCCTGGCTGTGCTTGCTTCCCTGCACCCTGGCTGTGCTTGCTCATCTGCTCCCTGGCTGTGCTTACTCCCCTGCCCCCTGGCTGTACTTGCTCCCCTGCCCCCTGGCTGTGATTGCTCCCCTGCCCCCTCGCTGTGCTTGCTCCCCTGCCCCCTTGCTGTGCTTGCTTCCCTGCCCCCTTGCTGTGCTTGCTCTCCTATGTGTGTGTGTAGCTCTGGGTGTGTGTGTGGCTCTGGGTGTGTGTGTGGCTCTGGGTGTGTGTGTGGCTCTGGGTGTGTGTGTGGCTCTGGGTGTGAGTGGGTGTGGGGCTTTGTGTGTGTTTGGGCGGCTCTGTGTGTGTGGTGCTCTGTGTGTGTGTGTGGGGGGCTCTGTGTGTGTGGGGGGGACTCTGTGTGTGTGGCTCTGTGTGTGTGTGGGGGCTCTGTGTGTGTGGGGGGGCTCTGTGTGTGCGTGTGTGTGTGTGCGTGTGTGTGGGGGGCTCTGTGTGTGTGGGGGGCTCTGTGTGTGTCGGGCTCTGTGTGTGTGTGTGGGGGGGCTCTGTGTGTGTGGCTCTGTGTGTGGGGGGGCTCTGTGTGTGTGTGGGGGGGCTCTGTGTGTGTGTGGGGGCTCTGTGTGTGTGGGGGGGGGGGCTCTGTGTGTGTGTGTGTGTGTGTGCGTGTGTGGGGGGGGCTCTGTGTGTGTGTGGGGCTCCGTGTGTGTGGAGCTCTGTGTGTGTGGGGGGGGGCTCTGTGTGTGTGGGGGGGCTCTGTGTGTGTGTGGGGGCTCTGTGTGTGTGTGTGGGCTCTGTGTGTGTGTGTGGGGCTCTGTGTGTGTGGAGCTCTGTGTGTGTGGGGGGGGGGCTCTGTGTGTGTGGGGGGCTCTGTGTGTGTGGGGGGCTCTGTGTGTGTGGGGGGCTCTGTGTGTGTGTGTGGGGGGCTCTGTGTGTGTGTGTGGGGGGGCTCTGTGTGTGTGTGGGTGGCTTTGTGTGTGTGTGACTCTGTGTGGGTGTAAATTCAATAGGTCATGCATTTGTGAGCGATTAACCTATTGGCATTGTACATGACAATGCCATGTATTTAACGATTAAGCTATTGGCAATGTAAATGGCAATGCCATTTATTTAAGATTAAAAAAAAAAAAAGTCATGAGCAATGCCAATAGCTCTACCTTTGATAATGCCGAGACCATTGCATTGTGAATGCTTGTTTTTCCTCTTTCTGCGAGTGCTGCTGCATTCTGCAGCACTCATAGAAAGCGGAAAATGCCATCAACGATTGTTTTTGTGCAGGAAGGTGTCCCTTCTTCACTAAAACATTCATCTTCACAATGCATGCACCCTTGTAACATGATGCAAGGGTGCCTGCGCTGGCGCAGTGCAGCTAATTGTGCGGGGAAAACACACGGATGCGCCATATTGTTGTTAATACAACGCATCCCTGTGCTTTTAAAATGCCGCAGCTCAGCGCAGCAAAATGGCTTGCAGTCTGCACTGCATCATCTTTTTGTAAATGAGGCCTGAGTTCCTTGTAACTCCTCAGGGCAAACAAAGCTGACTTCTAGTTTGATTAAAAAGCCCAATAATATTAAGCAATGTGAACAAGATCATTGTCATAAACGCATGCACCCATGCAAAAAGTTAATGCAGTTTGTAGAGACTAAATTATTTGTATTACTTTTCAAATGTATGGTTGAACAGGTAAGTAGCATACATACATGGCTCAGAGATAACTACATATCAGCAGAGATGCGCCAGTTATTGTGCGTCACGGCAGACACTTCTTGCGCCACCATGGATGCGCCGCATTTACAATGCGGCGCACCATGGGGCAAGAATAGACAGATGCGTGACGCATCTGATGCCGGAAAGGTGAGGCATTGCTGGAGTTGTGTCCAATGCACTACGCAGCTCCAGCAAGGCTCGGTGTGCCCCTATGCCTAACATGCTGCGTCAATCCTTACGCCTGCTTCAAGCAGGCGCAGGGTTTTGACGCAGCATGGCCGTAAAAGTGACTGAGTGAAATCTTGTCGATTTCACTCAGCCACTTTTAGGAGGCGTTCCTGCGCCGGAATGCCCACATGTGGCGCAGGGCTTTACAACGTGACGCATCTCCCTAGATGCGTCACATTGTAAATACCCTGCAGCATGGCGCTGGCTGTGCCGCCGCTGTATCATAAAAGTGACGCAACGGCGACGCAAATGTGGCATACGGGGCTTGTAAATCTGCCCCCATAAGTTTAAAATAAAATTTGACATAATACCACTGTATTTTTGTCATCAGGTTTTTCTGATATTTACAAATGATGAACTGACGCTACCTGGTGATGGCGGCATTTTCAACTATTAAACTCAATACCGTGCTATCTTATTTTATATTGAGTTATTTTACTGGGGACCTGAGTGTCAAATCTTTATGGTAACCATATTGTTCCTGCTTATATTTCAGATGCTTTACCACATGCTTAATTTAATCTTCCATTCCTTGTGAGTGTTTGCTTTTCCCAGGATGCTATAAAAAAATTCCACTCTTGTCTAGTGCATAAATTGGAATTGAGTCGCATCCATGGGTTTATAGTGGGGAGGCTCCAAATGATCGCGGCCCGGGAGCATTTGGAGCAACGTGGATGGACCCGAGGTCTCCGGAATTCAGGTAGTGTTTCTAATAACACTCATCACTACACTCAACACTCAACACTACATATGGTGTTGAAGTCACTGCACACCCCTGTTTCCTGTACCCCTGGCGAAATTGGGCCATTGGTTTCACTCTTGGATTATACACCTGAGTAGCCAGGCCTGGCACCAGGTATAGGTTGCCATACCCAGTCCTGCAGAAGACTCCCAGCTGAGGCTCAAATCTCCCTTCTTGCATCAGCCGAGTCAAAACGTCGACGCTCTACACCTTCACAAGACCTGTACCTGCTTTCTATCCGATATACCGTTGAAATATGCATTGAGTGCACATTGTACATTTACAGATTACATGTAAATGAATGCTATACATCGGACAGGTCTCCATTGTCTGGTTTTGATTACCAGTGATTCTAAAAGTATCTAATTGTATCTATCCTTATTCCTATGATTTGCACTTTCACTATCCTCCACCACCAATTCCCTACTTCTTCACCCTTCACCCTTCTTGCGCGCAACCTATATTTATTGAAAATAATTCTTTGCCCAGTCAACAAATAAATGTTTTTTAAATTAGTCTGATTTGGTTGGCGTTATTTTTTGTGTGGTTTCTCGATACATGTATGCATAAATAGTAATTGAGTGCATGCATGAGTAAGTTCATTTGGATATTGAATATCAGTGTTGTAGTGTTCTACACAACACAGACTGTTTATAATTGAATTGAATTCAATAGGTAAATTGGTCACGGACCATTTTTTCATTCCCGTATTGCACCCAGGTCCGTCTTGACTTTTTGGGTTACCCCATTATCCATAATGGGCATTTTTAGATTAATCCTCCACCATAGCTGAGCCACAGATATCGGCACTCACCAGAACACAAGCCTAAATGTGCGCTCTTTATATAAGAAATGACATGCTTTTTTGTCTGTGTATCCCAATTAGATTTGATAACTGGTCTTCAGTTCAGGTTTTGCAGTTTCCACACACTTTTCATGAGGAAACAGGGTTGGAGGACAGTCTTTTACATTACCCATGTATAATTTTAGTGCACCCTAAGAGGCACTGAGAAAATGTAAGGCTTATACAGTGTTTAGGATTGGCCGGATTACTTACTGGTACTCTTGCATTACTGTCGAGGGTGGGAGAGAGGGTCATAATGACTGGGACCAGTATGAGTAGGACCAAGAGTAATTAAGATTACTGGTAAATAGCCCAGATTTTCCCGATTCATACATCAACTTAAAGATTTCCTGATCTGAAATTGAAATCGTTGTCTCATATTTCAAGGAACTGGGTTTCCAAAACATTTCCATGTGCTTTAGGTGAGGTATTAATTAAATCAATGCCCAAGGGACACTGAAATAAGTAAGATGTCTCTTAGCTTTCAGCCATAGCTTGGGGTATGCTTAAAAAAGTTGGCAATACTTTCTGAATGCCTATCACTCTGAATTCCTGAAGGAAAACCATCCAGGTCTGTCCTAAATCTTGCTCCCATAATGATCCGATGTTAAGATGGTACCATCTGACCTTTATCTTTGGTGATCATAAAGTCATAATCTTTTAAGAATGTGCACACTACTTCCAGAAATTCCAGTGCTTTGGACTGAGAAGGAGCACCAAGGAGCCAATCGACCAGGTGCGGAAATAGCGACCAGCCTTGCAGATGGAAAAGAACCACTACTTTCATTAAACCCTGGGCAGTGATCTCAGCTGTCTGAAGGGGAGGACGTGGAACTGATCTGGATTCTCCCGAAAACAGAACCTCAGATACTGCTGGTGACTGGATGTGTCTGATACTTGAAAGTAGGCTATGGTCACCATAAAATTCCCATCTGGGATCAATGCAATAATCATCTTTAATGTCTTAATTCTGATATGAATCACCATTACCCACTGATTTATTTATTTGAGGTCAATCACTATTCTGTATCCTCGTCAACAGAGGGCCGTGGAAACCAGAGAAATTATGGAGAACATTCCATTCTCCTTCTTCAGAGGCAGATATCGAACCACTGCTTTTGCATTATGAATCCTTTTCTGGATTCACATGGTGTGCATTATTCGGCCATCTATTGGTTGGGTCTGGAACAGTCTCTCTTTCCCTTTTTTCCCCTAATTTTTTTCTTTGTCGGTGTTGTTGACCACCTTTTGGTGCTAGGTCCATCCCCTGTGTGACGTCAGTCAGCACCTTGGACGTTCCAGTGCATGGAAGCCATCTTCAGATAATTTTTTCTGCTGTTGGGTCTGGAAGCAAAAGGAGAATCTCAGAAGTTTGGGAGAAAATTCCCGAAAATGTTATGGCTTTTTGGGGGGGAAATGGGTATGCACAACCCTTAGTAGACACGCCTGGCTCAGAATTTCAGGCTTCAAGGAGGAAGTCCAAACCACAATAATTAATAAGCCTTTTACTGCAGATGCCTTGTTTGGCTTAGAGGTAGACGAGTCCTTACACCAATTTAAAAAGGACAATGAAACAGCAAGGGTGATGGGTGCTCTACAGTACAGAGGAACCTTCAGAAGGGGAGGAAATAACCTCACAGATCCGGCAGAAAAGGGAAATCTAGCTGGAGGGCAGCATAAGCAACAGCAAACGCAGGGCAGTGGACAGCAAACAACCCAACAGTCAGGATGCCAATCCTGGCAACAATACACAAGACAGACTTTTCATGGGAAAAGAAAGGCTAGAGGACAGTCCTCTAGGGGTGGGAGGAACAGGCTCCAAGTGACTCAGAAACCAAGTTGGCCCCCACATAACACTAGTGGGTGGCAGGATAGCGCAATTAGCATAAGAATGGGAAAGGATCACCATGGGCACTTTAGTTTTAAACGTGGTGCACCACGGCTATTGTATAGAGCTAAAAAGTATTGCACTACCAATACAAGACCTCACTCTGCGATCAATTCTATATCTTAGATTTATAAATATATTCATCCACAAACAACACTTCAAGATGACAACACTACAAGAGGTAATCCCACTATTCCACAAGGGGGCATATATGGCAACTTTAGACTTGAAGGGTGCATCCAAGAACATAACCTTAGGGACGCCTTTAAAAACAACACCTCCCTCAGTAACCATCACAACAGATATGTTGCACAAGGGGTGCGGAGGTCATACAGAAAACGCAAGAATTCGTGGTTAGTGGAGCATCCCAGAATCCATAAATCACATCAACTTCCTACAGATGAAGACTGTGTTATTAGCATCGAAAGCCTTTCAAGCACACATCATAGGGAAAACAATACTAATTCAGATGGACAATAGAACAAATATGTGTTACTTGAACAGGTTTGAAAGAAAACAGTCATTCACCGTAAGCAAACTAGTGCTAGAGATATGGCAATCAGTAATACCACGGAGGCTCAACCTACAAACAATCCACCTACCGGGAAAGGACAACACAGCAGCAGATCAACTCAGCAGACAGAACAGCACCTCACACGAATGGAAGATAAGACAAAAGGGCCTAGACAAGATGTTCAAGCTCTGTGGAAGGCCAACAATAAACCTATTCACAACATTAGAGAACAAAAAATGCCAACTTTTCGCCTCCAGGTGTCAACACCACCAGGCAGAAGGGAATGCCCTGTCACTAAATTGGTCAGGGAGGTTTGTCCAAGCTTTCCCCCCAATCCCTCTACTATGCAGAGTACTGGTAAATGCCATGCAACTGGGAACAAACATAATCCTCATAGACCGTCAATGAGCGAAACAAACGTGGTACCTAGACCTGCTCAAGCTGTCCCAAGGACAGATGATCAAGATCAAGGAGGAATGAGACTGTCTCACTATGCAAAAGGGACACGTGTTCCACACGGAACCAGCAGCACTCAGCCCAGCAGCCTTGTGCCTGATGCATAGAATTTGGGCACCTAACCTTTCTCCAAAGACCAATGGAGGTACTAAAGGAGGCAAGAAAACTAACAGACAATGCTACGCAATGAAATGGAGAAGGTATGTCCTATGGTGCAAAGGCAACAATGTCCTAGACTCAATTGTCTACACAGGAAACAGCAATAATATACCTCACTCAGTTACTAGACAGTGCAATTAACTATTCATCACTCAAGGTGCATCTGGCAGCTATTGTGGCTTACACCAGGGTTGCATCATGTAAAAGTTTTTTCACATCACCAGCCATCAAATGATCTCCAGAAGGTTCCAAAAGAATAGCTCCTCCAAGGAAGGCCCCAGCCCCTGTGTGGAGCTTAAACACTTTACTGACACAGCTAATATCAGAACCATTTGAGCCTATGCATAAAGCAGAACTATGGCATATCACATTATAAACTGCCTTCTTAATAGCAATAACATCACTACAGAGAGTAAGTGAACTCTGAGCGTTAACTATTGAGGAACCATATATGCAAATTCACAAAGACAAAATAGTTCTTAGAACTAATCCTCAATTTCTACCCAAGGGGGTGAGCAGATTTCACCTGCATCAAAGCAATTAGTTACCAGTTTTCTTCAACAACCAGAAAACACAGCTGGAGAGGAGCTTGCCTATGTAAGGAGAGCATTACTGTATTATCTTTAGGAGATAAAACAGTTTCATAAAGGGAACCAATTGTTTGTCTCACATGCTAAAACCAGCAAGGGTTCACTTGTTACAAAGGGAACTATTGTACAATGGATTGTGGAGACAATTCAAACATGCTTCTCTTCGACAGGAAAAACTCTAACCCTATGCTAAAAAGCTCATTCGACAAGGAAAAAGGGGGCAACTCTAGCCTTCATGGCAAATGTGCCAGTAGACACTATATGTGCAGCTGCAACATGGGCATCCCCACACACCTTTTCCAAACATTATTTTATAGACATTCATATGAGAAAGGAAGCTCAGGTTAGACAGAAAGTACCACAACACCTGTTTGCGAACTCTTCTTCATCTAACCCAGCCTATCTCTAGGGGGGAGAACTGCTACATAATGTAATGCACAGCATGTAAACCCAGAGAAGGATTCATGCTGTAAAACGAAATAGATGCTTACCAGTAGGAGTAGTTTTGAAGCTTGAAGAGTTTTCTAGATGCACATGCGACCCACCTACCGCCTCAGATATGAGAAAGAAAACAGGTCGGAAGGAGGTCACATATAAGGAAGAGAAAAGTTATAAGATAAAGGAAACAAAATAAACATTCATGAAAAAAGAAGAAAAAAGAATCTGACGATGCCTACCATGCACAGGAACATCCTGGGAGCAGTCTGACATCACATGGTGGATGGACCTAGCACCCTATGGTAGTTGATGACATCCACAGGGAAAAAAAGGAAAAACAGAGACCGTTTCGGAGCCAACCATCAGATTGTGTAATAATGCACAGCATGTAAGTAGCCATTTCATTTCTTTGTCACTGGATCCTGGATTGATAGTGCAAAAGCCCAACTTTTCTTCAAACATTTTGGCCAAGGAGTCTTCCTGTCGCCTGTGTCAGGTAAGGGGACAGATTTTATTTGATATCCATTTCTGATTATTCGTAGAACACAATCATCTGAAGTGGATTCTCTCATGTTGATTTGAAGAACTGTATTCTTCTTCCAACTGGCTACCCTTAGCCATCTGTGGCATAGTCAGGACTTTGAATGTCTGACATAATATCGACAGACAGAATATCGATATGCAAAAATATCGGAGCAAAAATATCGACAGCAAAAATATCGGAATCCTATCTTCATTAAGGTAAGTACAAAAATATCGAAAAAATAATATCCAAGTACAAAAATATCGTTTTTTTAAATGTATTAATAATAATGTAAAAATAAATTTAAAATACATATAATTTTACAACTATTAAATAAAAATATTAAAACAAAATTAAAACTAATACATATACATTTAAAAAAAATAAAACACTTAATAATTTAAAGTAATTTTATTTTTTTCATGTAATTTATTTGATTTAATGTAATTTTTTTTGTTTTTACCCTGTACGCCTGTACCCCAAAAACCCAAAACTGACCCTGAACCCTAAAAATATCCCTGTACCCCATAAACCCAAAACTGACCCTGAAACATAAAAATACCCCTTTACCCAAAAACTGAAAACTGACCCTTATCCCTAAAAATACCCCTTTACCCAAAAACTGAAAACTGACCCTGAACCCTAAAAATACCCCTTTACCCAAAAACTAAAAACTGACCCTAAACCCTAAAAATACCCCTTTACCCAAAAACTGAAAACTGACCCTGAACCCTAAAAATACCCCTTTACCCATGAACTGAAAACTGACCCAGAACCCTAAAAATACCCCTTTACCCAAAAACTGAAAACTGACCCAGAACCCTAAAAATACCCCTTTACCCAAAAACTGAAAACTGACCCTGAACCCTAAAAATACCCCTTTACCCAAAAACTGAAAACTGACCCTGAACCCTCAAAATACCCCTTTACCCATGAACTGAAAACTGACCCTGAACCCTAAAAATACCCCTTTACCCAAAAACTGAAAACTGACCCAGAACCCTAAAAATACCCCTTTACCCAAAAACTGAAAACTGACCCTGAACCCTAAAAATACTTCTTTACCCAAAATTAATTAATATTATTTAATTACCAATTAATTATTATTTAACAATAACAATAAAGTAAATATATTAGCACATTTGCTGTAATTAATTAAATTTAATAATTAATATTATTTTTCCCAATTAATTAATTAAGAATAACAATACATTATATATAAAAAACATTACTATAATTAATGTAATTAAATAATTAATATTAATTAATGACCAACTAATTAATAATTATAAATATGTCACAAATTATATTAATTAATTAACTAATTAATAGAAATTAATTACCAATTAATTATTAATTAAAATATGTACAAACATATATCAATTAATTCATTATTATTAAATTACTTCCCACCCTATTCCCCTATAAACCCATATCAATTAATTCATTATTATTAAATTACTTCCCACCCTATTCCCCTATAAACCCATAACCCGCTACAGAACATATTTATCAATTAATCAATTAATTAAAAATAAATAAAAATTATTTCTCAATTAAGTAATTAATAATTCCTACTAATTAATAATTAATTTAACATAATTAAATTACTTCCCACCCTATTCCCCTATAAACCCACAACCCGCTACAGTAGTAAAAGACAATATTTAATTAAATTACATTAAAAATAAATAATAAAACATAATAAATACAATATAATATACACTAAATTTATTTAAAAATTGATATTAGTAACATCAAAGTTATTAATTTCGATATTATTGACATCGATATTTACAACTTCGATATTACTGATATCATACCAATATCGATATTAAGACTGTCGATATTACTTACCTTCGATATTTTGTCCCATCGATATTTAAACTTCGATATTTTTGTACATCGATATTTAAAAATCGATATTTTGTCTGTGTACCCAGGACTTCTGAGTATTCTATTAACCTTATTTGGGTTTTTTGTGATACTGGATTGATATCCTTTTCGCCACCTTTTAAAGGAAGACTTGTTACTGTTTTAGATTTGATAGGCAACAAAAGAACTGACTTCCTGATCCTGGAGATGTATTTGAAAATTATTGTAGGAGGAAGACTGCTTCTTCTTTTTAAACAAATTCCTCATCTTCTCCTCTGGTTCTTGGCCAAACAAACATGTCCCCTCAAATGACATACACATAGCAGATGACTTGTAAGCAGCATCAGTGTGCCAGTCTTTGAGAAGCAGATTATGTCATGCAGCCTCAGATACCCCTCGAGGTAAGGCTTCAGCTCTATCAATAGCAGAAGAAAGATCAGGGATGAATTCAATTTGTCTTTCCTGGCTTCCGAGATTTTATTGAATTCCATACCTTAGTCTATTGCCTTAAATAGTTTTTTAGAAATCTGAAAAAAAGGTTTGAAAAGTGTGCGCTTCATAGATCCCTGCCCTCAAAGCCAGGAGGGTGCAAGAACAATGTTGTAGAGGGCTAGGTCCACTTTCTTAATCGATGCATCCGATGGCTTTTTCTGTCAAGGCATTTTACCTGCCAAAACGTACCACCAACAATTCCACCAAGATGGAGGCTAACTATTTGGAGTCCATATCAATTAAACGGTCCTGATTTATTCAAGAGAGTCCTGTTGGGAAGGTACCATTATATAAGTATCTAGGGGTATGGCTGGGTGAAAAAGGCCAAATCTCCGCACAAGTTCAAGCCCAGAAAGCTTCAACCAACTCCATAACAGTAGCAGCTGGTGGCTGTGCAAAGTGGCGGGGAAGAGGTAGAGGGAGGACCAGAGATGGACAACAACAAAAAAATAATAATAAAAAAAGTACCTGTTCAACACTCCAACGCTCCTCTCTGGCTCTGTCACGGTGCTCTGCAGGCAAAGGCTTCCAGAATCCCCCGGGCCAATCCTGACACTGCTTGAAAGATCTGTCAGGTTTGGCCTGAGCACTGTGGATTTGTGCTCCCAGGTAGACTGAGAGCCTATGCCTGCGTTCTCTAACCCAGCAACACAGCTGGGTTTAGAGAGAGCTTCAATGGACATGGCGGTTTGGCAGGCCTGAGACGGCCAGCCAAATCGTCATGCGCAATGACAAGCAGTGCACCTACCACTCTCCCTCTCCCTGTCATCTCCATGTCCCCGCCCCCTAGATGATGCTATGGAAAAACATAAAACGATAATAAACACAGATTCATTGTCATTTTATTTTTATTTTTTTGGCTGCTGGCAGGGGAAGCGAAGCGCCTTCGCCATAGCATAGGAGCAGCTGCTGCTCCCTAACTTTGGCCTTCTGTACTTTGCGCAAGCCTCTGCAGTTCCCGGACCTAAGAGCTTTGCTAAAGGTAGTAACCAGTAAGCTAATGTAAGTTAATGCTCTCAGCAGCCTATGGTGTCTAGGCTTTCAAAGGCAGAATTGCAAATTGGTTGGACAGAGTCCAGATCAACCGCTACAGAAACATATCTTCATTACACGACAGCACAACTCAAGCCCAAGTTTGATTAGGATTTAAGTGGACATGTCAACATCTACTTTTGAATGCACAATATTTGTCCTATTGCTTACAATTGAAAAGGGCACATGTCAGTACTCTAAAACACCTCTTGTGGCATGCATTAGAACAAGAGCCCTCCCCGGGCAATAGCTCTCCAAATGACTTAGAATTATGCAATATCTGACCCGCTAATCTCCCTCTGAAGCAGACTTTGAGATTACTATTGAAGCAAGCAGACTGTGACAGGAATGCTCAGGAGGAGAAATTCCATGGTAGCTGGGCCATCCGCCTTTATGACCATAGGGTTCCTCCAATTTATCTGTCCCAGCCTCTCGCCAAGGGCCAAAAGAAATTGCTGATGAGATTAACATTTGTGTGGAAAACATTTTGGTTTGGAAGGAGGAGGGAGTGAAAAGGACACACAGGGTAGGCTATGTGCCATGGGAGTAGCGAACCCTAATCTTCATATTTAAACTGCTACTTCTGCACAGAAGATATTGGATATATCTCATCCTGAAGTTGTTGAATATTCGCTCTCACAACTGGGAAATGAAATGTTCCTTACAGGGGGAATCTACCCAGTCATCTGCTCACTTCCTGAAATGTTTAAATCCGCTTTCTTAGTTCTCCAGCCTACCCCACCCCCCAACCTCAGTGCAGTTTTGATCACGGGGACACTGGAAAATTTGATAAATGTTATAGGACATCACATATTAGCCTGAAGCTCTCTATTTTTTTCAGAAGCACTGTGCGGTTCTGTCCCCCTGTGACCTATTGGTTAAAAAGGGTAGGGGATTTCAGCCCTCCTACCAAACCAACTGCCTGCCATTTCATTCAGCCAGCAAGAGGGCACAGGGTGGGCACATATAGCACTTCATAAAGTAGCCTGAAGCACTTTTACCCACACCTTAAGCAACACTTCAACCTGAAGCCCTTTAAATATGCATGTTAAACAGAGTATCAATCAATCAATCATTCAGGATTTATAACTCGTGGCTGATCACCCAATAGGGTATCCAGGCGCTTGCAGGCCCTGGAGGTTTATTCAAACAGCCAGGTCTTGAGGACCTTTCGGAATTCCAGAAGTGAGGTGATGGTCCAGAGGTGCGTTGGGAGGCTGTTCCAGGTCTTTGCTGCAATGTGGGAGAAGGAGCGTCCTCCACTTCTGCTTCAGTAAATGCGGGGAGTATGAGCTAGTGAAAGAGAGGCGGAGCGTAGTCTTCTCAATGGTTGGTAGAAGCTCAGGTGGTGGTTAATGTAGACGGGTCCTTGGTAGTGTAGAGCCTTGTGTGCGTGGGTCAGCAGCTTAAATTAGCATCTCTTCTGTACGGGGAGCCAGTGAAGTTTCCTGAGGTGGGGTATGATGTGAGTTATCTAATGTGGGGTTTACTTGATTATCTCACAGGGCGTTTATGTTTTACACTTAGAAGCAATTTAAATCTGTATTTCAAGTAAAGCACTAATTTGCTGCGAATATGAGACTTTACCCCGCACGCTTTCACAATGCGTGCCATTACCCCACATTTTTTACTTTGTATAATCTTTTACAGCGCAGGGCTTTATAACAAAATCCATCACAACGCATTGTCCGTTACAACGCAATTTACTATTCTAACTCCACCGGGGTGTTGTAATGAGGAGTGCGTTGTAATGGTTTGCGGTGTAAAGCCCTGCTTTTTAAAAGATGGTGTGGAGTAAAAAATGAAGGGTAATGGCATGCGTTGTAAAGCAGTCTTTGTAAAGGATGTTTACCATTTGCTGCATCTGAAGTTGCACTCCTTTCTTCACTGATTGTAGCTAGTTAAGCCACTTACTTCCAACAGGGGGCCCACTCGTACAACTCATAGGGCTTGTAAGTGTACCCCTTTTCTAAATGCATTCATTTTAGTGTTTAACCACTGTAAAATTTCAATGTACGTTTAATTCAGCTCCGATATTCACTTTTGGCCTTTGTAATTAACGCATATCCTGTGCTTCTGCTTTTATGATTGTTTAGGGCAAAGCTTTTAAAGTAGTTTAAACGGCTTTACCACTTGATTAATGGCCAAGACTGTTTATTTATGACTTACCTCAGACTTTCATCATTTGTTTGGCTCTTTTTAAATTCATGAGTTCCTACAACCCCGGAGTGAAAGTAATTTTGGCATTCAAAATATAATGTCCTAGTATTCCTGCTCATCTCGCATTCCATCTTTCTATTACTTGCTCGAGTTCCAGGTCTCCTGGCACAAGAATGGGGTTCATTCCTGGCCCCTTCTTTCTATTGCTGTACTGAAGCCTGTATGCCAGGTCTGGTGGCTCAGTGGACTAATGCACCCATTGTAGTGTCCTGTGTTCGACCTCATGGTCACAGGTTCAAATCCTGGCTCAGCCTTTCATCCATCTTAGGTTGATCAAATGAGTACCATTACCAGCCTTTCATCCATTTTAGGTACGCAAATGAGTACCATTGAGTTGGGTAACAATAAACATCTGTTATTCAGTGCCAAAAAGCCCAGTTGGGGAAAACGTGTGCTTTACAAATACATGTGTTATGTTTCCTAAAAAACTAGCTTGCATATATTTGGACATCTCAGGATACAACGACGTAGTTGGAGTTGAAAAGGAATTGACATAGGAATAATTCAAAAAGTAAGTGGCTTGTGTTCTGAGAAGAACCTGAACCCTTCGAAGTATTACCAAGCGGATATTTTGTTGTTCATTATTCAGTTGACTTGTACAGGAATTGACGAATCCCTGAGACATCACCAACCAGTTCAGCATCCTTAAATACTCAACATCTTTTCATTGAAAAAAGAGGCGACAAGGCACCAGTATGACGGACAATTTGATATCACCCTTAATACCTCGTGCTCTAGCATGGAATCTTACCATTGCCTCTCCAACATACAATCTAGTTGAGCATAAGTCTTCATGTGAGACCTTACTAGCATCATTCCCCCAGGGACTCTGAAGATCTTTGCACCAATTTGCCAAGACATTCAGAGCAATTTCTTTGCTTGACGCCTGGTGAGGCACGTACTCTCTGCCACTCTTTGTGGTATACACGGTTTCAGATTCGTCAAACTGATGAGGAACAGGGCAAACTGAACAAGGAAAATCATCTTAATGAGGATTCCAATATATTTTACGCTCTCCCTCCTGCACAACACCCAGCAAGCCATCCTCGATCACTGTATGCTGTATTCCAAACTTACATCCAGCTAGTGATGTATGTTGGTTACACAGACATGTGCTGGGGATCTTCTATACTTCGTTGACGCATGTATTTATGTTTGTATGTAAGAATTATTGATACTGTGAAAATCGAGCCAGAAGCAAAAGAGCACCCCACAAGGCTGTAGCAAATAATACCAAAGAAAGTATTCCTTATAGGAGGGAAGCTGATGAGATCTGAGAGGCGAAGGGGACTGTCTGAATTGGAAGACGGGAGCAGCAGTTCCGATGGAGCTGGACATGTTGTTCTAGGTACTGCTTTGGTAGATGGAAAAAGCTTTTCTGTTTTTTCCCTCCTGCACCTCTTCAACTCCAGTCTAGTGATATCCTTGCTCGGGGTACGTCTAGTACAAGTTTTGAAAGTGGTGTTAAAAGTGCAGCTGGTTTTAAATGTGGAGCGGGCCATTGGGGGAGCAAGCGGGAATGTATTCGGGCTGGGATGAGATGGTCTAATTTCTTCAGGTCCCTGATGTAGAATGCCTTTGGGAGAGTCAGCATGAAGTCTGGGATTTCATGGAGCAAAATGTTGGACACCATCCAGACGTGAATATGAGGGCCTGGACAGCAGTTCTGAAGTCAATTTCTGGGAAGAATAGTGTCACTTATTTATTAGTGAGACTTAGTACCAAGGTATTTTGGTCTTTTGGTGGTTTTCTTTCAGGATTGCTGTAGAGGGTGAATCCAAGCGATTTGGTGTTGACTGATAGTTGAGCATTAGTGCCATCAAGGTTGAGAGCATTGCACTAGGTTTTGACCATTTTTTAGTGAAAAGGACAATTCGGTTATTATGAGGTTGAGATCTTGGTAGTTGTGGATAGCTGGGACTGGCAAAGGTGCGAGTAGTTCTTGAGGAAGTGAATGTCACAAGTGAAGGAGACTTTCATATACTGTTGTATGGGATTGGTGTATTGTTGTAGTGTGTTGCTTTTGTGGGTGATAAGAGTTCTTGGAGGCTCCATGAAGATGTTGAAGATGACTAGGAAAAGGATGAATCCAGAGGTTACTCTGCAGGCGATGGGACAGTGGGATCTGTGGTGCCCATGAGGAGAAACTGGTGTCATCTGACAGCTTAAGAATACTGCATTTCCTCATCGCTTCGTTAATTTACTATGTTACATGTACATATTATAAGCTCTGTTTTCTAGAATTACACCTAACTTCCTTGGGCTAAAATTATTCCTAACCACTAATTGGCTGCATAAAGTGCAAAAGCAAATAATGAGTATTGATTAAAGAATTTTCAGGGGGTCAATTTTAAATGGCACAAATGATTCTTAGAAACAGACATGGGCAATCTACAGAAATCTGGGGGTGCTCCCAGATTAAACAGGGGGAGCGTGCTAGCAGAAATAAACAAAACAAACCCTCTATATGTCTTTGCATCCCAAGGTTGAACCAGAATATGGTGGATCTCAATAGGAATTTCCCAGACGCCTTCCAGGCAAATAATGTTGCACGAGAGCCTGAGACACAAGCAGTGATGAATTGGATTCAAAGTGAGACGTTTGTCCTTTCTGCCAACTTCCACGGTGGAGCAGTGGTCGCCAGCTACCCCTATGACAACAAAAATATGAGTAAGATTCTTTATAATGTGTCTGTGCAAAGTTACTGAGTTTGGATGCGTGCAATCCCCATTCCAACAATATTTATACTTTTTGGGAAAACGAGGGTAGTGCCACACAAATCTCCAAGGGTCACATCATGCAGTCACTATTAATGCAATAAGAGTATTATACTTACTGTCACATCAGCACCACATAGATCAACAGAATGAAGGACAAAAGATTAAGACCATTAATTACTAAAGTGTTGTGCCAACAGACTTGTGATCCAACTGAACGTACAACAGTGTCAATTTACTACCATTATAAAGGCTCACTCAGCCTTTAGTAAATAAAGGTCTAACTTTCGCATAATAGTCAACCCAGCATGCATCCCCTTTCGCCCTTTGTACAGAGTCTATATTCCCACAATCAAAATTCAGGCAGAATCTGTTGGCAAGCAGTTGCTGAAGAAGGAAGGCCGACAATGTAGCTTTATCAATTCCAAGAACTGTTTCAGCAAACTGTAATGTTAGGCTGTAACGCAGTGCAATGATAAATCTGGCTGCTCAGCCCATCAGCCACATCCTACCGTGCAGTTCTCTCTCGGATGCTGAACTGGTTGAAATTTGTAACAAGGTTTCGCAATGGATTAAGTTGTTACTCATGCTTAGAGAACATTCGTATTCAAACAACTTTATTTCGGGCAACGTGACCTAAAAAGTACAACACAGTACATACAATATAATTTAAAAAAAAAGAAAAGAATTGCATCAAAAAGGAAACAGTTACATATATTTAGAAGACAACAGTATGAAAATCTCAGTTAACTTCCCATCCCTACCAAACCTCATCTGCGCGAAGTTGTTCTGATTGAGCCGTTTAATCAAATTGAATAAGTATGCTGGAGCCCCATCTCGCAAAATACTAACCATAATTTTTCCCTCAGGACCAAGTCAAAGGCTGACCTCAGGTCTACAAACACTAAGTAGAGACTACCCCCCTCCAGGCTCACAGTCTTCCAGTACAACATTTGTAGCCTAAGTACTTGGTCCAGGGTGGACATCTTCTCCCTGAACCCTGCCTGAAGGTGAGATAATATCCCCTTTTCTTCCATCCAGGTTTGTAGCCTGAGTAGCAAAATATGCGCACATTTTTTTTGTGAGATGTCTATCAGGCTGATTGGTCTATAATGAGTTGGTAGGAGCGGTGAACCTTTTTTAAAAATTGGAATTATTTCCGCGCCAACCCAGCTGGCGGGAATCTTCATACCCTAGAAAATTGCATTGAATAACACCCAAATATAGGGAGCCCAGACAGATGGCTCACTTCAGAAAAGATCCAGGCCTGGAGCTTTACCCGGGGCTATTTTTGATAGAGCTCCCTTTACTTCATCTAAACTTATACCTTTACTGGGGCTGTCTTCCTCGGGGAAGTTAATTTCCCCCTTAGGAGAGGGGAGCATCAGTCCCCAAAATGCTTCCATCAGACGAGATGGATGGTGATTCATCGTCTCTGCCTCGGTATAAAGACATTCAAAGTGATCCCGCCAGATCTCTTCGTTCAGGTTCGGGTCTACCTGTGTGTTAGAAACAGAGCTACCAGTGTTTTTTTTTTTTTTAAAACCTTTATTGTGCTAAAAGACAGTACAAATACGGGCCCACAACCATCCGGCCGGCCACGGTCACACATTTAGCACCGGTGCATACAATACGACGCCATGGTGATGCGGCACGACACTGGTTGCAATACAAGAGTAGACTGGAAAGCGCCGTCATACCTAGGCACAGGAGCAATGTAGGTTAATTTCAAAGTCTTTTTTTGCGCAAAGAGTAAGGTCAGGTCATACTGCTCCGCACTCAAGCAACGAAAAAGAAAAAGCAAGGTCCATGTAGGCGGGACTCGACAAAAAACATCCATGTCTGGCAGAGCAATTCACAACATGCAAGTCCCGACCAGAGGATGGCCACAGAATAGTAAGACCACAGGAAGCTGACCCAACTACCCATCTCCAATGGCGCCACCACCCATCCCCCAGCATACCCAACACGGGCCTAAGAAAGAAGGGAAAATCAAAGAAAGCAAAAATGGAACCATAGAAAGAAAAAACTCAACTAATAATTAAACCCCCCACCCTACACACATGCAGAGGCTATGGCTTACCCCCCCCCTAGCAGAGTGTCTGTCGCCCCGTAAACCCGAAATATAGGAAGAAAAGAGAAAAGAGGAAGAAGAGAAAGCGAAAGTGAAAGTAAGAGTAAAGAACTAATTCCAATAACATAGGGAGTAAGAACAGGAACCCCGTCCCTGAACGTCCCTAAGAAAGATCCGGGAGGAGGGTCAATTAAACATGCGCGCAAGCTCCGCCAGTCCAATAATCAATCCCCACCCCAATAACAACATCAATAAAGCTGCAGCAAGCAATACAGTGGGGAGTGAATCAATACGTAATAAGCAATAAAGCAAGCCAAGTTCGGGGTCCACCCTACCTCCACACACCCGCCCGGGAATTAAGCAAAGAAAGTCCCTTATCCCTGGCCAGTCCTGGGGCTCAGTCTCTCACCCCCTCCGCTCGCTAGTCCGGTGTAGTGCAGGAGAACAAAGGAAGGCCGCTCGAGGGAGGGGGGAGGTGCACGATCGAAGGAAGAATGGCGTCCGATCACAGGAAAAGAGCCCACCGCGGTCCCAGTCCGCTCTGGCATAGTCCAGCCGTACAAGTCGCAAAGCAGTACAAAGCAAATCCAAGGCAAGCATGCCGGTGGTGAGGCAGGAGAACAAAACACTGATAGCCCAGGCCACGATCTCTCGCGCTGCTGCACACAGTTCTGCGTGGAGCAAGGGAGATACACTGTGTCGTTGATGGTAGCAATAAGAGGCAACAGCCCATTACCGGCTCCCGCGATGGCTACAATATCTTCCACTGCAACCTCACGAAACAATGTTGCGGCTTCAGGCTGTAGTAACTCCCGTCCGGAGTCTTGTCGAAGACAATGCCCCTGCTCCAGGCTGGAATCTCGGGAACAGGCATCGAGTCGTGCCCCCAGCGCGTTACAGATGTCCCACATCTCCATTTGCACCTCACCCAGGGCTGCAACAACGTCGGCAAGGGTGAATGTGGGCTGCAAAGACCCCATGTTCGCAGACTCATGGGGAGGTGCTGCTACGATCCCTTTCACGCCGGAGAGCTCGCTGCTGCGATGGGGGGCTGTGTAGACTGTGTTACAGTAGGCAGCCATCTGCTGCGCCATCATGAATTCTGTCCAGCCCAGTGCAAGGAGAGGCAGGGGGGGAGGCAGCGGGACGCGGTCAGGCGGTTGCCGATCACCCACCGGTCAGCAAAGGGCCGCCCGTCTCAGAGGATCACCCGAGGGCCGACAATTGCTCGGGGGGGTCCGCAGATCAGGGCTGGGTCAGCCGTCGTCAGCCAGAGGGACACGGAGCAAGGAGCAATAAAATGGCGGCCAAGAACAAAGGTCCCGCTGGCGAGGCGCCCAAGCCGACCGGCACCATGGAGCCCGGAAAGTGTGCTGCGGTCCCCGTTGGCAGGCAGTGCGCTGGTCGCAATCACCCAGGGAAGCTCCGTCCAGCCGTTTCACCCACCGTCACAGAGCAGCTGCGGGAGGGGGCGCGAGGGCAGCAGGGCGCTGCGGAAGAAGCTGGGTCTCGGGCCAGGGCGCGTCCGTCCACAGCATCCGAACCCGGGCGGGTGGAGAGGCCGGCAAAGCACCGGCAGCAGCAGCTCCGTCTCCCGCACCTTTTAGCACCAAAACTGGGTAGCCGGGCAAGCAGGATCGTGGTGCGGGATTCCGGGGCCGGCGGAGCCGAAGGCTGCGCGTCCGTTCAGGTCGCCATCTTGGCTCCTCCCCCCCAGAGCTACCAGTGTTAACCACAAGCCAAAAAGCCACTTTGTATGCCTTCCTTGCAGATCTTATTTGTGGACGATCATTGGCTTCAATAGTGGTTACTAGTAATCTTTTAGCCTTATGGCAAAGATCGTTATACCAAGGGTGGGGAGGGGTCCAATTGGGCCGATAGTTTTTTTTTGGGATAAAAGAAGTTCAATGCAACTTCACCTAATCTAGCGTGATTCATCTCAACCGTATCTAAGTCTATGCCATCTCTATTATGAGTTTTTGAGGTGGAGGCCGTCAAAAGCACTGGCAGTATAGCTTCATATAAGGTGCTTAATTTATCTTCTGATTGACTGAAATCAGTCCATCGTACTCTTCGCCTGGAATTGGAGATTGTCAACCTGGAATCTATAGGATTGTCCAAAGTGGACATACTCCCTGAGACAAATGGTTTTAGTTCAAGTACAAGCGCATGGTGATCGCTATCCAATCGTGGCACAATTTTGAAATCAATCAATCTTCCCCATGATTTGGAGTCGATTATGATATAGTCTAATAGGGAACCACGATCTTTTCTATGGAATGTAAAACCATTGGATGTATCTGAAGGGGTTCTCTCATTACAAGCTCTTAATGAGTATTTCAGGACAAGGGAATTCAACTGAATCACCAGCGGGGACCGTTTTTTAACTTTTGGGCATCTTGTCTCCGGAATTGCCCAAAAGTCATCCTCATCATCTAGACTATCCCGTAGCATGCCCTCTAGGGGCTCAAAAAAAGTCTCCACCTCGGATCACCATATGGTTGACAGCTATGGTGCCTAAGAATGATGTAAATTCCTCCAGCGTGGTAGACTATTTGCCCTGGGGTATTGGTCTAGAATAAACATTTAGGAGGACTACCGAGATTGAAGATGGAAATTTCAATATGACACATAATATGTCATAGAACCTGTATCGATCTTTTCGGCAGTACAACCCAAATGAACTCCCACCCATGTCATAAGACCACTAGAAGGTCTTCCATTACCCCCGGATGTTGCGGGGGTACTAAATGATGCAAAGCATGACTTAAAAGTGTCCCCTCTGGCCCAGGTTTCCTGGAACATGCAGATCTCGAATTGGCTAGTAAAAGATTCCCAATCCGGGTAGTCTATCTTATTATTCAGACCCGCAATATTCCATGATAGGACCCTTGATTTTTAACAGGGTGGCAAGTATTGATTATGAGGGGCATAGGGGGTGAATGAGATAACACCTTTAATTTTCGAACATCATCTTTGATGGTAGGCCCTACAAATGAACAATTTTTGGGAATATCAATCAGAGTTAGTTCACCATCAACAAAAGAACAAGCTATTGCAACACCGCCTTTTCGATATGCCTTGGCAAGAACTGCATGAGAGTCTGTCTAGGGGTTTGTTGTCAGGACATCAACACTGTAGTAACTGAAAGGCGACACACCACGCTCTAGAAAATTCACAACTAAACAAAGATAAAGAGACAAGCACAGGTGCAGGAAAGTGATGTAGCTGGAAGGCAAGATCGTAAATAGAGGTGAGTCAGGAGCCACTTAAAAGGACTCAAGGTATTTACTTCATGCTTAGTTACAGCTACAGCCTCATAGATGCTGTCATGGCTTCATCCTCCATCCGTCTGTAATCCTCTGCCAGGGTGCACCCAGACCGCAACATTCCACACGTCACTATCACATTCTTTACTAAGTCCACACCTACACAGGCCTGTCAGTGCAACTGAAGAAATCCACATTCCTATTCTTGTAAATTGTAGTAGGGGAAACGATGACTGAATGCTTTTTAAGAACAAATGAGCCACCTTCAATATGAAAAGTGATTATAAACCTTGTATATTAAAGCTCAATTGAAATGAAATGAAAGAAGTTTGTTTTAAATGTTGAAAGTGCTACTTTTCTTGTCTGTTTCATAAGGCTGGTAAATTCATCCTATACATTATGTGCATTTAGTGGGGTCATACGATTGCCAGGTGAAACTTTGCAGCCTTGTGAGAGGAAGTGAGTTTACATACCTCTTCTGCGCATGGAGAATAGTGCTATTTTTTTCCTAATATATCAAATTTAAACCAATCCTGATGGACCGGGAGCGGTGTAACGCCCCAAAGATTGTAATGCTTCTCAGCTAGTCCAGCCAATTACTATTTAAATAGTGATGCACTTTAGGCTTTACAAGAATAACTAAACAAATATTAAAATAAAACCATCGAAGGATTTAAAATGGTTTTTAAAAGGTTTAATAATAACAGAAGGCAAATAAATCGTCAAAATCAGTCAACTAGTCATTTAGATCAACTAATAGCAGCAGCTCGGAAACAAAAATGCGAACAATAAAATAGCAGTCCAAAATATTGTTCAGTCAATTAAAATAAGTCACAAATCAGGGGTCAAACCAACATGGTGTCACTTTCTAAAGATTAGGGGAGAAAGAACACACAACGGTCAGGAACGGGCTTCTTTTCAAATTAAAAAGACAATTAAAACAATACATAAATACAGTTATACCGAAATCACATTGTTGGAATAAATTAGGTTAAAGAAAGATCAATTCAGTTTCTTAACAATTAATTATTCAACACTATCTTAAAGATTCACATGCTGCAGTTCCCAACCCTGGTGCTTTTTAGCCACCTAAATTGTTTATACAAATGTTGTTACTTAATAGACAAGGACAAGAAATCATTGTTGTCCAAATAGGTGAAACAGTGGGAACATTTACTCTCAATGGAACAGTGTGCTACAGGCTGAGGCGAGACAAAAGATAATTAGATGCTGAAAAGATGGTTGCAGGAAGCACCAACCATTTTGACAATGAGGCCTACATTATCTAATGTTAACATAAGCACAGTTGCCTCAACATAATGTCTGATTTCAACTGCATGTTAATTTTCTTTTACTAAGGTAATACTATTTTGCTGGTAATTATAAAATCCTTCGTGAACACCCTGCTGTGATGATTTTTTAAATCAGTACAAGTCATACTTCATTAACGACATCCCCTTATGTTACAGTTTTTGTTAGTTTCAACTTCCTGCTTCTGGCGTCCTTCAACTCCTTCATCTCATCATATACTTTGGATCGGATGTTCTCTACATCAGAATCTTTCCTTTTTTTCTAACTTCCGCTCGTTGCTGACAGCTTCTTCTTATGTTGACAATGTAATCCGCCCCCCTCATGGACGGATCTAAAACCTTTTTTTTCAGCGAAACGATCTGTACGCAAATCAAAACAATTATTACATTGGTTGATAAAATACTAACGGCGCCTCCTCCTATCTCACCAAACCACTCACTAATCTTTGAAAACCTTTTTCCATTCACAGAAACACTGAACTAACTATTTCCCATGCTTCTTGCTCTTCAAAAACCCTTACCACACACATGATGTTAATGATTTTTAAAATATAATTTTTAATCTGATTACTGTTATGGAGTACACAATTGCAGCCTCTTTGCACCCTCAATTTGCAGCAGACTCCGCCTTTCTTTGCTGATAATATATATATATAGAGCAAGCCTATTTTGTATTTCCAGAGCTCAGACAGCCATTGGCTCCTTGTTAATGTATGTTAAATCACCAGCACTGTTAGTAGCCTACCGATCTAAGGTAGACTTCTTTCTGATCTTCACGCCATTCAAAGCCAGTCTAATGGATCAAATCTTAGCACCAAATATATGTGCCATCACTTGATCAAAGCTATATTTATTTTTCTTTACCATTTTATCTTTCACTCACCAAATTCACCCATGTGAAGAACACTGGAGAAAACTAAGGCTAAATAACAGCAACCTAACCAATTATGAGGGAGTTTAAAATAGGTTATCCTACCACACATATAATAAATCCCCTTGATAATTGGATCTTGTCCAATCAAAATCATATTATTTGCCACATAACTTTCTTCACACTAGCTCCAAACCACTACTTTTCTTTTCACATACATATCTGTCGCTTTCATGCCTATTCAAGATGAGTCTTGGGTGTACACTTGTATTTCCGACCCTCTCTTCTCCCCTCTCTACCTCAATCACTCTTCCTCCTGTAACTTTCCACTGCATCTTGCCTTACGTTCGTTGAGATCTTCCACAAAATCCTTCGCATTTCTATTTAATCTGCATGCAAACTTGTTAACAACATTGTTAGTTTGGTTCATTTATGTAATGTGTTTGATGGATGTAGACAGTTCCCTTGCTTGTCCTTCCATAATAAGACTGCAAGGATCTTCTCCAAAGAAACATCATAATTTGAGCATTATAATTCAAGAAACCTCTGTTGCTAGGATATATTTATGAATACACTGCATGACGAGGGGTAGGTGAGGATAAGGTGATGATATGTCACGCCTTCAGGAGCAGATGAAGTCAACAAGCATTTACAATGCAACGGTTTCGCCTTTGGAAAAGTTTGAGCTATTGGCATTGTGAATGACAAACGTTTTATTTATGTGTTAGTTTTGAAAACAGATAAATAAATGGCATTGTCCTTTACAATGGCAATAGCTTCACTGGCGCTCTCCGGAGCAATGCAGGCCCCACGTTCAGCCCTCTATGGGAGCTAGGACAGGCTCAGGGGCTCCTCACCACAGTTCTTGGGGGGCTATGTCTCCTTTGCCCTTTCTTTCCTCTCACGTCTTCTCTTCACCTCATACCCCCCCGCCCCCACTTCCAGGCTCCCATCTTCTCTGTTTTGCTGCTTTCTCTTTCGACCCATCTCTTCTTTATTCTCACCCCTGTATCTCTGCCATATGCGCCTCCCTCCTTAACCGTATCTCCTGACTCGTCTCTATTTCATGTTATTTCTCTTTCCATCCCTTCGCTCACACACCCCTCTTTCCTCTAGCCCCCTCATCTCTCGCATGTATATGTATCTGCATTAAAATTCCACCCCCTTTCTTCTCAGCCCACTCACATCTCAGCCTATTTCCATCTCCTAGTTGATTTTCACCTCCTTTCATGGCTCCCCCTTTCAACCTCTGCGCCTCTCTCCATCTCAGCTTCTCTATCAGACCATTTCCATGAGCCCGTGAATCATTCCTGGTGGGTACCGTGTGTGTGGCGGAGAGAGGGGGGGTGTTATTGCAAGTCGGCAAATAGGCCAGAACTTTTTTTTAGGAGGGGACTCAGTTCAACTAATGGAGGTGCCGCTATGAATTCAAACTATGGGGCGGAGCAATCCCTAGAGCCAACACCAGAAAATAGAGTGATAATTCAGCATTCTAAACACACTGAATGCAGCTGATAACATTACTGCAAACATGTTTTGAGGGAGTTGACCATGTTTATAGGCTACTGACCAACATCTTTAAAAAAGGGCAAAGCGTGAACTGACAAGTAAACAGTAGCTTCTGCAGATGTCAATTCAAAGCACATGAGGCTGGTGATATTGCTGCCCACTGGAACAGCTAGAACTAACGGGTATACGGGCTCCCATACCAATCTTATTCACTGCTACCAGCTGCTGCGCTCAAATCACTCCAGTTTCATTTGATTGGATATTATATAAAACCTTCACACAATAATTTGCTGTTTAATATACATTTTATTATCCCTGTGCAAGACTTGAACATTGCATTTTCCCTTCAAAACATCACTAGCCGTGAAAAAGATCCTTGGAATGAAACGGGTGTTGGCTGTAGTAGGTGTCATTCATTTGGCTTCAACAAATATCAAAGTGCCCAAGTCACATCATTGTCATACGAGTGACTGAAGAACAGGATGTACATTAGTGTTTATATTGATCACAGCAATATTATAAAATTGTGTTGCTCCATCAAATGAGATTACTGAAAACTGAAACTGTACAACAATTTGATGTTTTTGTCAGTAAACAAAAACTGCACCTATTTCTACAGCTTGGAGTTCTCCTGACCAACCTTGTTCCGAAATCCTTTAGAAACGGTTTTCGCAAAGCTATTTCGAGATTCCTCGAACCCTAAGCTGCACTTCGTGGATTGATAGCACCCCCTTTTCCTATGTTCCTAGCTAGCTGTGGCGTACACCCACCGGCCCCCACCCCTGTACAGCGCCACTTTGCATTGCCACTAGATTTGCGTTATCGAACCGCACCCGCAGACACCGTGCTTGCTTCAGACGTTAATGCCTCGTGGCCATAACACTTGACTGCAGAGCAGTAATGGATGCCGGCTTGTAAAATACAATGGATGAAACATTATTATTACTAATTGCCGCTTGCGTGGCGGGCACACGGACAGCGGGAGGGGGGCCGGGCGGGCACACGGACAGCGGGGGGGGGGGACGGGGAAAAGGACATGGTCAGGGGGGGCGGGAACGGACAGCGGGGGGGTGGTCGGGAAGGCTTCCTCCATTGGAGGGAGGTACGGAGAGCACTCACCTGGACTTCCTCCGGCGGCGGAATGATAAAAATAAACCCCGCCCACGGCCGCGATGACGACATCGCAGAGGCGGAGAGCGAAAAAATCTCAGGAACGCCCACGAATCTGGTCCGGCCATGACGGACAGATCTCTGTTCCAATGGCTAGCCTCCATTTATGGAGCTAGCCAATGGAACAGAGGGCGGGACTAAGCCCTACACTGTAGGGACATAAGATTTCTCCTGGGCGGAGCTAGGAGCTCCGACGCCAGGCGAAACCTAAAAAGGTACAGATGTAACACTCACCAAGTTCCATGAGTTTTGAATATTCATTTAACAATCTAAAATATACCTTTTCCCTAATATGACCTACAAAATGATCTCAATGCAATAACTTGTTATATAATTTTCTTCTTCCATCTATTAAGGTCTGGTTAATCTTTATTTTAGGCGAGGCATGCTCAAACGAAGTGTTAGATCCCACTAGGAAGCCAACTATGAATATTAATATCATAACCCCAAAATTAATTGTAAAATTTCGCATCCGTTTTTCTTGCCGTTAGCTATGTTTCTTCTATGAAAAATGCTATATAAAATAACATCAAAATCTAACTACTAAATTGTAATCTTGCAAATCAATAAAGCTTCAGTTTCATCAAAAAGCTCAGATGTCATTCAGTTCATAATTTAATGTTTGAGGAACCTGCAATTTATAACTGGATACTTAAAAGAAAGCCCTGAATCTTAAACTGGATACCTCAGGTACAAAACAAAATATACTCATACTCAAAATTACAGTTTGAATCTCAGTTCAATATTTATCAGGAAATTATTCAGGAAATGATTGTTACAATTCAATCAGTTCATACTCATGGAAATTCTTTTTAAATTATTGGAAAGCCAGTTAAATTGATGACTTCTACATCTGATTGTCCAGCTTGTTAGTCATGAATTGCATATGACCATGTGACTCTAGGTGTGTGGCTCGAAGGGGCATTGCACTGGTTGTCTGTGGCGGGCGGTTAGGGGGGTGGGGACGTGGAGAGTGCTTGGATACACCATGTCAACGGTTAAAATATGCACATGGAACGTGCGAGGCATGCATACGCCATCACGCCGATACCAAATTTATTCTTACCTTAAACAGCATCACGTCCACATAGCCCTCTTGCAGGAAACTCATTTGACTGGCCCGGAAATGCAGAAACTACATCGTAGGTGGCGGGGGCAGTTGTATGCTACTGGATATTCGGCCTATGCCGAGGGGCGTTAATTTGGGTCTGCCTGGGACTCCATTTGCACTTTCCCAATTTAGGGTAGACACGGAGGGCAGATACGTAGTCATCTAAGGCAAACTAGACGGCCAATTAATTGTCCTCACATCCCTGTATGCCCCTAACACTGAGCAGGGAGACTTCTTTGCACGGTTGTCTGCGGTGCTGGCACCTTGGCACAGTGTTCCTTTGGTGCTGGGAGGCGACTATAACTGTGTCCTGGATGTTGCCCTCGATCGCTCCTTCCCACCCCTTGCTAGTGGACCAGTGCATGGGTCCATGAGGGCGCTGACGAATTGGACGTTACAATGGGATCTATATGATGCTTGGCGGAGTCGCAGCCCACACACTAAGATATGCTCTTACTACTCGGGCGCACACACACTGCATGTTAGGCTGGACAGATACATGTTATCGAGTGACTTGCTCCCTCACGTCATTGACACTTACTATATGGGTCGCACTCACTCCGACCATAACCCTCATATCCTAGAGCTAGCATGGGAGCGACCACATCCACCTATACCCACCTGGAGGCTCCAACCTGATCTGTTATTAGATGCTCCATTCCGTGGCACGCTATTGGTGCGTCTTTTACAATATTTTGAAGAAAACAATCACACTGCATCCACCCCACAGCTCGAATGGGACGCGTTCAAGATTGTCATTAGGGGTCATTGCCTAGGCACACAAGCAGGTATGCAGAAACCGATAGATTGAGACCTGACACGCACCGAGTCTGATTTGCTGCAAAAGGAGCGGGAGGCGGTGGAAGGGGACGGGTAGTCGCTATTAGAAGCTCGAGAGGCACACGCACAATTACTGGACAGGCTAAGACACTTGAACTATACAGCTCATTCAGCACGCACCCATCACCTCGGGGATAAATCAGGCAAACTGCTGGCATGGTTGATCATTCAGAAAAGGGGGTGGTGATGAACAGAGTGTCTGAATTAAGCAGACCACTCTTACCCAGTCCAAAGATCAGGGCTTGATCCATCACCGTTTTTTAGCTCACTGCATCATCCCAGCTCAGAACTTGGCTATATGCAAATTAGTCTGACCCTGGCCCAGTGCATCATGGGAACAGGGCAGACCAAACTACCAAGCCAATTCTTATACTGGGAAGGAAACAAGCTACCGGGGACCGGTTTCTGGCATTTCAGCCGTCTTCGGCCCGGCTTGCTTGAATCCTGATGGTGCAATGAGCTAGGGACTCACATCTGAGTATACCCAGACGCCCAGCCCAAACCAGTGACATCAATATGCACTAAACAGGGTAATACTGTATACACGCAGAGAGCCATTCATGACGCCTTTGCGGACCATTATGCAGACCTTTATCGTTCCCGACTGCAAGCTTCTACCACCGACATAACGGAATATCTTTCTGCTATACCCTTGCCCGGGTTAGACGACGCACAGCGTGACGTACTAGGCGCCCCGCTGACGCCTGAAGAATTGCACACACCCATTTTTTCCCTTTCCAATGGTAAATCCCCGGGTCCCGACGGGCTAACTGCCGAATTTTATAAAGCTTATTCTGTTATCTTGATTCCGGAACTATTGCGGATTTACGAGGCGGCCTTCGTCGACTCTGCCCTCCCGCCCACGCTGAACGAGGCCAACCTGATATCCCTTCCAAAACCTGGCAGAGACGGTGCCCAATTAGGATCGTACCGCCCATTGGCCCTCCTCAACACGGATTACAAAATTCTGGCTTCCACACTGGCCCAACGTTTAGCTCCCTTGGTACCTAGCCTTGTCCATGCCGACCAGAATGGTTTCATGCCAGCTCGTAGCACCTCACACAACATCTGGCGCTTGTTCAGGGTACAGAACTTTGCCACAAATCGGTGGCCCCACTTTGGATGCTTGGTGCTCGATCTTGAAAAGGCTTTTGATTCTGTAGAGTGGCCTTATCTAATGGCGATGTTGCAGAAATATGACCTAGGTGATGACTATATCCAAATGGTGGAGCTGTTATATCAGAGGCCCACAGTGCGGGTTCGTACGGGCAAGCTGCTGTCGGATACTATTCGCGTGCGCAGGGGGACTCGGCAGGGATGCCCCCTGTCCCCTTTAATCTTTTCACGAGTGATGGAGCCCCTGGCAGCGCAGTTGAGAACCTCTGGCGCGGAATGGGGTATCCCCTAGCTGACGGCTTACACATAGTATTGTTGTATGCTGATGATCTATTGCTCTATGTCAGGGACTTGACTTGCTTTCCATTAGCTCTCACTACCATCTTCCGTACCTTCGAAACAATGTTGGGGCTTAAAGTCAATTGGGCCAAGTCTGGTGTGTATTCCTTTGATGCTGCCACGCCGGAATGTGCAATTACCATCCACAGAGAAAGGCTCAACTGGTACCCCACCACGTACCATTACCGTGAAGTGTATATTTATAGGAGCCTTACGGATGTGTTGGAGGGCAATCTAGTACGGGCGATCTCCTCCCTGCAGGCGCAGATGACTTTCTGGAAGACCCCCACCCTGAATGTGCCTAGCCGAGTCACCTTGACGAAGATGATAGCGCTGCCCAGATTATTGTATTACTATGCTAACCTCCCAGTGCATGTTCCCACACGCATATTTCGAGAACTAGAATCCTCTGTTCGGAATCTTATCTGGAACGCGGGACGGCCCGAGTGGCTTTCAGGACGCTGTTTGCCTCCACAGACGCAGGGGGCCTGGCGGTTCCCAACCAGAAACTTTATTATTTAGAGGCACAGCTGCAGTGGGTAGCCGGCTGGCTGAGTGGAAAAAACCTGGGAGATACCGCCACAGACATCACTGTCATGACGCTCACACAAATCCATGCACTGCTCCACCCTTTGGCCAAAACCCGTTGTCCAACACAGTTACACTTAGCAGTAGCGCGTAGGTGCTACTTGAGAAGCTTGAAACTCACTAGTTCCATGAGGCTGCATGCTCCGATCCTGCCTCTGTTGGGGACACCCAGGGAGAGGGGCATGGTCACAGAGATGATGCTGGGCAGCTGGGTGCAAGCTGGGGTGGATACTGTAGGGAACTTATATGCGGAGGGGGAGCTGGCCCCTTTTGGGACATCAGCCACTGACACAGGCCTCCCAGTGGGACAGTTTCTGCTACATGCAACACTCATACGCACACTAACACGGGGCTTGGGCGACCTTTCTGAAGAACTACCAACTCATTTGCTAATACAATATTTGCATGTCATGGGGAACGGGTCCCACGTGGTACGCTGGCTCGCGCAGGCCCTCCACACTCACACACAATTTTCTTCTCAGCGCCTGCGGGACAGGTGGGCGGTAGACAGTGGACGGGAGTGGACAGACAAGGAATGGGCAGTGGTATTGGCTGGCGCAACGAACATACCACGCAACTCCCAATTTAAACGTATTCAATTCTACATCATACACCGCGCATATTTGTCTCCAGACAAGATCAATCGCTACTTCAGGCTCACAACGTCTGCATGCCCGAGATGTGCACTTGTTGCAGCATATCTTTTGCACATGCTTTGGTCCTGCCCCTCGCTGCACGCCTATTGGCGCACGGTGACAGCCTCCTTAGCTGGAAGTGTGGGTGGGGAATTGCAACACACATGGGAAACATGCCTCCTAGGCCTCTACAAAAGGACGAAGCAGATGAGAGTCCCCACTAGATTCTGGGACCTTGGTTTGATCACGGCCAAACGGCTGATCACTAAACGCTGGAAAAACAGCGAGCCCCCACAGGCGGCACATTGGCGCAGCTCTTTTGACAATTGGGTGAGAGCGGAAAGCATAACACTGCATAGGGAAGAAACGGCAGGATTACGAGCATATCCTATAGCACAGTCCTGGGATGACACCATGGCTGCCTTTCACCGGGCGTGCCTTCTATGTGGAATCACACAGACACACTCTCTTTGACCCAGTTTTCGAGCAGGACACTAACACAGGGGGCGGCCCAGTGCAATTACTTTGTGTCTAGCTGCCACCTCGGGAAAAGTCTTTGGTGGAGCAGCGTTGACATACCCGCATATTGAATCCCGATAGTTCGGTTCCTAATGTGCTGAAATCCTATTGCTGATGCTGAGAACATTGTTGGCCCTTTACACCTCCCCGCTGCCCCCCCCCCCTCCGGACCGCGTCACCTGCATATCCCCCCTGGCTCCCAGATCAGCCACACCACGCATCAGACTCTTTATACTAGCGGTAGCACAACATTGACAACCAGCCTCTTTTTTCTTTCTTTCTGATTTCTTATATTTTAAGTTATTGTTAACTATTATGTTATTGTTGCAGTTTTTGAAGATAGTTTCAATGTTCTGAATATTGAATTGTACAAGTACTCCTTTGGGCTCTTCCCAATGACTACACTAGCGGATTCCGTCACACTGGTCCTATAACTGTACGGTGATGCACATTACTGGAGGCACATAGATGAGTACACACCTTTGGAACAGAATCATCGGCTAATAGGTCTGGGCCAACATTCTTCACAATTCCTTGCAAGTCTTCCTCTTGAATTACTTAAGAATGTCTCTGACTCGCAGTGATCATTTACACCCTCAGATCCGTTTTCTTTTCATTTTTTTTTGGTCCTCATTCTGCCAATTAACTTGTTGGCTATACTCATTTTACCTTACTGGGACCGGATGGGAAATAGAGTCTTTCCACACAAGAAATCAAGCTGTTTCCACTCCAACCCCTCTTACGCACACATACTGAAGATGCCGAAGAGAGGGGGCCAGGACCGACAGCTGTTTATTGACGTAATCATTGGACCCCATTCGCAGCGGTCGAAGCGCCTTGGGACCCTCCGGGTAAGTAGTGCGCTATATAAATGCCTATACATTACATTACATTACATTCCTCTGGCACCAATCAACCAACATAGCCCATACCTTTTCCTGACTTCTAGAGTCACATGCCATGTCTTGTTGGCTAGTATATATAATACTATTTTTGCAGTCAGAGAAGAGGGGTGGAACGGCCGACTTCCAGGCCTTACAGATCTCTCGTCTTCCCAGTAAAATAACATAGAAAATCAATCTCGCCACAGTTTTGTTTGAAACAAAAGTACTTTCCTGATCTAATTCAAAAAACATAAGTACAGGGGTCACTTCTATCTGAATTCCTGTTACCTCTGACAGAAATTCACACAGCTCGATCCCAAATTTTGTAATTGCAGGACAAGTAAAAAACATATGATAGTCGTTTGCTGAATGGTTTTGGCGCCTTGAACAGAGAAACTGATTTCCAGAAAATGTTGTAAGTTTCGCCGGGGACCAATATACCCGATAAAGAGTGAAGAGGTGATTTCGCTTGAAATATGCGGGCTTAACAGTCTCTCGGAGCAATGAGAATGAGCTCAACCAGGCTTCATTCAGATTAATATTTACTACTTCATTACTCCAAAGCTTTTCAATATCCCGTTTTACATTGTCATCTGCTTCAATCAGGGTTCGATACCACAATGCCACCTCTTTGTTAATATTCACAATTTTCATAGCTTGAATTAACCAGGCATAATCCATCTGATCCTCCCACTGTTGTCCCGCCCACCAAGCAGACATGTGATAATATTTAAATCTAGTTAATTGACCATGGGTACATAAACTCAAAGTTTCCCAAGAAATGAAATCCACACCTGTTTTTAAGTCCCCCCAACGGGAGATACTAGCATGCTTTAGTGGTAGGCTGAGTTGGTCATCTAAACATGCTGGAGTGCCAGGCGAACCCCAACTTGGTGCATAATCTGACTAATATGATATTCCCAATTTTTTCCGGATATACACCCAGTTCTTTACAGCCTGCAACAAGATTTGTTTTTTTTTAAACAAACTTTATTGAAAAATTGCACATATTCCCCAGAGCTCTGCACACCAGAGATATCTGCAGGACAGATATACCACATCAATTGAGATGCAAGCAACTTTTTCTTTTATTTTTTGATAAACAAACAAACAAAGCAATACTAAGCACCCCCCTCCAACTCCCCCCTCCCGGATCCCACCCACCCGAGTCGCACCAGGTCCATCACGTGTCTCCTTCATATCAAACATCCCAATGGCTACATGCATATCACCTCTACCATGGCCCCTTCATGCCACTCCCGGAAGATCTTCCCGGTCCACATGCAGCTCAAGCCACAGGCCCCTAAAGTCAGCCCAACGTTTCCAAATTCTATAGTGTTTTCTTGGGTATCCCCGGGCTACAAAAATCGACTGTTCCATCCCCATACAGAAGTCCAGCCCTTCTCTTCCACCCCACCACTGAAGGGGCTTGCGGATCCTTCCACGCTCTAGCCACGTCTCTTTTGGCCAGAGTGAGGCCCAGCAGCAGTAGGTGTCTCTTGTAGACATTACCGCCCACCCCATCCATCACGTGCAATAAGCCTAATTGTGGTGTACAGGGACCTCCCACCCCAGAACCTGAGACAAGCAATCCAGCACCCCCTTCCAGAACCGAACTAGTGAGCCGCATCCCCACACTGTGAGTATAAACGTCCCCACTTCCTGGCCACATCTTAGACAGTCCGGAGATGCAACTAGCCCCGCCCGCCATAACCGCTCCCTAGTGATATACACTCTGTGTAAATACTTGAATTGGATGAGTCGTAGGCGCATCGCTATGGCGGTACCCCTGGGGGCCTCCCTCCAATCTTCCTCCTCCAATTGTCCCACATCTCTTTCCCAGGACTCCCGGAGCTGCTGCAATGTAGGGGCAGAATGTGTGACTAGTGACTGGTATATGCGAGAGATCTTTTTCGTCTCTAGGTCTCCCATAAACACCTTTGCTTCCAGAGGGCTAATCTTGGGGAGGGACTCCAGGCCCCCTACGCTCAGGGCGAGGGCATGGCGGAACTGAAGATACTTAAAAAACTGAGAACGAGGCATAGTAAATTCCCTACATAGATCCTGAAAGGACTTAAGCGTCGTACCAGACAGCACATCTCCCAGTGTCGAGATTCCAATGCTGTCCCATCCCCGGAATCCCCGCAGTTTCACGAGCCCAGGGAGCCGCACGTTGTGTCACAGGGGGTTTTCGCCCGTCAGGGTGTTCCACCACCCCATGCGACGCAGAGCCTGCCTCCAAATCTGGAACACAACCTGCGTGGCCTGTGGTAGTGTCTTCTGTAAGCGCGCCGCATAGAGAATGGTGTGTAGCGTATGAGACCCCATAAGGCTGCGTATTAAGGCATATGCCGGGTCCCCCCGGTCGCCATACCACCACTCATTTAACACTAGGAGATGGGAGGCTTGATAGTAAGAAAGAATATCAGAGGTCGCCAATCCCCCACAATAAGTAGAAAAAAACAGGTGCGCAATGCTACCCGTATAGTGCCCCCCACCCAGAGGAACTGCCCCAGAACAGAATTTACCTGTCGGAACCATTGGGGCGGAATGGGGTAAGGGTGGTTCTGCAGTTGGTATAGTAGTCTGGGGAGGGCCACCATCTTAAAAATGGCCGACCTACCATATATGGTCAATGGCATGCGGGACCTCGTCTTAATATCCGCCTGACCCGTTCCCAGACCGGCACAACATTCCGCTCCCAGGAGACCGCGGGCACCTCGCAGATAAACACCCCTAAGTACTTAATGCCGCCCACCGCTACCTGAAGCTCAGACGCCCAGTCCCCCACTCCTGAGCGCTTCCCCAACACCCATAGAGTCGACTTGCGAGGGATCATATATAGCCCTGATGATTCTCCGAAGATTTGCATGATTTCTAGAAGGCGCGGCCCGACCTATTAAGGTCTGTAAGGAAAAAGAGGACATCATCCACGTAGAGCGAGACTCTGTCAGACAGTCCCCGCTCCCACTTGAACCCTCGCAGTTGCGCGTCAATGCGCACCCATGCCGCCAACGGCTCCATGGCTAGGGCAACTAGGTACGGCGAAAGAGGGCAGCCCTGACTGGTACCGCGCCCAATTGAAAATCTGGAGGATAAGGCTCCCGCCACTCGAACCTAGGCTTTCAGATCCGTATATAGAAGTCGCAAATATGAAAGAAAGTCGGGCCCCAAGTTGAGCCGAGGCAGGAGCACAAACAGATAGACCCAACTTAGCGAATCAAATGCCATGTCCATATCCGCTAATAAAAGTGCTGCCTGCTCCCCTGTGCGCTGAACCGCTGCCACCGCTACATGCACTCTCCGAATATTGTGCCTGGCCGCCCTCTGGGGCATGAAGCCCACCTGGTCTGGGTGGATCAACGCTGTGATATGGGGCAAGAGCCGGTTAGCTAGTCCTTTGGCAAAGAAAGTTTAAAGAAAGAAGAAACCAATCGTATATGGCAGATTAAGGACACACATTTTTTTAATTTTTTCTCTTAAGTGCTCCCAACACCCAGTGACCCCCACCCACCCCGGGAAACCCCCCTAATTATCTCTTAGGGCACGAATGCCTTCGAGGTATCCCTACGCTGACGAGGCAAGTCTAGGTGCAAAAACCAAAATTAAGAATAAACATCCACACCTATATTCTGTGATATTAGCAGTGCAGCTGTACTGTCCAATTATCCTAGAATAGGCCATTCTAAACTCATATTCGATATAAGAAAGACCTAATTCTTTTGGAAATTATTTACAATTATATCCTTAACCGAAACTACAATAAAGCTACAGTCTATTCAGATCCTCCCATTTGTTTTAATAGTACACCCACCTCCTCCGGCTCTCGGATATTATACATTTTGTTTTGCCACATGATCTTCAACATGGCGGTAAATTTCATATGAACTTGCGCCCCTTTGGACCGAAGATCATTCATTTTTGAGCCTAGAAGCCATTTGCGCTCTGCTGTTCTTTTGCCCATATCAGATCGTATAAGATAGGTGGAACCCCCAAACATCAGTGACCGGTCTTTTAATGTCCGGGCCAAAACCAGCTCTTTGACGAAATAAGAGAGAAAATAAACCAATCTCTTCCTCTGGGTTTTCCTCCCAGGCTGTAACCTTTAAGGGTCTCTATGCACTCTCTGGAGCTCTTTCCTCCAATCTACATCTTGAAAGAGCTCCCAAAGCAGCTTACAAACAAATCTTTGATATCCACCCCTTCTGCGTTTTCATTTATACCAAGAATGCGGATATTATTTTGTCTAGCCTGCAATTCTAGCCTTTCCATATCCTCTTGTAATTCCTTATTCCCTCGCTTGAGCTTCTCAATCTCCCTGAGATTTGAAGCAGTGGTTTCACTCAAAACCTTCACCTCTTCTTCCAAACTCTCCGTACGTTTGGCTAATCCATCGATCTTATGTTCAAGGATCTCCCCTCTATCCTGGATTTCCTTTTGATTGTTTTCAGAAGTCTCGAACTTGGCTAGAATCTCTTGTGTTAGGCTAGTTAAAAGATCCACCAACTGACCTCCTGACACCCCTAAAGTAGCTTCATCTTGAACAGGATGCGGAAGTTCAGGAGGCAGAGCTCCACTTACAATTTCAATATTCAAATCTTGTTCCATCATTGACCCATTCTGAGATGATTTAGGTGGGTTTTCCTGCACCTCTGCGAGCGGAGCAAAACGATTCTCAAGTCTCAATTGGATACCCTGAGACACAGGGGATGCCATGCTTTCCCCCACATTCGGTGCACTCTCACTCTCTCCAGCCATTGATTTTGTACCTGCAACCTGTTCCATTATTTAAAAATACGATCTGAGAGAAGGGAGTGGCTTAGTAGATGACTGCAGTTCTCTTGACCTACACTTTTTAATTGGAGCCTTTTTTGACTTCTTTTTAAGAGGTGTCTTTGGTGTCACCACCGGATGTAATTCGTCAGCTTTAGCTTTATCCTTACTTGTCGGTTTCTTTTTCTTATCCGGGACTGAACGAAGTTGATATCTGCTCCTTACCGGCGGTGACCTCGCTCCCTTATTACTAATAATACTCTCACTCAGGGAGCTTAGCTCCTCCGTCACGCGTCCTAGTGTAGGTAACCTGGCCCCCTCCTCACCCAGACTTATAGGGTGCTGTATATCGAGTATTGGGGCACGGGGGTGAGACCCACTCTCCATCCACCCCTTCCTGACTTCGATATCGCTGTAGGTCCCGTCCTGTGACTGTAGCAAACCCCGAAAATACTGAAGTTGCTATTCCTCTGGAAACGTGTATGTTTGCTTTAGATGGCTCAAAAGCATTAGATTCACCAGTTATAATTCTGTTCTTGATCACTTTGTTGATGTCACAGGTTTTACATGAAATAATAGGGAAGAATCCACACTTACCGACATGGGCGGATTGGCAAGGCGGGCATTCGGGAATGGGCCGAAGGGCCGGTGCCTCAGTGCCCTCTGTGGGCCGTTTTTTTCTCCCCTCTCCCAGTCCACAGAGAGTGGACTAGGAAAGGGGAGAAAAAAAAAACGGCCCACAGAGACAGAGAAAATGAAAGCAGCCTCGCAGTGCGGCCAGACAGCGATTGTCAGCTGTGGCCTCTTCTTCACCCCTGCCCTGCCAAGCAATCAAGCTGAGGCTGGGCTGGGGAGGGGTGATTGTTTGCAAGAATCGGCCTCCCTGGGGGCCAGGTGTTTCTCAGGCCTTTGAGCCATTTTCAACTCGGCCCCCCTGGGGCCCATGCAGCCCAGAAACTGTGTTAGTCTTAGCACCTCGCCCACAGCCCTTCACATTCAGGGCATAGTGGACGAGGAAGAATGCGTCTTGCTGTGGGGGCCAGGTGATGTTTGGAATTTTTTTATTTTATTTATTTATTTATGCAATTTTATATAGCGCGGACTTTACCCGAAGGTGTCAGAGCGCTTCACACAAGGAACAGCAATAATACATGAGGAGAAAAATTACAAGTGGACAAATTACAAAAGCAAACGTTAAGTTACATGAATCAAAAGTGACAATAGTGAGCAACCAAAATACATGAGGTAGCAATCGGTACATTACAGGAGGAAAAAGTGATATGTGTGCAGGTTACAAAAGCGTACAAAGTACAAGTAGAGGTATAATACTGCAATAAATGGCAGACACTCCAGCACAAGAACAAACGTTACATAGGCAATGGTGGCACTTGTGCAAGTATCTAAAGCAAACAAAAGTGAGAGGTAGCATACAGTGTGATACCAGAGAAAAGTGACGTGTGCAAGTTACAAAAGGGTACCATACACGGGTACAAGGGTAATACTACAGTAAATGGTAAACACTCAAACTGCCAGAACACACTGGGAAGGCACTTCCCATGCACCAGCTTTACCTCAGCCTCCCCCCTGGCTACCTGGCTACCTTGGATGACCCAGAAAGCTGTGTTTTGTGCTCCCCTGCCGGGACATTTTCCCGAGGCCTGGACGGCTGATTAATTTACTAATTGCAGGGGCCTTACCTCTGTTCATGTGCTCCTGAGCTGAAGGTCTGGGGAGGGCTAAGTAGGTTAGTAATAGCAGGGGCTTTGCTGATTTTCAGGTGCTCCTGTGCTGGAGGGCTGGAATAATTTTGTGACAGAAAGGGGCCTTGCTATTTTTTTTAGTTGCTCAGCATGTAGGCCATTTGCACCTTTGCCCTGTGTCCTGTGCAAGAACAGTATCCTCCCACTTTCATTCCTTGTCTGTGCAAATAGTGTTTCATGAAAGGGCACGCCTCTTGAATGTGGGCCACGCCCCTTAAATATGGGCCAAGCCTCTTGAATGTGGGCCACTTTTTTCGTCAGTGCCCGGGCCGAATTGTGATCCCAATCCGACCCTGCTTACCGACACAGAGAGACTCACTTGTACGGATTTTCCTCCAGCACACTGCTGTCGGACTCCAACCCCCCAAAGGGGCAGAGCCACGTCTTTCGGCGGCAGGAGCAGGGAGAGCTGAGATCAATCCCATGCAGAACCTTACCGTACCGGAGGTCACAGCTCTAAACCGGTAAATGTCTCCACCACAATCAAAGCGTAGAGGGTGAGGTATCCGCTATTTGGCGTCGCCCGAACCACTTGCACAAAAAAACGCTTTAAACCTGAAGGCTTTATGTCATGCACATCGCGCCAACAACATCACCGCTTGCAGCAACAGCAGCACTGGAGCACTGCAGCGAATCTCCTCCAGACATTAGCGCATTAGCACCGGACTTCTCGCCTCGCGCCGGAGCTCTCCCGACTGTCTCAGCCAGCCGCCATGTTCCCTGACCACGTGACCCCCTCAGATCCGTTTTCGACCACTGCAGATACCTGCACTTCTTTTGCCAAAGCTTGAAGATGGTTTTCAATTTGATCATCTTCATCTTTCACGGTTGACCAAAATTCACTAATGGTCATGGAGTTTTGGAAGTTTCATTTTAGTCTCTGTTTCTATTCATGGATTTGAGACTCTTGACAATCCTCACCTTTTTTGCTGTAGCTCCAAGGCTTGATAAGACTCGACCTGCTAACACTCATCTTGCAAAGACTCCACTTGTGCTTCTTCTCCTCCAGACCCACACATCAGACTGGGTTCTGACTTGGGGAATCGGTGGCTGTTTTCACCAGTTCTTCGTCAGCTTGTCTCACCCTCTTCATGTGTGATGTGTGATTTAAGAAAGCAGGATTTTCTAGATCTCAATCTTTGGGTGTAATCATTAAACAAACCCCCTCCTCTGGTCATATGAACCTTTGTTCATCAACAAGGGGAAGTAAGGAGCAATGGTAAATCATTAAAGACTTTTAATGTAGTCATTAAAGAGGATTAGTGGGACTTAAAGTGTTTTATTTTCAATTCTTTTAGTCTTTCATCTTTTTATTCATTAGGTATTAATCATTAGATTTCAGAATTAAAAATGAATATAATCCATCAATCAATATTTGATTGTAAAATAGAACAAAATGTGAGTTAGAATCACAGTTAATACAGTAACAATACAGCAAGAATGTTCCATAAAGGAAAACGTCCTATTCTAAATTAAGTTGGACTAATGAGTGAAACAGAAAAGGTGTCAGTTCAGAAACTCAATGAAGAGCTCTGATGAGAGAATCAATGTACAAGCATAAATACTTTGCATCTTGGACCCTAAAATATAAGTTAACAGACGTAAGGAAAATAGGTTTAATAACCTCTTATGTAGAAAAGTCTAAGAAGCTCAGAGATGAGTCTCCAGCCAGAGTGTTGGGAAAGGAATCCTGCTCTCCTCTGGGAACATTCACTGATATAAACACACAACTTCTATGTTGCAACATTATTTTCTTCCGTCTTCTTCATCCTCCAATAAACTTTCAGTAAACTCCTGGCACTACACAAACTCCCAAACGTCCCTTACAGACACAATTGATTTTCACACATTAGACCTTTAAAGGTTACATTGTTGATATTTTGTGGTCCAGGCAGTTTTTCTCATGAATCATCCTTTCGGTCGCCTCCTCTCCTCCTGGTGAGAGCTCACTATCAGTTGTCTAATACAAAAGAAGTGTCTATTCAATAACTAACAGAAGGCTTCTTGCCAAATATGTCTGTAACAAAGCAAAAAGCAAAAAAATATTGTGCACAAACAACTATTCAATGTAAAAATCAGGCCTTTCACTATTAACGCATTATTTTTTAGTTGGCATGGCATCGACAGTTAGGTTAATTGATTGATTGATTGATTGATAGGCTTTATTTCGATATGTAAAAATATCATAAAAGCTTTACATATTATTTAAAAAGACACAATATTTACAACAGTCACAATACAAATATATAATCCTAAAAAAGGGCAATATTTACAGCAAACACAGTGTATTACAAATGTTAAAATAAGGTTGGATAAAACAAGAATTAAATTGCCAATGAAAGCCTTCTTAGGCGAATCAACCAAAACCACTTTAAAAATTTAGACACACCACAAACAATCAATTTAAATCAGCACCTACATGCATTTGCAGGCCTACAACTTTTAAGTATGATTACCTACTAAAAATTTTGTAATTAGCATAAGTGTAACTTAAACATAAGCTTTGCACATTATTAATGTAAGCATTTTGTTAGCGAATAAAATTTGCTCCAACAGAATCCATTGTGGCAATCCAGCACATTTCACTGTACTGTGGGCTACATAAATCAATTGACACAGGCCTTTCTAGCGAAGCCTCAATCAGATCTTATGACCATGCTTTTTTGCCCTAAACCAGCCTCCAGGGTTGAGGTTGTGCCCCACTATTGGTGTTGCCAAGTTGACCTAACGAGAGCTAAACTGCATCACATCAGCCAGCCCATTGTAATACTTAAGAACAATATCATCTATTTAGGAGTGTGGCTGTAGGAACAGAAGTGATTATCATGGCCCTCACAATTCCTCACTTCATAGTAAGAGAGTAATGCCCTTTTATTTGGGGCATTTCCTTTTTTAAAAAAAACAGTTTTATTGATTAACATAACCAACAATACAGCAATGCTTTTTTAAGCCATGGTATGCATTAGGTATACAATCCGTGTGAGCTGATCAACATTACATTAATAACATTATGACCCTCAGTTCGGAGGTGACCCTTCGGTAGCACATGTATCATCGAACCCCGCTTCACCACGTCGCAGTTCAACTGTTGGAGACAAACACATATCCCCTCTGCATTTGTTCCACATACCCCATTTGCGATCCCACTTTTTATGGCATCTCCTGTGTTTAAAGTCATCCTTTTCAGCTATCATGATGCGATCCATGTCAACTGCCCAATCTCGAATACTAGGCATCGCTCCCATACCCCATTTTTGTGCGATGTTCCGTTTTGCAATGGCCCATTCCAATGAGACCCATGTTTTCTCGGTCTGGATGAGGTCCGTGGCATCCCACACATTTAGTAGACAAAGGTTTGGGAAGGCCATCAATGTCTTACCCCCAGCCCTCTCCATTTGTTTAGTAATAGCGTCCTAGTATGATCGGACAAATGGGCATTCCCAAATATTGTGAAAAAGGTCTATTTGGGGTATTTCTGAGGCTCATCAAGACAAGTGGGAATGCATAAGACCATCTGACAGAGGTGGAGGCGCACGCTTTTGCAATACTAGATTTCATTGTGCTGTTAATTTGCTCAACAACTCCTGATGCTTCTGGTCTCCAGCTACAGTGAAGCTGTTGGTGACTGTTTAGGGCTACAGAGAGTAGCTTTATTACATCATTCTTGAAATGGGTCCCACAGCCAGATTCTAAAGAAATTGGTATTCCAAATCTAGGGATTAACTCCCTCTTTATTAGTTTTGTTACAATGAGTCTATTATATCTTTTGCTGAGCATAACTCAATTAACCAGGATAAAAGATGCACTACTACTAAAATATACATAAGCCTGTTATACAGATGCATTTTCACAAAATCGAACTGCATTCGATTGAATGGTCCATTAGACTTTCCTATGTGATTCATGGTCACAATTGTTTTCTTATTGGTATTTAACAATCTGGAAAGTAATGCATCTCGGTCACAAACTCCCAGCCACAGACCACAAATGGGTGTGAAACAAATTCTTTTGAAGGTATCCCTCTCAACATGTGTAGGAGCATGGAATTGTCAGACCAATGCATGTAACCAAGAATCTGGTAACACAGCCCTGCCATCATTTGAAACTCAAGTATTGCTTCCATATACGGCTCATATCCACTTCTCTTTCTCATCTTCAGGTGCGTGATATTGAGGTTCCCTTAACTCATTGAATGTCTTGACTGGTATCAACAACACATTGGTTACATGGTCATTGTCAGTTTAACTTGGTTCATCTAAATTGAATGAGCAGGACTCAAGAGTGCAGTATTTTGCCATCTTATTGGCATAGCTATTTACCAATGTGGCCATGTCACCACCACTCTTGTGTGCAACGCTCAAAGATCTCTCCAGGTAACTTTAGTGCTTTAAGAAGATCTAGAATGTACATTCCATTTTGTATTAAAGAACTAGAGTAAAAGTCATCAAAATCTCAACTGAATGAGGAACCATTTCAATAAGAGTGTAACCCTTCACTAATTTCTTCACTCTGTTGGATCCCCACACAGACTGGTGCAGCCAGTTACAGGCAACCATAAATCTGTGTCAACCCGACAATATGTACCCTCCATGTTTGTGACTGAAGAAGAAAAAATCCTTCTCATAGTCTGGCATTTCTTGTGCTGGTGGGTACAGAGTTAGTTGCTGAGCTCTACGAAGGTACTCAACCATTTGTCATCCCAGGGTACCAGATTTCTCGCATCATTCTGAGTAAGCAACCACTTTGGGCTTGATTAGGGCCATGTTTAGAAGAAAGGGAAAACTGAGGGAAACTGTCATTGATTATCAATGGGTTCTGATGAAAGCTAGAATTTTGTTGATATTTAGATATATTAGCATTATCAACAAAGCTCTACCTCCTTGAGGAGCAACATTCCCAGTCTGCACATTGTGAACACTATCTTGAATACCAACTCCTTGCATGCCCATATTTATGCCTGAACCGAGAAGATTATGAAGGCCTGAATCTGATTCAAAAGAACCTCTCTTCCCACTTCCATAAACCATCTTTGTTTGTGTACTTTTCCTTACTCTTACTCTTATTAGCATTATATGTATCACTAGAGTATTTTGCACATATAAGCATTTTGTCCAAGGATTTGGTCCGACAACCATCACACTTTGCTGTATCTGAGAACTAAGCTTAGGATGCAGACCAAGCTCAAACACGGAGACACACCGCTTTCACAGCTGGGTCCTCAACTGCTCTATAGATCTGCGTTTGCCTCTCATACTAGGTATGCACTGACACTTTTGGCTCTTGCATTACGCTCATAATTTCAGACCAATTCACTTCTCTCTTCTGAACCTTCAATTTCAAATGCTCAATTACTGCTCTGTATTTGTTTATCACTTCCGGTGATTGACTATTCGTTGGCACATCCCTTGCCAGTTCTTCTGTTGGCTAATTCACAACCCTCTTACATTCCATCCACAGGTCTTTGGGAACCACAATCTCAAATAGGGTGATCAGGTACTCCCAGAGTACGTTCAAAACAGAAACATGTCTTTCTTCTTTTGTGTACCAGTTCCCCAAAGCTCTGGGGATTTTGTTGTAAATGAAATAAGATCAGATGGTCCCCAAGGCACATACATTCCTCTATGCACCTTTCTCATACATGGAGTCCAGAAATTGTTCCAGTTTCAAACTCACTCGCTTACACTCGCACCTCCTTCAGCTCCACCCCAAGCCGTTTTCTATTTCACCTTGACCCCCTCTTTTGTTGCTCATTGGTCTTAAATTTCTTCACTTTTACCAATGTTCTTGTGCAATTCACTAATTCTTCAATGGGCACTCTTAAACTTGGCAATCTCATCTCCTTTATTTCTCCATCACTCATTACCAATCTAAAAATTATTTAGCAAGTTTGATTTCTATTTAAATCAATGTTATACTTTTCAGACAAACGTTCTGAATTCTTATGCGCCTCATGAGCATGCCTAGCACATTTTTAGTTTAGTATCGCATTTCAACCTCATCCTATGTATTCAATTTCCTGATGTCAATTGTTTCCCTCAAAATGTCTTCAAACTTTAAAATCAATATATCTCAATCTCTTTGGTCACTTTTCTCCAGAGTGAGGTTATGGTTCAGTGGCTGTAGCAACAGTAGTTGTGCTGGGTGCATCAGTGTATCTAGTATGACAGACAGTCTTACCCCTCCCGGTGCACTCGACACAGTGGATACACTATGTTTGTGATCCTGCAGGGGGGGTACAATTTGATACAGAGGCACTCAATAGATCATTTAAAAAATCATCTTCTTCATCATCATTATGATTATCATCAGACTGTCCTCTTTCTTTGTCTTGATCTTTAATCTGACTCTCCTTTCTGAGTGCCTCCCACTTCTCTTCCTTTTACAATTGCAGGATAAACCCCTACACCTTCAAATGCACTTCCACATCATGCCTTCTGTCTCCAATTCCATCTGGCATCCAACCAATTACTAAAAGTGTTTCTAATCAGAGTTGTGTTCTTTCTCATGTGGAACATGCTCCCATGCATTCAATGTTTAAAAGTAGGCAGGTCTGGGTTGGGGTTTTTGTTTTATACAACACTTGTTTCAAATTCTAAAGGTTTCTCACTTTAAAGGTACCATTCAGAGGAAACTGAATGCCCTTGTTATCAGAAATGATCCTGTTCCAATCTTTAATCAGCAGACAAGTGTGTAAACCCTTGGTAAATGCCCTGTCATGGGCAGGTGTACCTTCACGTGGCAATTTCTCTCCCTCACAAATGGCAGTGAAAGGTGTTCTACATGAAATTCCCATTTTCATTGCAGTGCATTCATTTCACAGTTTAACCAATAACAGCTTGTATCTGCATGGCACCATACAACAACCTACACTACACTATGCGACTCACTGCAATGTAATATTTGAGTTCAGCCTACTTGAGATGACTAATGGATTAAAACATCCTGCATGCTTGACCTTAAAATAAAAAAGGGAAAATCAAATGTCTTCTATAAGGCATCACAACAGGAGAAACAGGTGCATGGTCAGCAGTAACCTACCCTTGAATAGTGTATTTACTCCTATGCGCCAAAGAATAAACAATCACCAATCTTCATTAATATGCATTTACAACTACACAACTCGAACTTTAGTAAATTTATCCCATGATATGAATGTGGTGCCTCACAATACACAACTCAGCTTTAGCAGGCAGGTTTCAACAATTAATTTTTATTGCGGGATGTTGAATTTACAACAAAATTCGATAACGTAAATCATAAACTTAAAACAATTAGCACATTAATCAAAATAAGCACATTCAATAAGGACAAAGGAACACCTGAGATTTAAGTGCAAACACATAGCCTTCTTGGTTGCAATTAGTGGGCACAACGGAAAAGTGAAGCAAAGCGTCAAAACCACAATAACCAAAGCTCCTACTATCCCTCAGATTAAAGCTGCATATAAGCACAACCTGCTTATATTTTTCATGACAGTGAAGACCCAAACTACAAATCCCACAATGCACTACATCTAACACAATAATGCACTCTCACCGACACTCTCTACAATGATAATGATCATTCACTCTATTTATACTCACTTCTTCTCAATGACTTTGTCTACAATGACAAATCAACTATTTATACTCACTTCTCCTTAATTTATGGATCAGCTTTGGGAACACTGGCCCACTGCCATCAATCCAAAAAGGACCCTTGAATTTTGGAGTACAGTCTGAGTTAGGGAAATTTTGTTTCTGGATATAATTAGCTGTTGCATCTAAATCCAATTTTAAACCATGCATATTCGGTTTCTAACCATCCAAGTCTAGATTGTAACCATCTTCTGCTAAAAGATCTGATCGAGCTTTCTTCAAATATGTCATATTTAAAGTGTTCCTGACGGAACGAATGTAGTTTTAATACCCCAAGGATTTTGTTGCCACTCAACTGGGCTTGATCAACAAATTTCAATGCCAATTACAATGTAAATAATAAAGCACATTAGCCTTTACAATGAAAACAAGACAAATTTTAAAATAAAACCATGGACAGTTTATTAGAACATTAGAATGTTGAGCACTCCATTGCCGACAGTGGAGTGCTCCGGGCTTCTACGGGCCGGTAGAAGCCCGGAGCAACATTCTAATGTTTTTTTTTCCATTCACAGCTGCTGCTGTGAACAAAGTCCTTTCGGAGCCCAAGGGGATTTAAATCCCCTCGGTTTCCGAGAGGCCTTTGTTTAATTTGGTAGAACATTATGCCCTCTAGTGGCAGAATGTTCTAATAGCGTTATAGCTCTCTGTAGCTGGGCTATACGGCGTTAAAGTTCCTCACCCTTTTGAAAGGCCCTCACCTTTGGCTCGGGCCTTTAACGCTGGAGCAAGCCTTTAATGGTGGGTATAGCCCACTACGGCGGGCTATAAAGATATAATAAAGGTTTAAATAATTATATAAGGCAGTTAACTTGTTATAATCAGTCAATTGGTCTTGTGAATCAAATTATAGCATAAAGCTAATAAAATGCAAATATTAATATAATAGAACAAAATATTGTTCAGCTCAATTAAAATAAGTTACAAATCAGAGGTCAGACCGACTAAAGATAAAGACAACCCTTTGGAATGGACTTCTTTTATAATGCAAAATACAATGAATACCAAACATAAATATATTTACCGCAGATTCACATAATGCAGTTCCCGTTGTCGATGCCTACATTTTTAATACAAATGTCGCTATTTAATATAGGAGGACAGGTTCTCATGAGAAATGACTGTTGTCCCAATGAGTGAGGCGTTGGGAACATTCACTCCCAGTGGAACATTGTGCTACAGAACTCTAAAACAAACATCATTCTGTACTAGGAAAGCATCATTCATCTCGAAGCAGTATTTACAAAGTTGCTTGTGCGTTAAAAGTGAGTGTGCAGGGTGAGACAGAAACGAAAGATAATTACATGCTGAAAAGGTAGATGCAGGCAGCCCCAACCATTTTGAAATGGAGGCCTACATTAGCTAGTGTTAGCATAATCACAGTTACCTCAACATAATGTCAAATTTCTAATACATGTTAATATTCTTTTGTCATGGTAATGCTATTGTGCATTTAATTATACAAACCCTTCATATCGCTGGGGTGCACTCCTTTATTTGTTAAAGTTAGTAATGGTTGAAACCAGGGCACAAGTCCTAAAAAAAGAATTGGGGGGACGCTGACGTCACGAAAGGCGGCTTGCACCATGAGACTCATTGCCTCCCCTCACTCACCCCTTAGATGCAATTTCATCAGAGAAGCCAGCGCGTGAGCAGCGTGCTGAATGAACTCCGATCTCGCCACAGAGAGGCCAAAAAGTGAATGTGTGGCTCCATTTTCTCCAGTCATCGAGCTCCCGGTAAAATAAGCGGGGGTCGCCGTCCACCCGCATGGTACCCCGACTCGAGCCTTGGTTGAAACACGCTGAACACCAGGCGTCAGGAAAGGTACTTATGTAAAACAGAACCATTCTGTTGAACCTGGAAGCACAAGGCCCAGTCCCGCGTGGTCTCTTCACTCACATGAAAATGTAACCACAAACTGCTGTAGGTAATGCACTGCGGTTTTAATGACTCTTTGGTTATCTTTATGTCCGGCATAACCCAAGACCCAGCGCTTAATTTGAGCCAGTTCATTCTCAGCACCAGCACTAATGACAAGTCCAATACATAGTGGAGCTGTCAGTCAAATTTTGAGATGAGCCCAACAACAGTGTTTAGTAATTCCATATACATTAAAAATGAATAATACCTGCAGCCCACAACATTCTCATAGCTCGGGGTAGTCTGAATTGTCACGATCTGCAATGGTCAATAGTTGTCATAGCACGTCATAGGCAGAACTGACAGGGGCAATGGGCGGTGCAAGCCACCGCTGCCACCTGAGAAGGGCCCTGGCTCTTACTTCTTTACAAATTAAGCATTTGCCAGACACCTTATTTTTCATAAAGTATATAATACACATAAAGAGCGGGCTTTGGTTCAGTTTCCTTCAGGCGTTGGCTCATAGGGCCAGGAGCCTTCAGCCTTCAGCCATTAGCTTTCTGTTAAATACATTCTGTCTCACAACATTGATAACCGTTCCCTAACTCAGCAATAGAGATGAGGAGAGAAGATTCTTTTCAGATAGGTACAGAGACAATAAAATCATCTTTTACGACACAAGGCTGTCCTCGTGACCCTCTGGAGAGAACCCGCGACCCTTATCTCGGGCTCGAGGACACACCAAGCCTGAGACAATCACTCAGAGTAGCGGAGTCACATTCACTCTGGGCTCATTTTCAACTTCTCCGTGAAGGCTCTCCTAGTTTCCTCCTCGGTGAAAAGTGTTTCTCCCGGTATGCAACTCTGAGCTTGGCTGGGGATTCGAGTGACGTGTGATACCCCAACTCAAACCTTCCAGAGACCACCCTGGCGTCGCCGGCCTTGTACAGATGCGTCACTTTTAGTATGGGAAAAAGGGACATACCGGCGGCGCAAGGGGCTTGTAAATATGCCCTGTAATCAGTCAAACTGACAGATGAACAGCACCCCTTAAGTCATTTTTGCTAAGTTCATTATTAAAAATCGGTAATACTAAATCTCAATACATCACATCAGAAGGTATAATTTAGGGTTCTTATTACCTATAGTGTAGCTTTTAAAGTTAGTGTATCTTTTAAAACCTATTTTTATGTTTTATTGCAACTTTTTTACTCTTATTTATGATCTATTATTTTATTTACGGTCCATACCTGACAATAAGGAAACGTACAAATGTTATCTGTAGAGTAACTATTTCAAACTGCGTGTGTTCTAATATGCTACGTGACAATTTATAGGTGTAACTTTTTGTTTTCACAATGCAGGTACAAGTGCTATCTCCCCGGACGATGATGTCTTTAAACATCTTGCTCTAACCTACTCCACGAGCCATACCACCATGGACACTGGCAACTCCTGCCCGGGGTCACTTGTTTTTGCAGATGGCATAACAAATGGATGGACGTGGTATGCAGTACAAGGTCATTATTACATTTAATACCATTTTTGCTTCGCATATTTTACACAAAGCATGACTAACATGCAAGTGTTTTGAACACATACAAATGCTGCAAGTTCTCAGATTACCACCATCCTGACCTGGGGTTAAATTCTTACCCCACCAAGTGCCGGCTCTGCGCTCTTTCGCGAAGTGTGCTGTCTGAATGGGCAAATCTGACTCGCAAAACGTGTGCATTGCCTTCAGCCTATAGAGCGTACAGTGGGTGGCACTGTTGCCTCTCATTATTAACTTGCCCTACATTATTTAAGATTTTAAATTGCACGCTGAAAAATAATGCATGAATAAAGTACACAGGAGAAAGGAGCATGTCTGTGATTGAACGCATGCTCCGAGTGTCATTGTCTGAATGTGCTATCATAACATCAGTGTGTCACTGATTTGAGTGATTGATTTTGATTATATAGAGCACAACAATTACCCGAAGGCATCAAGGTGCTATAGCCGGCCGTCCAGAGGAAACCCCTATCTATAAGCCCACCAAAGACAAAACAAGCATTTGCAATGCAATAGGTCTCGCATTAGGAAAGTTTGAGCTATTGGCATTGTAAATGATACTTTTTTTATTTATGTGTTGGTTTTGAAAATAGATACATTAATAGCATTGTCATTTACAATGCCAATATCTTAAACTTTCGCAAATGTGAAACGTATTACATTTGTAATACCATATGTGTTGAGAGTGAGTGAGTGAGTCAGTGAGTGAGAATGAGTGGGAGAGTCAGTCAGTGAGTGGGAGAGTCAGTGAGAGAGAGAGAGTGTGTGAGTCGGTCAGTGAGAATCTGGACAGTGAGTGAGTGAGTCAGTGAGTGGGAGAGTCAGTCAGTGAGTGAGAGAGAGTGGGCGAGTCGGTCAGTGAGAGTCTGTTAGTGACAGTGAGTGAGAGAGTGGGAGAGTCAGTTAGTGAGAGTGAGAGTGGGAGAGTGTCAGTGAGAGTGAGAGAGTCAGTGTGAGTGAGTCAGTGTGAGTGAGAGAGTGAGTGAGAGAGTCAGTGTGAGTGAGTCAGTGGTGTGAGTGAGTCAGTGGGGTGAGTGGGTCAGTGTGAGTGAGTCAGTGTGAGTGAGAGTTAGTGTGTGTCAGTGAGAGAGTGAGAGTCTGTGAGAGTGTGAGAGTCTGTGCATGGCTTCAAAGGATATTGCTCCGTTTGTTGCTCGTCCCAACTATTCTTCCATGTCTGATTAATAAAGAGATCTGTTTCTTTCTTAACTCTCATGTAGATTATCTACTGCTACGTAAATAGCTCACTGGAGCGTCTGGCTAATGACTGTCCTTGTAAAAGGTGCGGAACATATGTTTAAAAGTGTATACATTGGCTTAGCCATTATCTGATCATATCCAGGAAATATCCATGCTTTATCTGGTTTACAGAACTCTCCATGTATTATTGGAACGATGACTTGGGGCCCAAGGGGTAATGTGCTTGCTACACAGCTTAAGGTATGATCGACTTATCAGTTTATTCAGCAGACTGCTATCCCAGAATATAACCTGCAACTGAGCTCACACTTTCTGTTCTAAGGGAGACCGCTCAATGGGTTGAGGAACCAACTGCAGAGATGCATGTGTAACCTATAGGTTACCTTGTTACATTCTAGTGATATATTTAATGCTCCTTTCAGTGCTGGGTCGGGGCGTAGCAAGGGTGCCCTGGTTCAGTTGTAAAATGCAACCATAACTGTGGTGTAGTGCCTTGTCCCCAGTATCGACAGACCCCGGTGCCACTGCTCCTGTTGCACTAATGTGAATGGGTACGCACCTGGTCCCCTTAAGATAAATTGTTGTGGCACCAAACATCACATCGATGTTTACTAACCTGTAGGAATGCATCAACCCTGCTCCTGCGGGTCGACCACACCCACGACTCTCCGCCCACCTCTGCAATGAACCCGACCAGAACCAATAGGAAGCTTCTGGTCGGGGATGCCTACCACAGAGGGTGACCAGATCATGCGACTGAAAAACCGGGACATTTCAAAAACACAGAGGAAGGACTAGAATTGTACATCAAGGAAGTGGCAAAGAAGGACAACCCTCAACAACACAAACACAGAGAAAAAGCACTAAGAAATTTGAAAAAATTTAATTTTCAAAACCAGCATCATACCGATTAATTAAATTGCTTACTAGTAACAGCTACGAACTATCGCTGATTTGGAACACCTAAAAAAGCGTCTCTCACTGTTTTGAGTTGGCCCTCTCTAAAGACCGGGACGTGACCCAAACCAGCGGTTGAAAAACAGGGACTGCCCCGGCGAATCCGGGACACCTGCTCACCCTACTGCGGTACCACACACACAGGGAGGGGCTTACATAGTTGGCCCCTGCAAGCCACAAATATTGCTACTGTGCTAGGATGGAGAAAATAGGGCAACAGAATGCCAACAAATGTAATTTCTCTAACGATGGCATAAATCACTGGCCAGGCCCTAGCGCACACACAGTCACACTGAGACAGATAAAAAAAACAAGTATGTGATTTCTCTGCGTATACGTCACATACCTTGAAACATTACCAAAAAAGCCCTTCATATCCCTATTATAAAAATATTATGGGTACTTACTTACTAAAGCGGCAAACATATTCGAATGTCAATTAAAATTATGACAGCGCAGCCAGAAGCCATTACCTAAAGTCAGATGCATAATAAAAATCTGTTTTCTTTTTTTCAATTCAATGATGAACGGTACTTGAAGAGGAAGCCTTCTCATAAGATGGCCTGAGTGTCTGCGCGCTCGAGGCCTCCGCCTACCCTTCCTGCAGTTCCGCTTGCACTTTCTCCGCCGCACCAGTCCCTTTTCTATGTCGGCGCTGCACTGAAGGACACAGTCAGCGGCTGGAGCTGACGTCACCTCCCCGGGCACCGCAGCTTGCAGCGTTAGTGTGAGCACCGGGGCAGGGCCACGAACTTGGTGCCACGTCAGGGCTAAAGCTGGGGCGGCAGAACACCGACATGAACCCGGCACACCACGAGCATCCGTGAGAGCAGCAGCCGCAGCCGCAGCCGCAGCTGCAGCCGCAGCCATGGAAGCCCGCTACAATCTGAAAAGCCCCGGTAAGGATAAGCAAAGCCCCTCCCTCTCGCTTATTATGAGCCTGGCAGAGGGCAGCTGCCCGTGTCACCCAACCACTGTGTGCGTGTGGGGGAGGGGGGGCAGAGGGCGGCGGCGTGTGTATGCGTGCGTGTCTGTGTGTGTGCAGGGGGGTGGGGGGCGGTAGCGTGTGTATGTGTGCGCGCCTGTGTGTGTGTGTGTGTGTGTGTGTGCATGCAGAGGGGTGGGGGCTGGCTGTGTCTGTGTGTGTGCGCCGTTAATGCATGCGAGCGAAGGGAAAGCCGGGGTTGTGAGTTCGTCTGCGCAAGCGCGGGTCAGAAGCGCGCTCCTGCGGTCAAAACTGAGACTGCAAAAGCGCGCGTCTGACTCGTGTCTCCATTCCTAGAAACATCTAGAAACGGCTGACAATAGGTTCCGAGCAGACAGCAATCAATGCTTCGCATTGAATGCAGGTCGAGCTCGACCTAAAAATGAAGGCTATAGAGTATAGAGCCAGGTTTTGAGGGCTTTTCTGAAAGGTAGCAGCTCTGGGATAGTTCTTAGACTTTGTGGGAGGGAATTCCAGAGTCTGCTTGCAGCCATCGAGAAAGCTCTATCTCCCCGTTTCTTCTTACTGGTCCTTGGCACAGTGAGCAGGTTACGATGTGCAGATCGGGGGCTTCTATCTGGAATATGCTAGTGAAAGATATCTTTGATCCCCGCTGGACTGTGGAGAAAAAGGGCCTTGTCATCCGTAACATATTGCTTTCAACATACTCCGGAATCTGGGGATCACGGTTCGATCCCCAGGGCCGGCGGCAGATTAGCCCAGCACCATGTGACTCTGGGCAATAGCTTGCTTAATCTTCCCGACGGCCCCCAGCGCCTAGAGACCCTTACGGGTGATTGTGCGCTTTACAAATGTGGATTATTATTATTATTATTATTATTATTAATGCGCTTTCTGATGGGGAGCCAGTGTAAGGTCCCCAACCCCACAGTAGCGGATTGGCGCCTGGAAATATCCAGAATTGTTCTAGCAAGCGCATTCTGTGCTACTTGCAATTGTGCTAATTGCCAATATTGGAGTCCAGAAAGCGGGAGTTACAATAGTCCAATTGGACATGATTAGGGCAAGTGCAACCTGCTTTCGTGCAGGCCGGGGAATAAATAGAAACAGCATTCTAAGCACTTTCTGAGCAAGAAACAGACTGTCACAGTGTGTTTGGCCTGGTCATTAAATTTAAGTGCAGAATCTAGAATGACACTGACATTTTTTGCCTTCTCAACTGGGACGGGACATATACCTAAGGTGTCTGACCACCAATTGCTATTCCAGCTAATAAGAGTGCGGGCCAAAGAACAACACCTCAGTTTTATCGCCATTTAATTTCTGAAAATTCCATCTCATTCAGTCTGCAACTGCCGACATGCATTGAGAAAAATTATCTGCAGTGGTGGCAGAGTTCTTGGGAATCGACACAATCAGCATATGATATCATGTACATCCCAACAGCTCGAATTATGGCCACAAGTGGAGACACATTGAGATGTGTCTTCTGTGACCTGTTCTACCCTCCCTTAACTGCCAAAATTGACGACCTCTTTTGATCCCGCTATGTAATATCAGACAAAACAAACATATATATGTACAGTATATATTCCGATGAGTGGAGAGGGGTCATGTGTATGGAGAGGTGAAACCTCACGTGGGTCATGAGGCCCCTTCATCACTCCAAATGGTAGTAAATAGTATATTTTACCCTGCATATACGTCATGGCATCTTTTAATGTATATTTTGTTTTAACAAAAGGTATTTAAAAAGGACCAGAATACAAGGGGTTCAATTTGTGCAGTAAGGTCAAACTACATTGACGAGACTATAAGGAGACTTGAGTCCCCTTGGAAACTCATTGCTACAAGTAATCTGTGAGGCAGTAAATAAATCGTGTTTTTTGCACGCTTTGCTATATTGTGGTAATAAATTGGATTTTGATCTTTGTAGTAATATCAATATAAATGTGTGTTATTTGGTACAGCTGCTCCAGATAACAACCTTATTGGGTCACAGATGGAGGAAAGTGTTCCATTTTGACATTGTCACCCCCACTTTTTGCCTGGTATCTAATGCATTTTGATAGAAAATAGCACTGGGTTCCTGCTATCCAAGTCCCTAGTGCCACATCTCTTTCCCTAAACTGATCAATTGTTCCTGCAATTGGCAATACTTTTAGCCCCCCCCTTTTGAGTCCCTAGTAGTGGTACTCTTGGTACTCAGGGCAAGGAGGCTAAAGACGGTCCCTAAGGACTGCAGCATGTATTATGCCACCCTAGGGGACTCCTCAGCACCAACATGTAAACTGCCTTTATGGGCTGCGGGCCGTGGTGCAGAGAAAAATGAAGACACGACATGGTACACCTCCTGCATGCAGTTTAGGTAAATCACCCCTACAGCTGGCCTTACAGCCCTAAGGCAGGGTGCACCATACTCCATGTGTGGACATATATGCCTAAGCAGATGTGCCCCTGTGATATCTGAGTTGATTCCTTGTTTTAAGTACATGTGTTGGACACTGGTGTTAACGAGTACCCCAGCTACATGATGGCTTCACTGAAACCAGAGATGTTTGGTATCAAACATCTCGGTCTAATAAGCCCGCACTGATTCCAGTGGTGGATGTATTAATACATATACCCAGAGGGAACTTCAGAGGTTCCCCCTGAAAACCTACCGACTACTAGTGAGCTGACTGACTGTTGTAGACCAGCCTGCCACCACAGGCAGGTTTCTGACCCCCTGCAAGTGACAGCCAGCGCTCTCTGAGGCAGAAACAATGACTACTCTGGCCAGAGGTGATGTTAATTCCTGCAAGAAGAATGGCTAAGTGATCAGCAAATCAAGGCAGGAGGTTTCAAAGGCCTTTACCACCTTTGATATGCAATCCAAAGGCTTCCCCAGACAGAGGAAATGCCACCCCCTGCCCTGGGCCCATTTGGCACATAGACAGGTGGGACAATTAGCTAGTCAGGAGGCGTGCCTCCCTCTCAGCCTAGTTCCATCTTAATTTTGGTGAAATTAGGGTCTCTGGGTTAGGGTTATGCCAACTTCCCACAGGAAGTAGGCATATAGAGGTAGTGGAAATCCTTAAGGTAGATAACCCATTGGCTACTACTTGTCCCTCCCCATAACGTCCCTAGTGTATTTAGGTGGCACCTCTGACACCGGGATCTGAGATTTGACCGATCAAGTAGAGAGTGACACAGAGAGCCCCAAGAAAAACTGAGAACTGAAGACTGCTGTGAACTTTTGGCACCAAACCCTGCCTGCTGCACTAAATCTCGACAGTTGGGACCCTGTGACTTGTCTTGCAGCCGACCAGCTTCCAAAACCCCAGTATACTGCCAACCCTTAGCAAATTGCCAAGCAATGTCCCTTGGAGTAGAGGAGCTACTTCCCTGCAGTCGGAAGTCATCGAAACCTAAAGTCTGGTTTATCATGTTGTCGATCCCCAGCCAACTCAACACAGCAGCCACCCAGGAAGAGGACCCTGTGCTCCTGAAGATCAGATCTGTCCACACACCAAGTGAGAGGACATCAGGACCAACTGCAGCATCAGAGGACCAATATCCAGGGCCCTGGACTCCTTGCATCAAGCTGAGACTGTGATAGTCCAATCAGGACTCCCAATGACGGAGCTGTCGGGGAACATCAGCTCTGAAGAGACCCACTTCCAGAGTAGCCCAGTTTTCCTGATTTTGCATCCTCAATCAGTGAGACCAACCAATGCAAGGTCCCAAGTCACACAAAGCCCAGCTGACATTTCCACTCTGCACTCGAGCGACCCAGCCTGGGTACCGACAAACCGACTGTGGTCTCAGATTTATTCTTGTGTGTCTTATTTATTGCCTCAGTGTGTGTCAACAAATGCTTAGCACTACCCTCTGATACGCCTTACTGCTCACCCAAACTACCACTTAAGAGAGCATTTGGGTTATCATTTGTGCCCCTATTTACCGACTGGGGTTTGCCTGGACTCATTACACAGTGTACCTCTTTTTGATCCACTATTTAAAGAGCCGGCTTTCTACAACAGTTATTTTCACTGAAAGACACAAATATATTTATGTATCAGTGTCTGTAGTGCCCACATGTTTCGTTCACCGTCAGCCTTGATCATGGCAGGTTAAAGTGTGTTTTACTTTTATATATAGACGTTATTTATTAATTTGCAACACATGCCCAATGTATTTCTAAACATTGAGGGATCTATTATAATGGGGGGCGGATCTCCAACGCGCGTATGGCGGTGGCGATCCGCCCGCCATTATCCACCACCTGATAATGTTGGCGGGGGTACCGCGGCAGACGGAAAGACCGTCCGCCACTTTTCCGCCTGGTCGATGAGTCGGCCAGGTGGAAAAGGTTTGAATATGGTGGCGGTGTCTGTTAGACATTGCCATCCATATTATAATGCAAGCGGGGATGAGCCTTTCCGTGGCGGCAAAGGCATGCGGATTTCACAGTTGGGGGCCTGTTGCGGGCCCCCAGGATGTTGGGGGTGGAGGGGGGCAAATAGGGGGGTACCTATGGTACCCCCCTGCATTTGCATTCACAACGTGGCAGGCACCGCGCTGTGCCTGCCAAGTTGTGCATGCAAATGCACAGTGTGCAGCAACAGCATTGTGGCGGGTGGTGCTGTGAGCACCCCCGCCACAATGTTGTGGATGGGAGATGCCACCGCCACCGCGGCGGTGGCATCCTAATTACCAGTGCGAGACAGCCGCACCACTGGCGGCCGGTCCCAGCACTGCAAGGATGGTGGGCGGACGTAAGTCCCCCCACCATCCTAATAGGCCCCTAAGTTTGTTTCAGTTCAATATTTTTAAAATGTTTTCAATTTTACTTATAACGAGGAATGTAGAATGTTTGTGTTTTTAGGTTTTTTGAGTTCAAGGATGCATAGCATTAAGGGATAGCAGCTGGGGTTCAAGGACGGTAGTGTTAAGCCATATTTAGGTTTTTAGGGTTCCTAAATGGATGGCATTACGTGATAATATGGGTTTGTAGGATTCAGGGAAGAGTGATGTTAAGGGTTTTGTAGTGTTCAGGAAAGGGTACCCGTAATGACTAGCAAGGAGTTTTTAGGGGTCATGGAAGTGTAGCTTTAAGGAGTAGTAAGGACTTTTTAGGGTTCAAGGAAGGGTAGTGTTAAGGAGTAGTAAGAGGTTTTAAGGTTCAGGGATGTGATAGGCAGCATTAAAGGATAGTAATGTTTTTCAGTTCAGCAAGGGTAGTGTTAAGGTGTAGTAAGGGATTTTAAGGTTCAGGGATGGGATGGGCAGCGTTCAAGGGTAGTAAAGTTTTCCAGTTGAGGAAGAGTAGTGTTTAGGGATGTTAAAGGTTTCGAGATGATAGCAGTAAGAGGTATTAGTGTCTCTAGGCTCTTGAGAATGGTAGAATGAATGGATACTATGGGAATTTTATGGTTTAGGGATGGAAAGGTGTACCAGTTTTTATGCTTCAAGGATAGGTAACACTAATATGTAGTAAGGCATTTTAGGGTTCACCGAAGGGTACTTATTAAATAAATAAATTAGTTTAATATAATATGTGCAAATATAGATATATAATAGATATATTAGTAGCGTATTAAAAAAGACATAAAAATAAATAATTAAATAAACTTTTTAGGAGTCAAGGCCCTTAAAAAAGCCTCTCCAGCCCATCTGTCTTAAAAATAGGAATTAGAAAAACACACCATTCTCTCGAGGAGTGTCATGTTACGTTATTCCTGAAGTAGATGATAGAAAGGGAAAGGGGAGGTGGATTTGACTGCAATACATCCCTTCTTCTATCTGTGCTACTGCCAGAGAAGAACAGACACCATCATTATCTAATTATGTAGGAGGCATATAGCATTGCAGTTGCATCTGTTTGGCCTAAAGGTCAAGCTCTGTTGAATTGTATTTTAATTGCATTTATGTTGGGCTTGCTATCCCTGACGAGGCATTGAAGCACTTTTTCAGCGAGTAGCACGCTACTCCGGGACAACTAGAGGATTAGTGTTGTCTTAGTATAGTGAAACATGCAAGTACATTTTAAGTGGTGGGTAGGTTAGTAAGTTATTTGGATTTGGAATGAAAGCAGAAGGATAGAGGAGGAAAAAGGTTTGTATTTATATCGCGCTTGTTACTCCTGATGGGATGTTGGCGCACGCTATTTAGGAAGCCCATGAAGGATTAGTGGTGAATTAATATGGCGAAATATGAAGTAATTTCAGTGGTGGATATTAGTCAGTTATTTGGAGTGAGAAGGATAGCGGAGGGATAAAAGGGGAAGAAAGGTTTGCATGCATATAGCACTTGTTACCGCTGATGGGTGTTGAAGCGCTTTTCTGGCAAGTCGCACGCCACTCCGGAACCCATAAAAGATTAGTGGTGAATTAGTATAGTTGAATTTGGAATTTGAGAAGTGAACATGTTAGTCTGTTAATTTTGATTGAAAAGGATAGTGAAGGGATAAAAGAGTGAAATATGTTTTTTTTGTTTTTAGCAGTAGGGGGAGGCTTTTGGATGAGTAAAAATGAGTTTTGGAGAGGAGGAGTCAGAGGGAAGAGTTTAGAAAGGTTTGTTTTAGGGAATCAGTATAGTAAAAGAGGTGTCAGATGGTGCAAGGAGGGTAGAGTAGGATAGAGTCTAGAAAGGGTTATTTTGGGGATCATAGTAGTGGTATGGGGTTTGGGATAAATGAGAGTGGATGTAGAGGATATATTGATAGTTGTATAGGATGAGAAATAGGGTAGTGCATTGGAAATACTAAATTAGAAGAAGGTAATAAATATATAGATCCATAAGTACCATAAGTTTGTGGATGTGGATGGTGTGGGCTGGGTATTGCTAAGTGGGAAAATAGGCAGCATTTCTGGCCCGTCCCAAACAGGAAACTGCCCTTGTCCTCTCTGCCCTTAGCCTCGAAGCCCGGGCTGAGACGTCCTAACCCTGGCATTTTATAGCCCTAGTAATCAGGTGAACCCTTCAGTCAATGGGAACCCTAGCCCTAACACTATCCAATCACAACACTGGCCCTAAAATCTAGACTCAATAAAAGACCAGGACATTACAGCCAATCTTATCCCTAGTCCAAGCACCCAATCAGTTCAAAAACCCTGATCCCTACATCCAATAGAGGCCCTAGCCCTACCAGTAGTCCCAACCCAAGTCCAAGCAACCAATGGCACAGGAAGCCCTAGTCCCTACTTCCAATAGAAAGCCTAACCCTACTCTTAGTCCCACAACTAGTCCAGCAACCAATCACACCAGAAGCCCTAATCGCTACTTCCAATTAAAGGTCCAACCCTAGCCCTAGTCCCACCCTACTCACAAAAACCAATAACATAGGAAGCCCTAGTCCCTACTTCCAATAGACATCCTAACCCTAGCCCTAGTACCAACCCTGCATTGATTGAATCACAGACCCAGAAACCAATCAGAACCCTCAAATACCAAACCAATGAGGACACTAACCCTAATCCAATAGAAACACCAGATACAACCACCAATCAGTGTACACATGTACCAAACACTAGCAGAACATATAAGGTCCCAGCTTCCTCAGACAAGATTTGCTGGCCAGGGAGCTGGAAGCTGCTTCTCCTGTTCAGAATCTCTTAGGAGACAGACAGGCTCAATCCACACTTTGGACTTCTGCAGGTAAAGGCCTCACTAACTTGAAATCTAACAATACTGTTTGAATAAAACTTTACTCCCTCTCCTGGCCAAAAAACGAAGTGCACAGTCCCTAGTAAACACGGTTTAAACAGCTCACAGAAGCACCCTCTGATGTAGAATATCCCTGTTGTTGGGAGGATGGCAGGGGGGCTTGTTTCACTGGCTTGGGAACACAAAATGGTGGCTGGGGTGCACTGTTTTAACATACAGGTCTTAGCACAGAGCAAAGGAGAAATTTGGAGGGGAAACTGAATTGTCACCAGGATTGAGAGGGATAAACTACAGAGTTTGGACTGCAAATCCCACAATTCAACACGTTAAATGGAAACAATCATGGGCAGGGAAAACCACAAGTTTAAAACACAAAACAGGTGATAAAATATGCAATCACTGGCAGGTTAAAACTACAATTTTAAACTGTAACAACCACAGGCCATAATCACAGAAAGGGAAAATCGTTTTTTTTAACAACTTTTGTTTTGGGGAAGAGACAGCACTAGTCTGTCTCCTTACCACTTCCTGGACTCTGCTCACTGCAATCTGGGGCACAGGTAGGCTGCAACTCACAAGATGGAGGAGAATGATTTGGGGTGCACCCAGCAAAGCCTTAAGGGGCCGGGGCAGGTGTGTGGGGAGGGCTCAGAGTTGCCTGGTAGCTGAATAGCCAATGGTCTGCTGGCCTGGGGATGGGGGCTGGGGAGCTGCTTCTCCTGTTCAGAATCGCCTCGGAAGACAGGCGCAATCCACACTTTGGACTTCTGCAGGTAAAGGCCTCAATAACTTGAAATCTAACAATACTGTTTGAATAAAACGTTACTCCCTCTCCTGGCCAAAAAACAAAGTGTACAGTCCGTAGTAAACCCAGTTTAAACAGTTCACAGAAGCACCCTCTGATGTAGACTATCCCAGTTGCTGGGGGGGAGGGGCAGGGGGGCTGGTCTCACTGGCTTGTGAACACAAAATGGTGACTGGGGTGCACTGTTTTAACATAAAGGTCTTAGCTCAGAGCAAAGGAGAAATTTGGAGGGAAAACTGAATGGTCACCAGGAATGAAAGGGATAAACTACAGAGTTTGGACTGCAAATCCTACAATTCAACAAATTAAATGGAAGCAATCGTGGACAGGAAAACCACAAGTTTAAAACACAAAACATGTGCTAAAATATGCAATCACAGGCAGGTTAAAACTGCAATTTTAAACTGTAACAACCACAAGCAAAGACAGTAATCACAGAAAGGGAAATCGTTTTTTTAACAACTTTTGTTTTGGGGAAGAGACAGCACTAGTCTGTCTCCTTACCACTTCCTCGACTCTGCTCATTGCAATCTGGGGCACAGGTAGGCTGCAACTCACAAGATGGATAAAGATCTTTGGCTTAATCAACTTGATAAAAAAATTACAGCTCTTGGAAGGTGAGCACTTTTTCTGTGAACGCACATAACGTCTTCCTAATCAAAACATGTACTCCTGTCCACCAACATGTAGACGGAATCAAAACTTCACTCTGTAGTACTCTTGAAAGCTCTTTTTTAGGTTGATCACATAAGGTAAGGCAACAGCTAGACTGTTGAACCTGACCTATAAAGGGAACTTACTAGCTTATGACCAGAACCAAGGAAGAGTTCCATCATTGTCATCTCTGTGCTCCCATATTTAAGATTGTTGACACTGCTATGGTCGTCTCCACAGACGATAAATACTGCAGGCAACCAAACTGAGTCCCTAGTAATCTTGGTCAGGCATGTTAAAAACAGCCAAATAGGGAAGATGCAAGTAGGAAATTAAAAAAAGCATTGGCAATGCCAAAATGTCTGGCTTTCAAGGAATGTTGTATTGTCATTTGAAGCGTTACTAGTAAGTAGCATGGAAATAGATGTGCACTTGTGTGGAAGTAGAGAGCTATAATATAGTGTTGCTGTAAGTTAAAAGGTCAGGTGACAGTTGCACTGTCAAGCCAGAACTAAAACTCAATGTAGCTACGGTCTGCCATCCTCCTATCTGTGCTTCTGCCAGAGAAAAATAACATAAGTTATCTTAGTATCTAAGACTTTATAATAGCATTCCAATGCCATGCATGTGCTCCTGAAAGATCAAGCTTCAGCAGCTGGATAAATAAACAAAATGAACACAGCTGTGTCTAGGTCAATCACTTTTTTTGTGGAAGCACACAATTAGTGCCCTATCAAAACATGTACTCCAGCCTCCTAACATGTGGGCGTAGCTAAAGCCCCTCTCTAGTGATGCTCACATAATTATCTGACTAGTGATGCTCACATAATTATCTGACAACAGCTGCGCTGTCAAGTCAGACCATTAAAAAAGCACTCATTCACTCAAAAAGTGGGTAAGTGATGGGTAATGGGGGAGATTCGAGGTATATCCTGCAAAACAACAATACCATTATTTTTGAAAGTTTACCCACTACCCTACAACTCATTTCTTTTCAGAGATTTTGAAACTAAAGTTATTCATTCTTATGATAGAGACCACAAAAATCCCATACATTGAGGCCAAATATATTAAATCTTAATATATTCACCAAGAAACCCAGAACACCATTATCAAGAAAATCATGACCTCAACTTTTTGTAGATTAAGGGTTTGTGATGGGGGACTCGAAGTGTGACCTGCAGATGGTTGCAGGGTGTTGGGGGTGAGGAGTGGGGGAGGGAGATGGACTAAGGGAGCTTCCACTACACAAAATAATTGACATAAATACAAACAAAATGTAGAAATCTTTTCTTGGCAAAACCATAGTGGTAATGTTTATCTTGATCATGGAATTTCAGATTCTCAAGTAGATCCTCATAAACAACTATCTTATTCATGTAACTGAATACAGGGGTACACCATCCGGATGTATGACGGTACAACGCGTATCGTTTCAACGCGTGCCTTTACAAAGCGTCTTTAACAACGCAAGTCGTTACAACGACTTGCATTGTTGGACGCGGATAGTAAATAGTATAATTTACTATTCTACACCAGTCCCCGTGGATAGTAGGGAAGGTGTTGGAATAGTAAATATACTATTCTTTATCCTTTAGTGCCTCCAGCGCAAGTCGTGGTTACGACTTGCGTTGTAAAGGACGCGTCGTAAAAGCACTGCGGGGTAACATCCGCGTTGAAAAGGATGTTCCCCACAGCATCCTGGTGGCATTTCTGCCGCTATGAAGGCCATCATCTGGGAAAATCCACAAATTCTTATTTTGTGAATTAGAATTTGTGATTTGAGGTTGCAAATACACTTTTGTCACAAGCAGACATGACGTTCATGCACACAAACTGTTGACACATAGCTTGGATGCAACTTTAGGCCTAATTGTTAGTGGTTAGGTGGTAAATTCATGCCCGAAATTGGCATTTCTGTGCGTTGTCATTTAGCCAGTAGAGTGCAGTTTTGCTGCTCCTGTTGGACTCTTCAGAGCATATGCTATGACTGATTCTATAATGTCCACTCCTTGGGGCTGGTTTATAGTGCCCATCCCAACAGATTGCTGTACATTGTATGGCTTGGTTGCATTTATTCGTACTCCTAGCAGTTTCTCCCTGCTGCTCATTGGTACACTCCTCAGAGCAAGTGCCACGGCTGGCTGTATAACGCCTGTACCAATGTGTTACCCTTTCTCACTTTTCCGGCATATACTATGGCATGGATATAATTGTCACTGTACGTGGGAATACTTTATTATTTATTTTTGTGTTTTATAGAGCGCGAACTTGACCCGTAAGGGTATCAGAGCGCTTCACAGGATTAAAACTTTAATACAAAAGAACTTAGTAAGGGGGTGGAATATTTGTGAAAAGAAAGCAAATATATACATTTTACAAGAGCGAGAGGTCTAAAGGAGTGATGCCGGGAGGTGACGGGTGGATACAATCTGGTAAATCCAAGGTGCGGCAGTAGTAGGGTATGAGGTGAGTGCAGTGCAGGACTTAGGCAAGGAATTCGTCCATTAGAAAGGTTTTGGCCTTCTTTTTAAAGCGTGCCAGGGATGGAATTTTTCTGATGGCAGGCAGGAGTGAGTTCCATATTCTTGGTGCAGCCTCTGAGAAAGCCTGATTGTATGTTTTTTTCTTTCGCAAGTGCGGAGGCTGGAGCAAGAGGTCTCTGGCAGACCAGGAGTTTCTGGTTCCTCCGGATGCTCCAAGTTCTGGGCGATAAATACAGGGGAATTAGTGTATAGAACTTTGTGAGTGATACAAACGAGTTTAAGCTGGATTTTGGCCTCAGGAGGAAGCCAGTTAAGAGCTTTCAGGTGTGGTAAAATCTGGTCGAATTTCTTTGAGCCTGTTAGAAGTCTGGGGTAGTGTTAAGGCAGGCTTTTAAGGGGTCAGGGAGATCTTGGGGAGGCCCGAGAGAGAAGAGCAGCCATATTCGAGTCTGTAGATGACTAGTGCCTGGACTGCCATTTTGAGGTCAGGGGTGTCGAGGAGGGGTTTTAGCTTTCTTAGATAGCTCAGGTGAAATCTGGTGGTTATGGCCATTGAGTTAATGTGTCCATGCATATTTAAACTGCAATCTAGAGTTATTCCAAGGGATTTGGCAGAGTCCACTATGGTCGTAGTGCAGTTTAAGGCAGTGATCGCTTTAGTACATTCCTGAATGTGGGGGTTGTTTTTAGTTGGGGTTTTAGAAGAAATTCCGTTTTTTGTGAGTTGAGTTTGAGCTGGTTAGATGTGAGCCATTGGACAGTCGGCTTGAAGGCCTCGTTCAGGGAGAGGATCTCTTCGGGAGAAGACATTGTGATGTAGATCTGGGTGTCATCGGCATACATTTGATAGGAGATATTGGCGGTGCGTAATACTTCTGATTGCCGTTCAAGGTAAAGATTAAAGAGGGTAAGGGCAGGGTTGATACTTGGTGGACTCCGACGGTTATCGGAGAGGAAGCGGACAGTTTACCGTTGATTAGGAATCTTTGAGAGCGGTTCTGATGGAAGGACCTAAACCGTTCAAGAACATAGGCCCAGATGTAGGTAAATAGATTTACCGAATTTTATTTACCGAATTCTACCGATTCGGTAATTAAAAATCGGTAAATCTTAGGGGTGGATATGTAGGAACATCCAGATGTTCCTTTTACCGAATCGGTAAATATCTGTATTTACCGATTCGGTAAATACCGACCGGTAATGCCCCATTCATTCCTATGGGCTTTGAAGCCCATACGAATGAATGGGTCATTACCGGTCGGTATTTACGAATCGGTAAATACTGATTTTGACAAGGGTGCAGGGGGTGTCACTTTGACACCCTCTAGCACCCCCAAAAAAGATTCGGGGGCCATGTGGCAGGCATACCTGCCCTAAGGGCAGGTCTGCCTGTCATATGGCACAGGTGTGCATGCACACATGTGCATGCACACCGGAATCGGTATTTTACCATGAAGTTGAATTTCATGGTAAAATACCGATTCTGTAAGGCTTGTGGGACTCAGAAGAGTCCCACCTACATCTCATTGTTACCGAATCGGTAAAAATACCGATTCGGTATTTTACAGATTCGGTAAATTTACCGATCGGTAAATTTACCGAATCTGTAAAATATGTGGCCCTACATACCATTTTGTGAATCTCGGTCGGTAACGGCCGAAAATACCGATTTTCGGCCGTTACCGACCGTCCTACATCCGGCCCTAAACCACTTAAAACATATACTATTGCTGATAATGTCCATTTCTTTGGGTTTCCTCTCTGCTGCTCCTGTTTGAACTCCAAAGTATATATATAGTTGATTGAAGTTTGTAAATTTCAAGGGAAGTACCTTCTACCTCTTGCACTTTACTAAACTCAATATTCAGGGTGGTTTAAACTGTTTCAAAAGACCACTCCAAAGACAGTAGGTATCTGTATAAGCCACTGCGTCCATTCTCGCACTCTTCCTAAACATAAGTATATGCACAAGTACATAAGATGTTTTTTGAGCAGTTGCTGCCCTAGAGGCATGACCAGAGGGCGTCCTGAACCCCCGCTTTCACAACTTATGCGAAGTAGTGTTGACAATTATAGTTATTTATGGCCCTGTCCTGGCTGCAGCTCTGCAGGTAAAAGCTATTAAAAAATCAATCGTAAAGGAAAACGACAAACAACACAGTGATAAGGAGTTAAGCACAGCAAAGACATTAAGAGAGAAAGAGAGGGAATGAAAGAGAGTGGGAGAGAGGTTTGGAAGGAAGAGCAACAGCAAGGAAATATAAAAATAAGGAAGGAACTGTGGATGAAAGGGTGAATGCAAGGATAAAAGGTTTGATGGATGGAAATGGAGAACAAGATTTACAAGGGTGGGTGAAAGAAAGTGTTCGTAATGATGAAAGGCTTGGTGAATAGGTGGATGGGTGGATGGATGTATAGACGGCTGGATTGAAAGGTAAAAGGATGAATTGGTGGATTGGTAAAAGGAGGGTGAATTGGTGGATAAATGAATGGTTAAAAGTATGGAGGAATGGTTGGAAGTGTGAGTAGAAGGATAAATGCAAGACTAACGATGAGACGATAGATGGAAGGAATGGTGAAATGATGGATGTATGGGTGGAAACATGTCCAGTTATACCAAAAACTAGTCATTTTCATGCGTGTGACGGGCTTCCTTCACCACTTCACTCTGGGATTCTGCAGCCTGAAGTTAATAGCACATGAGCTCGGGGCAGGGCAAGAGCTTTTCAGGGGCAGGAGGTGAGATGATCCACTGATGCTGGGAGGAGGGACACAATGCCCTTGGGGATCGAAGAGCATTGTTGAGCCTGAGAGGACTCACTGCTTCACAGGAGAGAGGGAACGAAACTCCCACTTCTTGAATGAGAGGTGGAGTTGCTCAAAAAGGGAGGACCTATAAAGATAATGTTACCTTTCGAACGTAAACCACTTTAAATCTAGTACTTGTGGTCCAGAGTGTATAAGGAGAAAAGTAAACCTCAAATAGCAGAGTACAAAGAGCGTGACAGATTACATGGCCTAGTGCCTCTGATAGGAGATAAACTGAGCTCTCTGGTCAGATCATTAGCCTACAGTCCCTGTTAAGTCCTCATTGCTTTGCATTCTGTTGTAGACCAGTGTTTATCTTAAGAAAGTACAAATACATGTTCCAGAAGGGACAGCTGGCTGGATAGCTCACTTGCTGACAAGTTGAACCTCCAATCTCCCTCCATCTCATTGAATAAGACCGCTCAGTCAACAAAAGTTTCAGCAAACACTAAATAATCAGAGCACTGTACCAACCCTTACTTGGAGGCAGTAATGAAACCACTGAAATTACCATCAAATTAGAGGACATTTGTATTTACAAAGTATTACTCATACACCTAAACCAAACTGAATTCCTTCTTGGCACTTGGATCGTAGGTATTTATTCCAAACTCCCTGGTTCCCTATGATGCTAACAGATGCATTCTGAAGTGAATACATTGTGTAAAGTAGTTGGTATGCTCCCATTTCTTTCATCTTATCTTTCTAAAGAGTAGGTCACTGCCTCCAGACTCATCTTTCGACCCAGAAACATCCCGAACAAACAAGCAAACTATCTCCATAGACTTCAATGTCATCTGCCTCCTAGCAACCCTGCACACACTCCTAGCAATGGTTCACAGTCACCCACTGACTTCAGTGTCATTAGCTCCCAGCAGCGACTGGCTTCACTTACATCACACCTCCAACATTGCTTCACCCCATTGGCTTCAGTGGCATTCCCCTCTAACAAGCCAACATGTTCCACAAAGCATTGGTTCCCCACTAGAACCTAAAAGGGGTCAAACTCCTTCGTCACCCTTTCAAAGTTGAACGTGATTGACTTCAACAGCAATTCCCTCCACAAACCTGCATCACACTACCACCAATGGCTAAACTTCACTGATTTAAATAGGATGAAATGTATTACCCCTGATTACGTTACTGGCGAAACCCTCGAATCATATGTATCACTCTCCTAGAACAGAGTATCCTCCAGCGGAGAAGCAACAGATCTTCCACAGTAGTTATTTAAATGGACTTCAATGGCGTTATATGCATCATAACACTCGCCTCCACTAGCTGCAATGGCATTACCTTCTCACAATGGGCTACCCCAGTTGACGTCAATGGCTTTACGCTCCAATGGGCATGCATAGCCCTTATACCAACGGTTCACATCCTTGACTTCCAGTGCACCAGAGCACAACACTCCCAACAGTGGTTTCCCTTCCCCTAGTTCAAAGCTGTTATGAACCTCCCATCAGGGGTTTACTGCTAAAACCATAACGGGATGAAAAAACTACTTCCTTCACCATTTTAGCAAAGTTTCAGCTCCATTTGGCAGTACTATCAATAACAAAATAATATTTTAGGATTGACCTTACTGGTGCACAACAATAATGTAAGAATGCTCATAATAGTGTTCAGCATCATTGTTGTTGTAAGCAGCGTGCACTCGTGGCACTTCCGGGCACTGGAGATTCACATGGTCCACTAATATGAGTCGGTTCTTCACTTTAGCTGCAGATAGGAGCATGCAGAAAAGAGCTGGCAGCGATTCTCACTGTGTCTGGCCATTAAGGTTAGTGACTGTGTGGGCCATAAAAACTGTTTATTGAGTGAGGTCTTCAATGTTGCCGTGAGACGCCATAATGCAAATGTACTGCCTGGGCCCACTGATGCATATAATTCTAGTGCAACTGATGCATATGCTTTCTAAGAGAGGTTTGCCAAACACAGTCCGTGGAGGGTCTAATCCATGCTGGATTTTCAGAGACTTTAGAAATAGACTCTGGAACATGGGGCACGAGGTTCTTATCAAGGAGTCTGCTCAAAGTTCTGTGATTCTGAGCAAATCACTACATCTCTGTGTGCCTAAAAAAGCGTAACCTAGTCAGGTTGTATCGTGAAGTGCTCCAATGCTCGTGAGTCAGCTTCACACTATAAAACAAAATGAAACTCACTGGAGCTAATTTACACAGTCAGAAGTCATCATGGTTCTAGTCCTAGGACCACTGAGATGGTCCTAGGTCTAGAACCATCTAGGGTCATTGATACAGGTTTCTGATGCATGTCCCCATCAGCGGGCACCAGCGTGCTGTTGTATGGAACAATTGATGCTAATTGCTGTGTGGGATCCTGAACACGTGAATCGTATTCTCCTTTGACGCCATTTGCCAGAAAACCTCAAAGATCTTGTGAAGTGAGGGACTGGAACAACTGAACATATGTCACAATTATACATTAGTTAATATGCTCAACCAACCTTCTTGTGAAACCCAGGTATGATGAGTCATTGCCAATATCCAGATTTTGGAGACAACCAAGGTCAAGTCCATTGCATCTGTAAATGCTGATTTGCAGTGGCTGCCTGGTGCAAAGGTCGGTGCAAAGATCACACACTGCCAGTTTGGTAATATTGGTACTATTTCCGATTGCCCAATAATTAGCCCCAATGCTCGAAACGCCAACATTTGGCAAGAGAAATGATGTTTGTTTTCCTGACGCCGAATCATAGCAGTTTTTGACGCTGAACAAAATCCGAGACGGTAAGCAATGATCATTGTTAAAACAGATGGGATTTTAGAAGGGATTTCAAATGTGTCAACAATACAAAAATGTCGCAATTTCCTGCTATGTTAAATAAAATGCAAATTCAAAATAAATTAGGGGCATATTATCAAGGGGGTTTATCTCCGCTTTTTTGGCTTTCAAAGCCAAGAAAGAGGAGATAAAATGATCTCCCTATTACCTAGCTGTCGCTAACAACAGTTAGCGACAGCTAGTAGCAGATAGCGACCATCTTGGGCCCCACTTTGCATGTCAGTGATATTTATCACTAATGACATGCAAAGTGGGCGTGCCAAGATGTTAGCGACTGGAAACAGTCGCTAACATCGCTATCTCCTATTACCAACTTTTGGAAATATTCGCGCTAAGCGCGAATATCTCCAAAAGCTAACACCTGCCCTGTGCAGTTCTTAGCCATGTGATCCAATGGGAGGTGGATAGCATGGCTAAGAGCATTAGCTCGGTAATACATGAATATCGCTGACTTTTCAGCGATATTCATGCATTGCGGCCGATTTTTATCGCATTTGCGATACACCTTGGTAATACCAAGGTTTATTTGCGATAAAAATCGCCGCAGCTCAGCGGTAAATTTTTGTCTCTAACCAAGCAATAGCGATAATTATCGCTATTGCTTGGTAATATGCCCCTTAGTTTTTAAAAAGCCTTAATTTTGGGGCAAATTAGTGTTAGCGATAGGCACATGCAGTTACCTTGTTTTGACCCAGTTGGGCAAAAGGCAGCTGCCATCCTAGGGTGTATCCCCATTAACTCAGGTCATTATTGTCTGTCCTCATTGTTTGCGATGTATTGTGTAACCTTTGTGATATATGCCCTGTCCACATCACTTATCTGCAGTCTGCTTGTTCGAGAAGGCTGCTCCGTGATGCTCTAACCCCTGTCCCTTCTTCTAGGCGGCATGCAGGATTATAATTACGTGTGGGGACAGTGTTTTGAGATCACTATCGAGTTGTCCTGCTGCAAATATCCACTTCCATCGCAGCTTCCGGAATTCTGGACCCAAAACCGAGCGGCCTTACTGGAGTACATGAAGCAGGTCCATCTAGGTCAGTACTTTATAAATGATGTAACTCTTTTCTGTGTTAATTTTGCCGCGAAGGTGCAAGTAAATTCTGGCAAGACAACCAGTGTGCTGTACATGACCAGTGTGTTGATGTCAGTCGAAGGACTTTTCTTCACTAACGGGGAAGGTGTGGAAGAATAGGTGATTTTTGTTATCAAAGATGAGCAAGTTGCTTCCATAGAGTTCTGTGGGATTGTAGAAAACAGGTTGTCAAATAGGCTCGTTTAATGTGGTTTGAAACGTCCAGTTCAAGGGGCATATTTACAAGCCCCTGTTGCCACCACAACATCACTTTTAAAGACATTGTGGTGGCGATAGGGGCTTCGCCTTATTTACAAGGCACCCTTTCACGCTACACTTAGCGGAAAGGGTTGGGCAATGGGTGTTGCTACAGGCGTTCCACCGCAACACTCATTCATTTTTACGCTGCTGCCTATATTTACAAGAATGGCGTAAATATGGGGCTACACCAAAATTAGGACCACAAAAAAACTGGTCTTAACAGGGCGCAATAAGGAAAAATGATTATTGTCTCCTCGTTTTTGTTGTTTCCACGTGTGCTACATTGTGCAGCACACATAGAAACTGCAAAAGGCCATTGATTGTTTATGTGCAAGAAGATGTCCCTTCCTCCAAATCAACAATCATTTAAAAAAAAAAAAGAAGTTTTACAACTTCTATGGGTGCTGCATTAAGCAGCACACATAGAAGGTACAAAACGCCATTTAAAGATTGTTTATGTGCAGGAAGGTCCCCCTTCCTGAACATAAACAATCACTCCCCTCAACACAGGCACCCCTGTACTATGGTGCAAGGATGCCTGTATTGCCACTAGGCAGCTAAATTTAGCACCAGCATAGGGAAAAATTCAGGACCGCACCATATTCTTATAAATATTGTGCAGCCCTGTGTAACTAAAGAGACGGAGCATGTTGTTAGCATTCATGGCATAACGACACGCTTCACCACTTTTGGAAATATGCCACCAAGTCTCTTAACAGAAAATTATTTATGTGGGTGGAGAGGGTGGTGTTGACATCATTAGGCGCACATGAGTCCAGTGAGGACCGTTAACTGGCTTTGTTGATTGGCCCAGCTGCTACTAAAGAAAGCTACACCAGACAACTAGAAACCTAACCGGCATCATCTACAGTGGCTCTCGTTCCCCCACCAGTACACTCTCCGGCACACAAACAAACAGAGCGACTTTGCCGCTGGCTAGATCACTGGTCCCTAGTAGACGCATGGAGAACACTACATCCTACAGATAGACTATTCTTCTTCCACTCAGTTCCCCACGACTTGCGAGTCCGACTGGACAGGTTCCTATGCTCCACAGACCTGCTACCCAAGCTACAGTACACAGATTACCTGGGACGAGTCATATCAGATCACGACGCCCACGTGGTGGTCATCCGATGGAAGCCGCCCCATCCCCCAGTCCCAACGTGGAAACTACCCCAGGAGTGCCTTACAGATCAAGCGTTCCATCAAACTCATGGGGACTACATCAGGGAACACTTCCTACGCAATAATGGCACAGCCTCCTCCAGGGAAATAGAGTGGGACGCGTACAAAGTTAGCTCTATGGGTCATTGCATTCAACAGGTGGTGGGGGTATGGCGCACACTAGAACTGGCACTGGGCGGGGCAGAGAAAGCGCTAGCAGAACTCTTACGCGGATCAGGGAACGGCCACGCTTGCACAACTGTCAGCAGCGAAACTCGCGCATGCAGAGGCCATGAGAGACTTGCGCAAATATAACTTTTGCACCTACGCTGCTAGAGTACATAAGGAGAGCAACAGAACAGGCACGCTTCTAGCCTGGCTGATCAAACAAGACACGATGTCCCGCCCCATAACAGAACTTGTGGATGCACATGGACAGATTAAGCACTCCCAACTCGACATCCTACACATATGTCGTGACCATTATGCTGCGGTATACCACGCCCCGACACCGACGACGCACCACAACCTCACTCACTTTTTAGACCCGTCACACTTGCCGGCGATATCCCAGACGGACAGAAAGGAACTGGACGGTAAAATTACACCCTCCGACATCAAACATGCTGTAGGCTCGCTAGCAAGGAAAAAAGCACCGGGAATGGACGGGTTCCCCCTGGAGTACTACAAGACCTTCCTGACCGAAACGGTGCCCCAATTAGTGCTAGTGTTCAAAGAGGCCCTGGCCGGGGGCATACTGCCAGACTCGTTCCGTGAGTCGATAGTCGTGACTTTCCCGAAGCCGCACAGGGGCCCCACACTCCCGGCCTCTTATAGACCAATTACACTGCTGAATGCAGATTGTAAAATTCTAGGGAAGATACTGGCAGACCGCTATAGTCAAATTCTCCCAGCCTTGGTACATCCTGACCAGTGCGGCTTTGTGCCCAGGCATAACACCTCCCACAATCTACGCAGATTATTTCATATACAAGACACTGTCTCGGACCGGTTCCTGCGGGCGGCCTGCCTAATATTTGATTTAGAGAAGGCGTTCGATACTCTAGCCTGGTCTCACCTCTTCGCAGTCCTACAGGCAATACAGATAGGCCCCACACTGACGGCGTACACCCAGCTCCTCTACAGAGGACTCACCTCCAGGGTGCGGATCGGGAAACTGGTTTCGGCCCCGTTTCCAGTGGAGAGGGGAACCAGACAGGGGTGCCCCCTCTCCCCTCTCCCCTCTCCTGTTCGCACTAGCGGCGGAACCCCTGGGTATCCGATTACGGAGGGAGGGAGAGGACTGGGGCATTCCGATTGAGGACGGACTCCATTGCGTCTCCCTCTACGCCAGTGGTTCCCAAACTTTTTTGACCCGTGGCTCCCTTGACCTAATTGGCAGTTGACCGTGGCTCCCCACCAATTTTTTTTACCCGCGGGAACGGGTACCGCGGCGCTCCCTTAAGGGAACCACTGGTCTACATGAAGAATCAAGCCTAGACCTGATGAAGGATTCAGAGAGTAGCCATCACTACAGAGCATAAGGCGCCCACCCAACGCTCTCCACCAGGCCTCTGACCCTGCACCCACCCAACGCTCTCCACCAGGTCCCTGACCCTGCACCCACCCAACGCTCTCCACCAGGCCCCTGACCCTGCACCCACCCAACGCCATCCACCAGGCCCCTGACCCTGCACCCACCCAACGCTCTCCACCAGGCCCCTGACCCTGCACCTGCCCAACGCTCTCCACCATGCCCCTGACCCACCACTCACCCACCCAACGCGCTCCACCAGGCCCCTGACCCCGCACCCACCCGCCCAACGCTCTCCACCAGACCCCTGACCCTGCACCCACCCAACGCTCTCCACCAGACCCCTGACCCTGCACCCACCCAACGCGCTCCACCAGGCCCCTGACCCTGCACCCACCCACCCAACGGTCTCCACCAGAACCCTGACCCTGCACCCACCCAACGCTCTCCACCAGGCCCCTGACCCTACACCCACCCAACGCTCTCCACCAGGCCCCTGACCCTGCACCCACCCAACGCTCTCCACCAGGCCCCTGACCCTGCACCCGCCCAACGCTCTCCACCATGCCCCTGACCCACCACTCACCCACTCAACATGCTCCACCAGGTCCCTGACTCCGCACCCACCCACCCAACTCTCTCCACCAGACCCCTGACCCTGCACCCACCCAACGCTCTCCACCATGCCCCTGACCCACCAATCACCCACCCAATGTGCTCCACCAGGCCCCTGACCCTGCACGCACCCACCCAACGCTCTCCACCAGGCCCCTGACCCTGCACCCTCCTTCGCAACGCTCCCCACCACGCCTCTGACCCTGTACCCATCCAACAAGGAGCACTTACTTATGCAGTCGTTCATATGAAACATCCTCCACATGGGCCAGTGCCAATGAACAAAGTGCCAAAACTCAGGCCACTTGAAAGCATTTCACCTATCCCTGCACAGGAGCAGTACTCGCATACAAAGTGCCAAAGTCCAGGTCACGACTTGGCTCTCCAACCATTCATTCACAAGTGCTAGTGCCCCTGTAGTGTACAATATGCCAAAACCCAGGCCATTAGTAGGCTCCCTACCCATTCCTCCACACGTGCACTGTCCGGTACCATGTGCCACAACACGTGCCACTTGTAGCGCTCCACCCATTCATCAGTGTGTCAGTGTCTTGGTACAATATGCCAAATCTCATGTCACTAGTAGGCTCTCCACCCGCTCCTCCACCTGTGCAAGTGCCCATGTACAACGAGTCAATACTCTGACACTTGTAAAAACATACACAAAATAAAGTGCCCTTGTGTACTGAAATTGGTGCTGACGTAAAGTGCTCCAATACCTTCGGGTCGAGGTTGCGCTATATGATACGAGAAAGGAATCCTACTTTTAATAAATCAGCAATTGTTGTCCAATTTTCATAAACTTGGGCTCGCAAAAATCAAAGGCACCAGAGATCTAAAAATGAATACGAGGAGACGAATTAGTAATAACCACCACCACTGCGAAATAGACTTAAAAAGGTCTCTTAGACATAGGTCCCTCGGGATGGGGACAATAGACATACCTTTCTTACTGATGGGTTCCGTTTCACAGGATTATGATCGGAATTCTGCTTAAATATCGGCTCAGTCTGCCAGAAAGCGTGCACGCCCATGCTTGGTTGAGCTGCAGCGGAGTGCTGTTCCCTCAGGAACAGAGCGGTGGAAGCCCTGCGTGTCATATGCGAGGGCCGTCAACTGGTCAAGCAAACACTTCAAGAGGATCACGTGACCTGGCAGCACAAAGGAGGGGGAGGAATTTCGGCTGCAATGTCAACGACCCACATCCTGCGCCGCGCCGCGGCGCCCCTGGCTTCTAATCACGGCGCACCGGGGCGCCGCGGCGCACACTTTGGGAACCACAGCTCTACGCGGACGACTTGCTTGTTTACATCCGGGATGCGACGGGTGATCTCACCTCAATCTGGCGTACACTACAGGACTTTGGAGCCCTATCAGGCCTCAATGTTAATTGGGAAAAATCGGCAATCTACCCACTTGGCCCTGATCTGGCACCCCATGGCATGCAAGTAGGCACACACACCCTGAAATGGAGCGAAGCGGCCCACAGGTACCTCGGAGTGCGCCTATACCGAACGCCTGAGGATCTATACGAAGGAAATCATCGAAAGGTGTTGGCAGGCCTTCGCTCTGCGATCGGTTTTTGGAAGTCACTTCCACTGGCTCCTATAGGGCTGGTAGCCGTAGCTTAAATGATTATGGTGCCCAGACTACTGTACCACTTCACCAATCTAACGGTGATCCCACCCCGGTTCTTCTTTCGCGAATTGGACACGCTTCTCACTACACTTATTTGGGGGGATGGCCGACATAGAATAGCTCTGCGCAATCTACAGCTGCCCACAACTGAGGGAGGCCTGGGCGCCCCGTCATTTGAATCATATTTCCTGGCTGCGCAACTCCAATGGTTGTCTCATTGGACAGCCGAGAAACACTTAGGCGAGACGATTACTGATGGAGGGAGGCTGCTTCTACCTGCCATTAGACGATTATTAATGCCAGGCTCCAAACCGAATGACACACATCCGATACAGGTCACTGTAGCTCTCAAGTGCATGCTGCGGATTCACCGACTGTCGAAGGGGCAGCCGTTGTACTCCCCTCTGCTCCCCTTGGTAGGTTTTCCTTGAAAAGAGGGATACTATACAGAAGGAGATCTGCGGGCATGGACAGATAGTGGAGTGACGGAGATGGAAGCCTTGTACCTCGAAGGGCAGCTGAAAACATATGACCAACTAATTGAGTGGTACGACCTCCCGCTGGGTCAATTCCTGATGCACAGGCAACTGATAGACAGTGGCCGAGCTTACTGGGATCTGAGAAATGGGGAACCCCCTACACACCCAGTACTACACACGAGACTACAGATGGGGACGTGCAGGCACTTAGTGACATGGCACTATAAAGCCATACGGGAGCTGACTAAAGTTCCCTTAGACAGACTATGCCAAACCTGGGAAGACGACGTAGGCCGAGTCTTCCACGACAAGGAATGAACACAAGTGCTAGAGTGTCCAAAAAAAGCTCCCGCAAATCCCGCTTTAAAAATATACAATATAACTTTCTACACCGCACTTACCTTACACCCGAAAAGCTGCAGAAATTCTACCCAGACACAGAATTTAAATGCCCCCGTTGTCAGACGCCAAACGCGACCTTCAGACACATGTTCTGGGACTGTCTGTCTCTGCAACCGTACTGGACCAGAGTGCATCACACCTTACAGACTTTGGTCCACCTGCAATACGCTGACACATGGGAGGTATGCAGGCCCGGACTGGCCGTTGCGGGCACCGGGCAATCCCCCGGTGGGCCGCATGGTTGGGGACCGGTTTTTGTCCCCTGGGGGCCGTTTTATGTTACAGGGCCGTTTTTGCAGCTATGCTGCAAAAACGGCCCTGTAACAAAAACGTCCGGAAACCGGCCCTGGCACAGAGCGCGGTCGCACCCCCTCCCCGCCCTCCCTCCCTCACCCTCCCCTCCCTCCCCAACCCTTCCTCCCGGAGGAGGGGGGGGAGGCAGGCCGAACACTTTGCCAGGGCCGGTTCTGGTTCCCAGTCCGGCCCTGGAGGTATGCGCCCTGGGGGTCTATAAGAAAAAGAAATCGGAGAAAGTACAGTGGCGGTTTGTAACCCTAATCTTCCTCTTAGCAAAAAGAAATATATCCATGCATTGGCGGCCTCGATAGGGGCGGTAAATAAGTGGGGAGCAGCAGAAGAAGAGACCCTGAGGGAGGAGGAGGTAAAAGGCACACGCAAACACCCTATATCTATGGAATGGGCGCATCTCCTCATACAATTTAAGCTGGAGACAGCCGTAGAGGACACCCCGGAGTTGACACAACCCACACCCAGCGACCCTGAGCAAGGCCCGACCCGCTACCCCTCGCCACCATGTGAGCAGAGAGGCAGGCATACGATAAATGGCGGTTTCTGCTGCATCGAACGCCCGCCGATAGTGTGGGTTCAGTAGTCCCCCACCCCTCTCCCCCCCTCTGGGCCATGCATGTCGACCCCCCCCACTGCCTGGCGACCAGCCCACACACTGACCACATGGGCCACTCGCCCTCATCCACCGCACTTCTCCCCCTGCTCCCCCGCTGCCCCCCTTCATTCTCTTCACCGGTTATTGTTTGGGAGGTATCCCCCCTCCATCGTTACTAGCCTAGTCTCAGTCAGCAGTTCAAAGACCGACTCAGTTACGCAAACATAATCACTCGCACATCTCCACAAGGGTACCTCGCTATCAGAAGGGTTAATAGTTTCACGCCGACCTAGCTACCACACACTGAGAGAGGTCAGGCATACGCAAGACTGACATGCATCGATGAGACAGCTCGATAGCAAACTCGGGAGACGGATCCTAGTTCCCTTTGCTTATCACACCCGTTTCATTCCAGAGACTGGAGTCCTTATGCTGTTGACAAGCCATGATAGCTAACGGAGAACACTGTTTACATATATACTGACAGACTTGTGATTTGTTGTACTTCCTGCAAGGGATTTTGCTTGAAAATGAAAAACCCTAATAAAAAGATTTAAACAAAAAAAATCTACAGTGGCTCTCGTTCTGATTGGTCAGACACAGAAATATTTGAAGGACATTATGTCCTAGGGAATGCGCGATGCCCGGCAACTAAGCTTGAAACTATTGAGAAATATCTTAAACAAGTTTCTTTTTGTGGCTTGTTCCCTTGCTAAAACCTTTTTCATAGTGATAAGATTTGCAGGCACAGATATAGAGGGCATAACTTTGAAGAGAGCTTTGTGTGCCCTCAGTCAAAACTTCCCCAAGGATCTAGTCTTGGCTACAGGATTGTCAAGTCGTTCCTCCCCTTATCAAAGATTAACTGATGACGTACCAGATGAAGAACACAACGTGGCAGTGAAGCCAGCATTGCAGTGCAGAATGTTAGGTGGAGAGCACACACAGCCACCTTCTTTGTGTGCTTCTTGCCTCGAACTGCTCCATCATGCAGATGATTCTAGGAAGACAAATGTACTAATCTAACACTAGTCCTAGAATATTTTGCCAAAGTCTAGCTCTCACCAAAATAATCTAGGAAGCTTATTTACTAACGTAACCCCAATACTGGAACATTTACGGAGAGTAACACTTTATTCAAATATTCCAGGGGACTTATTTACCGCTGTAACTCCTGTCTTGGAATAGCTTGGGGAAAGTTGAAAATTCCCCAAGTGTTTTATGAAAGGGTTGAAAAGTAGTACATTTGCACTGTGGAAAGTGCTGCTCTGAGGCCACCACTCAAGGCAAAAACTGTGACTACCTACATAAGCGGTGATACAAGATATACAAGAAACTATTCAGAACCGTAAAACTGCACGGTATGTATCCCTAGGATAGTGACAGTAGTGCTGTAATGCGCCGGCCACAAAATAAGTTAGATACTCCTGCACCTTTGTCCTCAGTTATGTCCCAGAGAATATAGGATTGTGCTTCAAAGAGTTGCGATACTCTGGATGAAATTTACAAGTTACTTACCTTTGGTAATGCTCTTTCTGGTAGTGACTCTGTTAGACCTGGAATCCTTGGTGCGATTACCCCTGAATTCTTGCGTTCTGACCTTCTGTTTTGCTGACTTCCAGTGGCAGATGATGACTTTTAAAAGCAGTGGGGCGTAAATGTGGCTGTCAATGGAGTGAACTGTCTCTCATCAATTAAGCAAAATAAAAACAAAATGCTGTCACTACAAGCCAAGAAAGAAACATTCTCCTTTCTTTCTTTACTTCTAGTGACAGCATTTTCGTTTATTTTGCTTAATTGATGAGAGACAATTCACTCCATTGACAGCCACATTTACGCCCCACTGCTTTCCAAAGTCATCATTGTAGGAAGGTGGAATCTGACTATATGGTTACCCCCACTTTTTTCCTGGTGTTTTGCTGGTTTTCGACTTAGTTGCCCTGGGACCCAGCTATTCAGAGCCCCAGTCTATCTGCTTTCTCTATTAAACGGACTCCATGTGCTTTAGGTACATACCAGATTGGTTACTGGGTCACCCTTGTGAGCCCCTGTATAGTGTACCATAGGTACCCAGGGCAAAGGTGCACCTTAGGCCTACCAGGGGCTGCAGCATGTATTGTGCCACCCCTGGTTTGCCTCCCAAACTGACACCACAGGTCTGTTCACACAGCCTGGGTAAGGTGGTGTAAGCACCCCTTACTTAGATATAGTATACCTATATCTATATATACATATAGACACATATACACCTATAAATCACTCCTATGGCAGGCCTTAACAATCCTGGAGGCAGAGTGCTTGGTTTTATGTGAGAAGGTGCCCTAGCATGAGCTGAGCCCCTCTGCAACTTTTGGAACCATCTCCTTATAGCTGTTCTATGATATAGCCATGCCATATACTATTAAGTGCATTATAATCCTCGTGGTTAATGCTAACTTTGGTTTGGCTTCATCAAAACATGTTGTGTAAGGTGTCAGACACTTTGGAATACTACCCCCCGCCCGCCAGTCCTGGCAGCGGGGGTAACAGTCCACCCTTCTCAAGGAAAAAGATATGTAGTTACTGCTTTACCCAGTTAAAGTTAAACAGAGCCTCAGCATCACAAAATGGATGCTGCTGCCACAGACATGAGTCTGACCTCCTGCTGCTGGACGAAACTCTGGCAGGGGTGGCCTGGACAATAGGTTTCCTGTCCAAGGAGGTGCCAGCACCTCTCCAGACAGGGTTTTGTGTATTGGGGCAGGGAGGATGCTAGGGGCCTGGGGCACACAAGGTGCTCCATGCATAGCCCGGTTCAAACCAGTTGCTGGGGCACTCAGCTCCAGCTCTGGCGTGAAACTGGACAAAGGGAAAGGGGTGTAACGACCCCGTTCTCAGATCCACCCATAGGAGGGACCTAGCCAGGTAGTCCAGCCCCCATCCTTAGTATAAGTGTAGGAGCTGTGTCCCTAGGACTTTAGATTACCCTGGACGAATCTTTGAAAGACATATCCTGGACCTTCGACGTTCCATTCTGACTGGAAGACGGAAGATATCTCCCTTGTGGTCAAGGAGTGGCCACCCTGTTCAAACAGGCACCAACAGCAAATTTGCCAGTCTGCATTTTCGAGGCTCCCGCCGGATCCCGAAGAATCCCGAAGAATCTGCGACACAGGACCTTGACTTCCAGACATCTCTGACCCGACCCACATCCACAGCAAAGCTGAGACACATGGCAGACACGAGAGACCTGGGACCGGAACTCCTGGACATTCTGCATTTTGCAAGCTGCACTCCTTCAACAAGGTATCTCGAAGTTGTGCTTTGGGGTGCTTCAAGCCCCAGCCCTGAGTACCATTTGCACTGAAGCCCAGGCCCCCACACTCCGCGAGTGTTCCGTGGGCCCCGCTTTTGAATTTGAGCGTGACGCGTCTTCCCGGTTCCTAGTCCGTTGGCTAGTGAGCCCCCTGAAGACTCCATTTTGAAACTAACTCGCTTTCCTGGTTGCTCAGGCTTGCTCCAGCTTCCCTGCAAAGGAGAAGCACCACAGACCTTACTGGTCTGCAACAGAGCCAATCTTGACATCCTGCGTGGGTTGCGGTTGCCAAGGCTTGTTGGGTCAAATCCGGATACCGACACCGCAGTCAACTAGATCCATTGTGGGACAGCTCGAATCCAGCACCTGGTCATCGTTGATGCCTCCTGGCTGAAGAGACAAGTTCGACTACTTCACCTGAAATCACCCGACATCCCCTGGTTCCTTCCTGGCTCCTTCCTGGTCACTGGCTAGTGACCCAGACTCTGTCCCTTCTGCTTTCGAGTTCTTCAGATCTTCGATTTACCCTTGGATCTACCCGGACACTTTTCCTCTGGTCGCCTGCAGCACTTCTTTGCAGCTCTCCATAGGAAACGACGACAAAACCCGACACGAAAATACACCTATGAACTCGGCTTCCCTGGGTGAGGTAACACGAGTACTTCGGATTGCTCCTGTGGATCTTGACTCTCGAAGTGTCCTAGTTTAAAAGGGTTTCATCCTAGTCCATCCGGAAGTGTCCTTAAATTGTATATTTGTAATTTTTTGCGATCTCCATAGAAAGTCAATGGTAACCCGCGCCTGTGTTTAGACACTGCACACGTCTCCCGTGGGCCTCCTACTTCCTAACCTTTGGTTGATTAGAGTAGCCCCAGCGATTCCACAGGCCTCAGGCCTGCTTTCTAATTCTCTTGTGGTTCTTATACCACTTACTTAGTATATGGTCTGTGAGGCCCGTAGGTCATAACGTATACTGTGCAACTTATTGTATATTAATTGTGTGACTTGTATTGTATTTTTACCTCTGACCTCATAAAGAGTGCAGAGGGGTTGTGTTTAGATTAAATACATATATATTTGATATATACCTTGTGTGGTGTCCTTTCATTTGGTACTCAAAGGATTATAATTGGTAAAACATCTTGCTTAACTCGCCTACTGAAGTCTTAGCCTGATGACTGCTGGTTCATGCTACCACTAGGATAGCTTTCTATAAGGTTGACTTTACAACCACCATCATTAAGGGTCGATTAGACTGGTGCAAGGCGCCCACTAGAACTAGTGGACATCATATGCCAGGGTAACTTCTCACAATCATCTGCCACTGAAAGTCAGCAAAACAGAAGGTCAGAATGCAAGAATTCAGGGGAAATCGCACCAAGGATTGCAGCTGAGAAGGATTAAGTAGGAGGCAGAATGGTTCCCAAGAAAACAAACAATGGTGACTGGCAACATTGGAAGCAAACACTCGAAACTTACATTCAGCAATCAGTGCCAACGTGATAAATCGATAATTGTGCCCGCCCTGCGCACACAGGGGTCAACAGGCGGCTCTCTCGGAAGCAGTGCTTCCATTTTCAGCGCAAAACATGATTCAATGTGATGGGAGTGATGATAAAACTAGCTAGAGAATACATGTTTTTTTGTATGCTCTCGCTGCCAGGATTAAAAACAGTGCACCTGCGGTATGGATTTAAACTGTATGTCTGGGATGGAATGTAGTGGCATTTTCTTACTTTAATTATTTTGTGTCTCTGAATACATATCTGGGCTGGGTGACAGCTGGACTTTTCTGCATTCCCTCTAGTCCGTCACACACAAAGGGAGCTTTGCATCCTGATGGCCCATCACCAGGCTGATGGGCCTATTTGAGGTAGATTGGGGGTAGAAGCTGACACTTGCACCTGATTAGGGTTGTGTCTGTCCCCACATAAAGAGCTGCTTACCCCCTGTAGTCAGTCTGGAGCCAGGGTAGGAAAGGCAGGGACCTTGTGATCTTCAACAGCTTCTTTGAAGTCTCCCCCACTTCAAAGGCACAACTGGGTATACGTACTGGACCCCTGACACCACCAAATAAGAACTTTGCTGGAACCATGGACATTCTGCCAGGAAGAAGAGCTGCTAACTGCTTTGCTGTGTTCGTCTGCTACCTGCTGATTCCTGTGCTGCAGGATGGACTGCCATCTTGCTACCTTCTATCCTGTGTTGGCCTGGTACCTGCTGCTTCTTGCCTGGGAGTGAGAACGACTGGACCTGCTCTCTACATTCTTGAACACACGTTTCTCCAAGTGCTTGCTGGCTTGCCCTCTATATTTGAAGTCTCTGGGCCATTAAAGACTTCCTTCAACTCTGCTTGACCCGTTGGTCTCTACCAGCTGTGAATCCTGCCCTGCCAAGGGGTGCCAATCCAGACCTGGGCCTTCAAAGTGGGTTCTGTTGCTGTTTTCCTGCAAAAAGCAGCGCAGTGATGACTTTGTGCTGATCAGGACCCAGTCAGTGCCCTCCGTATACCTCGATGACGCAGTCCCGACTGCGAATTTTCGACACTGACGCAGCTCAGATCAGAAGACATCCCTGCCAGGCTTAATGACAACGCATCGCTGCTTTGAGGACATCCCTGTGGTTCTCGACGACCATGCATCGCCTGCAAGGTAAAGGGGTTCAACAACGACCCCGGCCTGACTGCGAGGCTCCACTTTGAAGTCAGAAGGTTGGGACGTAGTCAGTAGCAATTTTTATTAGATTTTTTTTACATGTTGTTGAGCATATACAATAGTTAAATGAAATAACATATGCGTATATCAATGTTATTTGTAGTGACCCCTGACCCCTGACGAAGATCTTGATGCAGAGCACGATCCAACGGGAGATGGTTCATTTTAAACAGCAGATCGTCCAACCCATGTTTTTTGGTAAAATCCATAATAAAGCTCAATGCTCCTCTCGGATCCAAGCAATACAGTCTTTCCTCCTCCTTAGAGGGGGTGAGGCAGAGCAGGGGACACTGGTAAGTTGATGTTTTGACCAATGTGGAACACAGCATCACAACTTGCGACAAGAAGGCTGCTTGCTTCCACAGAGCCAGTTTTTCTGGGAAGAAGGTGCTGTACAGCAGGTTAACGCAGAGCACCTGAAACTCGCTCATGCTGCGCTGATGTTATGGCCATGAGGAACACTGTCTTGAGGGTTAGAAGCCACAAAGGACAGCTGTGAAGCGGTTCAAATGGAGTGCACATCAAGTATGAGAAGAACAAATGAATGTACCACTGTGGCACGACAAAGAGAGAGGGAGGACACACATGTTGTAGGCCTTTCAAAAAACCATGTGTAATTTAAATAATTAATGTTGTTCCTTTAACTGTGCCCAGAGAAAAACCTTACCAGGCAAGGGATAAAATAAACAAAAAAAGTCAGATAACTTAGCCTTGAGGAATTTGATCTGTCATACACCATACTAAGCCGCAAATTTGTCCCAACAACAGACATATGCCGTTTTTGTTGAGAGATGCCTGACTGCCAAGATTATATCAACCATCTCTGGGGGGGAAAGTCAAATGCTTTCAGCTGCGGCTGCTGAAGCTCCAAAAATGAAGGGGCAGGTTGCAAAGGCCTGGGTACAGAACCCTGCCCCACTGTTTCAACAGCAACTATGCTTGGATGGGGTAGCCTGATCTGAGGACAGATCTCATGCCCAGGAGCTCTGTATACCATACTCTCCATGCCCAATTCAGTGCCACTGGGATGATTTGGGCTGGGTTGGTCCTGATCTTCTTCAGAACTCAGTGCAAGAGAGGTATTGTCAGGAAGGCATAAAAGAGTCTAGAGTTCCACTCTAGGTGGAAAACCTCTCCTAGCGAGAGATGCCTTGAAAAATCCAACCTGCAAATCTGCTGACACTGCAAGTTAGCTGTGGTGGAGAAAAGATCGAGCCAAGCTTCTCATCATTTGCGAATGAACCCTTGTGTCACCTCCAGGTGCAACGGCTACTAGTGATCCACTTGTCCACCCTGGCATTCAAAGATCCTGCTAGGTGGTTTACCAACAGGAACATTTCTTGATGGTCCACCCATTTTCAGAGGATTAGTGCCTCCTGACACAGGGTTCAGGACTCCACCCACCATGTTTTGTGCAATACCACAGTGTGGTAGTGTTATCCATAAGCACCTGTACCACTCTTTGATGGAAGGAAGGAATGGAGGCTTTCAATGCCAAGGGGATTGCCCTCAGCTCCACAAGCTGATAAGGAACCAGGACTACTCCAGAGACCTCTGACCTTCACCTATCCCAGGTGCCCACTCCAACCCATCAGGGTTGCATCGTTCACCACTGTCAGCTCTGAGGGGGTAGTGAAAGGGTTATGAAATCTGCGTGTGGTTGCAGAGGTCCCCTTGATGTTAGGCCCACTGAGACTTCAGATTCCACTGCGGAGCCCTCATTAAGCCACTTGGAGTGCTTGGCCAGCTGGATGCAGGAGGCCATCGATTCCAGCAGCCTAAGAGTTGACATCACTGAAATCTAAGACAGAGGCAGAAATATCGGAAACATGGCCTAAATGTCTTGGACTCTCTTTTCCAGGGGAAAGATATGAAATTGAACTGTTTCCAGTATGAAGAGGAGTGTCAGGAAGATGACGGGAGATTACAGGAAGCCTATGCACATGCTAAAACTCCAATGTTCAATAAGACATTTGTACAAATTCTTCACAGAATCAAAAGGTACATGTATCATACATATCAAAACAGTGTGGTCGTGATTATCTTGTCTCCTTTAATCAGAACAATTTCCCAGCCAACACGTGTTTTGTCTGGGGAAGTACCCCGTGACTTCTTCAGGGCTTATGGCAATACTTGAAAATTTGAAGGGCTTCTCTCTGCCGGTTGTAATTCCATCCCGGCTGGTAAGTAGATAAAATTGATGTTCTCTAACGAAATCCTGGCAATGGACAAACGTCCTTAAGTGAATGTGCTTACCTGTATGTGGGGTCCAAGTAATAGATAAGGAATTCTCGTAGCACTCCGAGTATGAGTACTTAAACAGCGAGTACGCTGGCCATAGTGAACGGCGCTCCGAGGTTTCAGAATTAACCCGGTCTATTTTGGAGGGCTTAGGGCGTTCTCCCTCACCTATTTTCACCACTTCACTGTCATCTGACATATTTTACGCACACCTCATTGGCGCCATCTCCTGCCATACAAAAAAACCCTCTTTTGCGTTTGCTTCATAAGATGACAGGAGGTTCATTGTAGTCTGGAGGTAGTTGACAACTGCCCGAGGCGAGCCCACCTTCAATGGCAAGTCATCGGGGTTAAGGAAGACTGGGAACCCTGACCTCTGGAGGTGTGCTGCAAATGCCCCAATGGTTTTTTTGAACACCAGAGACGCACTGTTGAGACCAAAGGGGAGCAAACTGAACTGGAATTAATCTGCCCCATCAAAACCGCAAGTAGCGACAATGGGCCTGCAGGACCGGTATATGGAAATAAGTGTCCTGCAGATCCAGCACCACCATACAGTCTCCACGGTTTAGGGGAGACAAGACCTGGGCCAGTGTGAACGGCACAGGTCTAAATTAGGATGAAGGCTTCTGTCCTTGTTCAGCACCAAGAGCTAGCAGGAGTAACAACTGCAACCCACCCCCAGTGCAGTCACCCTCTCGATAGCCCCTTTGGCCCAAAGGGCATGCACTTCATGCTATAAGATGTACATATGGTCCTCCATCAGCCATTTTGGGACCAGTGGAAGGCGTGGCAGAGAAGTCAGGAAAGGGAGTGTGTACAACCTCTGAACAATTTACAGGACCAATCTGTCTGATGTTACGGCTTGCCATGTATTAAAGCCCACTGGATTCTTTTTTTTATTTTTTTTTATTCCTCATATACCAGAAGTGGGTATTCTAGAAAGGGTATCTCCTCCTCTCCTCAATGCGATGTTCCGTCCAACTGGACCAAAACTACCGTCTTGGCTCCAGATTGGGAGAGAAGGTCGGATACCCCTCCAGTCTCCACTGTGAGCTAGGTCCACTCCATACCCTATAGTCGATACGGCCCTCAGTTGGGTAGGATACCAAGCGTCCACAGGACCCAGGTGAAATCATAGGAATATATATCATCGGTTCCGCCAGGCCACCAGGGCCGCCCAAGTTTTGTCAAGGCAAGAATTATCACATGCAAGATCAGCTTCACTGATATATATAATATAGCTTAAAAAATCTGCAAAGGTAGGAATGATCTCTGACTTCCAAAGTTTACAAATTTCTCGTCTTGCTATAATCATTGCATAAAATATAAATTTAGTCCTCATCTCATTAAGCGGAGATCCAAACTCTAGCCCGAAAAAAATGGTCATCGGAGTAATTTTAAACCGTATATTACACACTTCTATTATAAATTCCTCTATTTTGGACCAAAAGAGAGATAATTTAGGGCACTCTGCGAACATATGTATGTCGTCAGCCTTGGAAAGATTACAGCGCAAGCAAGAGTAATCCATATTTGTAAACTTGGAAAGCTTCTTGGGCGAAAAATACGCTCTATATAATGTAAACAGATGGTTTCGCTTTAAGGGGGCAGATTTAACAACCGTATGCAACAATTTAAAAGAATCTCCCCAAAGACCTTGTAGTTCGCCATGTTGTAGAGCTATTTCTTCTCCCCATAATTTGTTAAGTTCAGATTCCGTGGCTTGATCTTTCTCATTTAGTGCGTCGTACCAAAAGGCAACTTCTTTTTTCCAGCTCCCTTTTCTCTTTACTAGATCAAATTTAGGATTAGTTGTGAGATTCCAAGTTATAGTACTACACCAGTTGGATAATTGATAAAATTTGAATCTGGTAAGGGTTCCATTTGTTAATCTGGATAAAGAATCCCACTCCATTAGTCTAAAGTCTACGATAAGGTCTTGCCACTGTCCAATGCCCGCTGTTCTAAGAGGAATCGATAATTGATCTCTCAGGCATTCGGGTGTTCCCGGCGAATCCCATATGGGGGCAAGGGGAGTGTAGTAAGAGATGTCCAGTTTTTTCCTGATAAACACCCAATTTCGCAAAGCTGTTCCCAGGATTTTTAGTCTGACCTTCTTGTAGAACTTCGGGTCTCCGAACTTAAATAAAAAAAATTCTTTACCTTGAGGAATATTATGTAACAAAGCTTGAAATAGTTGACCCAAACAGGATGAGTCAGCTTTATCGGCCATTGACCTAAAGTTTTTAAAGTGAAAAGCTTGACAGTAGTGGAGAATGTCTGGCAAAGCTAGCCCGCCTGTTTTGATCTTTCTTCTAAGTTTTTTCATAGAAATTCTGGGCGATTTGGAATTCCAAATAAAGGACCCTATCCGTCCCTGAATTTTAGCAATATCTTTAGGGCTAAATGAAAGAGGTATTGAGTTAAAAAGGAAGGTGATCTTTGGTAAGATGATCATCTTCAGCAGGTTAACTCTACAAAAGATGTTTAACGCCAATCCCGACCATCGGTGTAAAAGTGTGTTGATATCTTTAAGTACCCTCTCCAAATTAACTTTAGGTATGTCTGTAATGTTTTGTACAAGCTGGATACCAAGATATCTCATACGGGTCTTTACACCAGGAAACCTAACCTCCTGGTTCCATTGCATGACCTCAGTTTTTTCTTTATTTACTTTGTACCCAGAAACTTCTCCAAATGCTTCTGCTTGTTGGAATAATTGAGGGATTGACGTTTCGGGGTTAGATGTGAACATTAAGAGATCATCAGCGTATAGGGCAAATTTCAAATTTAGCTCATTCAGGCGAAAGGGTTCGATTAGATCATCTGATCTTAATTTGATAACAAAGGGCTCCAAGTATAGATTAAATAATAAGGGGGATAGGGGACAACCCTGCCGAGTACCACGTGTAATTTTAACCCAATCTGTAAGCAAGTTATTTACTAAGAATTTAGCTCTGGGTTGGCAGTATAACGCTTTTATCGATGTTATAAAGTTAGTCGGTATGCCAAACTTTGACAGAGCTTCCCATAGGTACGTCCAACTTACTTGGTCAAAGGCCTTAGCGGCATCGATTGCTACTATACTTAATGGTACCTCCTCCACTATAGCAAAATCAATTGCCGCAATGGCCTGAAAGGTCAATTCATTTAATTGTCTGGCCGGCATAAAGCCCCTCTGGTCCTCATGAACAATAGTCTTAATAACTTTGGCCAATCTCGCTGCCAAAACCCCTGCAAAGATTTTATAGTCCACGTTCAGCAGCGAGATTGGCCTAAACGACTCAACCAGTGAGGGGTCTTTATTAGGTTTCAAAACCAGGGTTACTGTGGCCTCTGACCATGTCGGGGGTATAGGATCTCCTTCTAAATGTATTCGATTGAAAAGGGCTGTTAAAATGGGACATAAAATTCCCGGCTCTATTTGGTATATTTCGGCTGGGAGCCCATCTGGGCCTGCAGCCTTACCGCTGGCCATCCTCTTGATTTGATCATGTACCTCTCCCTCTTTAATTGGTGAGCTTAAAATAGAGCTATCCGTCTCTGTTAGGCGTGGTACACTTACTCCCTCCAACCATTGAGCTACCTCTTCCAAACATATTTTGTCATTACTCCCCATATATAGATTTTGCATGTAGGTTTGAACTTCCCTCAAGATCTCACCACTATCTGATGATATATCGCCAGAGCTCTGTATCTTCAAACCAGATATCTGATTCCTAACACGATCTGCTCTGGCCTTCCAAGCTAGTATTCGCCCACATTTCTCCCCATAAGAAAAATTCTGGAGTCTACTCGTATCCCACCTTAATTTAATAATTTTATCTAGGTTGGCCCGGTATTTAATTTTTAAGTTCTCTAACTCTTTTTGAATGGATGTCACCTCGATCCGTTGTTCTAAGCAAGCTTTCTGTAAATCTTGCTCTTTTTGCTTTATAAGGGATAAAGAGTCTTCATTTTCCTTTTTTCTAATTTTATTTCTTCTTATCATTTCGGATGTAAATATACCTCTTAAGAAAGGCTTGAAAGCATCCCATAATATTTGCTCCGATACAGTGCTCTTATTTAGTTGAAAATATTCTGTCATATATTTCAATAGTTCAAGCTTTAGATTCTCTTGTGATAATAAGGATCTATCTAAGGTCCATCTCCTAACTTGTAAATTCTGTGGGAGCTTAAGCACTAGCTCCACTAAGGAATGATCTGATAATATTGCCGGAATATAAGCCGCGGAAAGAGTCTCAGAAAGAAGACTTTGATCGATAAGAAAAAAATCAATTCGTGAGTGGTGCTTATGTCTGTGGCTATAAAATGAATAATCTCTGTTATTCCGATTCTTAGTCCTCCAGACATCTATCAAATTGAAGTCCTTTATTATGTTTCCAAGCTCCCTTTTAGATCTAAGTAGTGGAGGTACAGGAGCCTTAGAAGTGCGATCCAATCTAGGATCGAAAACCAAATTAAAATCGCCACCTAATATGATGGGGGCATTCAACTCGATAAGGCTAGTTTTCAGACTCACCAAGGCCTCTGGCGCATCTTGGTTTGGGCCATAGTATACAGTACATGTTATCTTTATGTTTTTCACTACCAATGATGCGGTCAGCCATCTGCCTGTATTATCTGTTTCATATTTCTCAACCCTTATTCCACTATTAATTCTGATAATTATCATCACTCCTCTAGTATTATTGCACTGCTGAGAGCATAGAATATCCTGTATCCATTTTTGATTTTTAAAAGCCAATCTACACTCCTGTGGATTAAGGTGGGTTTCTTCTAATAGAAGAATATGGGCGCCAGACTTATTTAGGAATTCACAAATTCTACCGATTTTTCTGCTTTCCCTCAGTCCATTGACATTCCAGCTAATTATTTGTAATTTATTCTCCATATTCCTTGATTATTCCCTAAGGGGAAGTGGATCTTAGTTGCATATTGACTCTTAGTGCTCTCGGAGTTTATAGCTATTTGAGGAATTTTTTTTTTTTTAAGCGCTCCCTCCCTGCCCTCCCCACCCTCCTCCCCCCATGAGGAACCTTCCCATATTACCTTTGGCGAAGATATCGCCATTCGAGGCCCCTCCCCCTAACTGGAATCTGGTCCTATCTATGCATACTATACAATTGTATGTACCTTCACCCAACTTATCAACAAAAAAAAACATTTTTTTTTCCTTTTTTCTCCCCTTCTCTTTTTCTTTTTTCCTTTTTCTTTTTTCTCCCTTCCCCTCTTTCCTTTTCCCCTACTTCCCCCATCTTTATTGTGCTTTACATAGTTTTTTTTTTTTTTCCCAAACCTACAACTTTAATGTAACTATTCGTAATGGTATTTCTACGAAGTGGTAATCATTCTGTTAATATAATCCACTAAAGTCTCAAGTTTAAACATTCCGTTATTCTCATACTTTTTGAGCCTCTTTCACACTTACTACAAAGTCATCTACTTCGTGGGGAAATGCGAAATTATAGGTCTTGTTATTCCATACCACTCGTAGGGAGGCAGGAAATCTCATCATCACCTGGGCACCCAGACCTCTCAATTCCTGCATCCTGGATCCTAACTCCCACTGTCTTTGGGCCGTCACTCTACCTACATCAGAACAAATTAAATATTTTGAGGACCCTATCTGAAGTGAAGAGTCCCTCAGAGCCCTACTTAATATTAATTATTTAACAGAATAAGATAGGAAGTTAACCAGAATTTTCCTTGGGGCATTTCTATCAGAATGTCTACGAAATGGATCTCTATGGGCTCTCTGAATTTCGCGTTCTAAGTCAATATCCGGTCTGTCTTTTAAGATACCTTCTCTCAGGAGCTTGCAAATCATGGTTTTAACATCACCATTCTCAGACTCCTCTGGTATTCTCAAAAATTTCAAATTATTGCGTCTTGCGTGGATTTCCAACCTTTCCATATCCTGTTGGAGGGTCTGATTCTTGGCTCTCAGGTCAGATATTGCGTTGGACTGTGCTTGTGAGGCCCTTGAAAGCACGGCAACCTCTCCCTCCAATGCTGCTGTTCTTGTGCATACATCATCTAATTTTCCTTCCAAGATAGAGCATTTCTGAGCGATTTCCTTTTGGTTACCTTCAGAGATTTCAAATTTAGGTAAAAGTTTTGCCAAAAGATCATCCTGTAGAGATCTAAACAAGTGCTCCATACTTTCACCTCCTGCTTTATGATGTTTATCCTCACATAAACCATTTCCAGTGGGAGAGCCAGCTACCTCAGGGCCCGTATTGCCTATTATGGAAACCACAGGTTGTGAGTCATCCCTATGTAGATCACCACTTGGGACGTCATCAGTTACCTCATCTGTCATCTCCGTTTCTGGGTCTATCAGTAAGGGTGCATATCTATTTTGCAAGGCCACTTCATGCGAGTTTTGTGAAGCCACGGGGGTTGAAAGTTGCTCAATGGTGGACGGTTCTAGACTGGATGCTGTTTTCTCCATGATTTTGAAATATGATGTTAAGGAGGGGGCTTGTTTTGAGGCTGCAAATGTCTTTTTTTTTTGCTTTTCCCCCTCTACGTTCTTATTCCTTTCTCTCTTCTCTTTTTTCTGTAATGGGGTTAGAGGGACTGGCCCACAGTCTCGTTTAAGGGAGGGATATGAGAGTTCTCTATCCGGCAAAGAACGGAGGAGGTATCTACTTCTTACTACCGGAGGGGCAGCACCTTGCAAAAGATCGATTGTACTTAAATCTAGATTGGGGCTTATTATCTTACAATCCTGTTGCTGCAGACAAGCTCTCTCCGCTGTATCCAAAGGGACCTTGGACTTCGAGCCAGTAACTGAGTCCATCCCCTTAGACTCTATAAGTATATAAGAGGCCAGTCTCCCCCTCCGTGATCCAGAGTCATTCGCTCTTAATCTCTGCTGTGCCTTTGTTGTAGATATGCCACACTCGCCACACTCGTTAACCAGCTTCTCTTCTGCCCCCCAACCACAATACCCGCTCACCGCAAATGATCTGTGGCCTCTAGGATAAACTCTAGCAGCAGCCCCTCGTATTTTCCTCCACCAAAAGCCAAACCTGCTCGCCGCGTAGAGACCACCTCTCTTGCCTCGTCCGTGCAGAGCACAATCGCCCCTTCCGCCTCCGCCTCCAGCCTCCGCGTCAACGCCCATCAGTCTAGAAGGTCTCCCGCCGGGTCCTAATGTCTCCGGCTCCGCAGCACCGTGTCCCCTGGTGAGTCCTCCGTATGAAAGAAAGTAGGACACCCCCTTTTAGTTTACTGCTCGAGAGAAGGGAAGAGTGCAAACCCGCTCGCTTACCGCATGAATTTCCGTGGCGGGCGACGATACAATAAACCGAGAGACCAGACATCCCCAGTCAGGAGGGAGCTCTCGCGACCGCCGTCAGCCGGCCGCCATCTTCCTCACAAGCCCACTGGATTCTGCCGCCAGCTAGGTGGCTGTGTTCTACAAAGGGCATGCTAAAGGAGTTTGGCCAGTGGGCCCACTGAAGGGGATCGGAGAGGAAATATAGCAGACTGGCAGGCAAGTTGTCCCTGATCACAGGACTGATCCATACCACAACTTCAGGTACGGAAAGGCTTGGAACCTGCTGAGGTTGGAGTGGGCTGTCCACTTTGTATACCCCTGCCAAAATTGCGGTAAGGTCTACCTGGTGCATACAGTTGATGTGCTGGAGCACGCTGTGGCCCTGCTATTTTAAAGCACTACAGAGCTGAATCCCCTACGTCCCAAAAAAGTTTCATGCCATCAAATGGCATGTCCATAAGGGATGACTGAACGTCGCTGGAGAAACCAGTGGATCTCCACCAGGCATGGTGACAGATGACTACACTGGAAACAATGGCCTGGCCAATGGAGTCTGTAGTGTCCAGGCTGCAACAAATGTAGAATTATGTTGTGTCATGTTTATCTTGTATAGCCTGAGTTAGGGTGGGATGCTGTCATCTGGAACGCTGGACAGAATGTGAGCCACAGTGTCCCAAAGAGTGTGGGAATGACGGCATAAGAGGCATTTGGCATTGACTGAGCACAAGGCAAAGTTCAGGGGAAAAAATACCCTCTTCCCAATAGTCTCAATTCTTTTGGACTTTGTAGGAGTAGTGGGCAAGGCTTGTGGGTTCTTATTGCTGGTAGAAGCTTGAACTACCAAGATTTTGGGTGAAGGGAAATGTGTCAAGAAGGTTGGGTCGCAGGGCACCAGCCAATGGCGCAGCACACTCTGGCGATTCACTGGAGGGCCAGAGCAAGGTTCAGCCCCGGACCCTAGAAGAATGATGGTGATGGCCTTGTTAAAAGGCAAAAAGGGATCAGATTTAGTCCGATCCAGCTGCAGAATTTCAGTTAACACGTTCGTTTTTCCCTCCATTATGGAGAGTTGGAGATTGAGAACCTCAGCCGCCCTCCGCATAACCATTGCAAAGGAGGATATTTCTTCAGTGTCAGGGCCGATAATGACATTTGGCCTGACTGGAGTTGAGGCCGCTTGCATCCTGGAGGTCCTTATACAAATTTTCCCTTGGCAGGGTTGCCCAAGTTCATCCCCCCATCATAGTCATTATCAGAGTCCATACCAAATAAAGAATGCAGAGTAAGGCGCCTGTCCTGTACAAATGGGATGTTAAAAGAGTCAGGTGGTTTAGGCAAAGACTGCGGGTCAATGGGCATCAAACGTAGTCTTTGTTTAGGCTGTCTCGGTGCTGGTTCAGAAATGGAGAGCACAATGGGGGCCTCGTCCTCCCGAATTGATGGAGTTAGCATCAGCTTCGACACTCTGGGAACTGTAGTGGATTGTGGAGCCGGAGGCTGAGTCTGTCAGCTTCCGAAGAGGCTCCATGATGTTTCGGAAGCAAAATATCTAATACAATGCAGGCATTACATTTTAGTGCCTTTACAACGCAGTCAGTACGACGACTGCAACGTTACCACAGGTTCCTTTACAACGCAAGTAATTACAACAAATTGCTTTAGGAAATGCAGTGTTGGATTCCTTCTCTGGTGTATGAGAGTGGCGGAAAGGGGCAGTCTCACTTACATTTTTTATGTTTTTTTCGCGGACTTAGTCAAGGATTTGGAGTGCGATGACGATCGGTTTCTGGACCGACTTCTGGACTGGGAATGGGACCGACCCTTGGACTTGGACTAGTAACTGAGCGGGCGTATGATATTTGGTGCCATACAATTTCACCTCGTGGTACCGTATGGCTTTGGATTCATCGACACACAGTCACTGCAGGTATTGGAGTCGTAGCTCGACCTGAGGCCCCACAGGTAAACCTGATGGGGATCTGTCACAGGCATATACTTGGAAAGTGACATTTCCTACGCAAACTGGTATTTAAATCGGAAATTTCTGCAGCAAAAGGGTCTCTATAGAGACAAAAGCAGATTCCGGAACCATATCTGGAAAAAAGGAACTGACATCAGCACGCAGGTGTGGTGCCTATATTGCCTCCACAAGTCATTTCTGGAGCGGGACAGCATCAGTGCAGAGCCTCGTGTCGTCACCTACCAGCGTGTAGAGGTACTGCTCAAAGGTTTTCCAATCCAGGCTAACAACTGGGTAATATTCAAACGATAAGGAATCTTCAGTCTTTTTCACTAGATTCAGAGTTGGGAAGTTAGGACTAGCAACTGATAG